>NW_026893627.1:600000-933918 GCF_032452875.1 Bos javanicus
GTCAGATCACGTGACTGAGCATGCACTGATCACGTGGCTATCATGCACTGATGATGTGACTGCGCATGCACTGATGACGTGGCTGATCAGGCACTGATCACATGGCTCATCATGCACTGATAACGTGTTTATCAGGCAGTGATCAGTGACTGACAGGCGCTGATCAGGGGACTGTGCACGCACTGATCAGGTGGCTGATCAGGAACTGACCACCTGACTGCGCATGCAGTGATCACGTGGCTGGTCGTTCACTGATCACATGTTTATCATACGGTGATCACGTGACTGAGAGGCGCTGATCACGTGACTGTGCCGTCAGTGATCTCGTGGCTGAGCAGGCACTGATATCGTGACTGAGCATGCACTGATCATGTGCCGGGAGCCGGGGAGGCCTTCCACTCTGGACAAAGGTCATGAGGAAGGAGGCTCGGCATACGCAAATGCGGGATCGAGCCTCAGGAGTCCACCCGGATATTCTCGAGCATCTCCCCCCAAAAAAAACCGGAGTCTGCCTACTGTATTGCTTTGTGCTCTCACCTCTGATTTCACTGGGGGCTGTCCCCCACCACCATCTCGCTCTCTCTGTCAAAGTGTTAACTTACAGCTCCAATTCATAAAGTTCCTTGTCATTCTTCCCTTTAACTTCCAGCTGAGTCTCCATCTGGAGCGCGGAACCCACCACGCTTACTAATTATGCCTGGGCTGCTAAGACCCACTTGAGAAGGTGTCTAGGGTGAGGCACCTTTCGCTATTCGAGAGGGCGCCTGCGGCCTACGTAAGTGGTGCAAACTTCTTGTCTTGAAGTTTGATTGGTCTTCCGCGTAAACCAAGCTACTCAGTCTCTTTTCTCCACCGAATTTTCCTACTGAGCTCTCCTCATACTATTATTCTTGACATCTCTGATTAGCATATAAATAGTCGCCTAGGCCATCTCTCCTTCGAATACCCTGGATCAGTTGAGGCTGGTCCCCGGCAGGTGGCGACCGAACAGGGACCTCAGGAGGCAATACTCAAAGAGCTGAGCAGACACGAACCACGCAATCAGCAGGCAATAAGCATGGAGCTCAGCAGTGACGAATCATGCTGCTCAACTGGCAATAATCAAGCACGTGACCAGGCAGGAATCACGCAGCTCAGCTGGCAATTGTCAAGCAGATGAGCCGACAGGAATCACGCAGCTCAGCTGGCAATTGTCATGCAGATGAGCCGGCAGGAATCACGCAGCTCAGCAGGCCCTGATCACGTGACTCTGCAGGCACTGATCACGTGGCTGATCAAGTCCAGATCACGTGACTGAGCATGCACTGATCACGTGGCTATCATGCACTGATGACGTGACTGCATGCACTGATGACGTGGCTGATCAGGCACTGATCACATGGCTCATCATGCACTGATCACGTGTTTATCAGGCAGTGATCAGTGACTGACAGGCGCTGATCAGGGACTGTGCACGCACTGATCAGGTGGCTGATCAGGAACTGACCACCTGACTGCGCATGCAGTGATCACGTGGCTGGTCGTTCACTGATCACATGTTTATCATACGGTGATCACGTGACTGAGAGGCGCTGATCACGTGACTGTGCCGTCAGTGATCACGTGGCTGAGCAGGCACTGATATCGTGACTGAGCATGCACTGATCATGTGCCGGGAGCCGGGGAGGCATTCCACTCTGGACAAAGGTCATGAGGAAGGAGGCTCGGCATACGCAAATGCGGGATCGAGCCTCAGGAGTCCACCCGGATATTCTCGAGCATCTCCCCCCCAAAAAAACCAGAGTCTGCCTACTGTATTGCTTTGTGCTCTCACCTCTGATTTCACTGGGGGCTGTCCCCCACCACCATCTCGCTCTCTCTGTCAAAGTGTTAACTTACAGCTCCAATTCATAAAGTTCCTTGACATTCTTCCCTTTAACTTCCAGCTGAGTCTCCATCTGGAGCGCGGAACCCACCACGCTTACTAATTATGCCTGGGCTGCTAAGACCCACTCGAGAAGGTGTCTAGGGTGAGGCACCTTTCGCTATTCGAGAGGGCGCCTGCGGCCTACGTAAGTGGTGCAAACTTCTTGTCTTGAAGTTTGATTGGTCTTCCGCGTAAACCAAGCTACTCAGTCTCTTTTCTCCACCGAATTTTCCTACTGAGCTCTCCTCATACTATTATTCTTGACATCTCTGATTAGCATATAAATAGTCGCCTAGGCCATCTCTCCTTCGAATACCCTGGATCAGTTGGGGCTGGTCCCCGGCAGGTGGCGACCGAACAGGGACCTCAGGAGGCAATACTCAAAGAGCTGAGCAGACACGAACCACGCAATCAGCAGGCAATAAGCATGGAGCTCAGCAGTGACGAATCATGCTGCTCAACTGGCAATAATCAAGCACGTGACCAGGCAGGAATCACGCAGCTCAGCTGGCAATTGTCAAGCTGATGAGCCGACAGGAATCACGCAGCTCAGCTGGCAATTGTCATGCAGATGAGCCGGCAGGAATCACGCAGCTCAGCAGGCCCTGATCACGTGACTCTGCAGGCACTGATCACGTGGCTGATCAAGTCCAGATCACGTGACTGAGCATGCACTGATCACGTGGCTATCATGCACTGATGACGTGACTGCGCATGCACTGATGACGTGGCTGATCAGGCACTGATCACATGGCTCATCATGCACTGATCACGTGTTTATCAGGCAGTGATCAGTGACTGACAGGCGCTGATCAGGGGACTGTGCACGCACTGATCAGGTGGCTGATCAGGAACAGACCACCTGACTGCGCATGCAGTGATCACGTGGCTGGTCGTTCACTGATCACATGTTTATCATACGGTGATCACGTGACTGAGAGGCGCTGATCACGTGACTGTGCCGTCAGTGATCACGTGGCTGAGCAGGCACTGATATCGTGACTGAGCATGCACTGATCATGTGCCGGGAGCCGGGAGGCATTCCACTCTGGACAAAGGTCATGAGGAAGGAGGCTCGGCATACGCAAATGCGGGATCGAGCCTCAGGAGTCCACCCGGATATTCTCGAGCATCTCCCCCCCAAAAAAACCAGAGTCTGCCTACTGTATTGCTTTGTGCTCTCACCTCTGATTTCACTGGGGGCTGTCCCCCACCACCATCTCGCTCTCTCTGTCAAAGAGTTAACTTACAGCTCCAATTCATAAAGTTCCTTGTCATTCTTCCCTTTAACTTCCAGCTGAGTCTCCATCTGGAGCGCGGAACCCACCACGCTTACTAATTATGCCTGGGCTGCTAAGACCCACTCGAGAAGGTGTCTAGGGTGAGGCACCTTTCACTATTCGAGAGGGCGCCTGCGGCCTACGTAAGTGGTGCAAACTTCTGGTCTTGAAGTTTGATTGGTCTTCCGCGTAAACCAAGCTACTCAGTCTCTTTTCTCCACCGAATTTTCCTACTGAGCTCTCCTCATACTATTATTCTTGACATCTCTGATTAGCATATAAATAGTCGCCTAGGCCATCTCTCCTTCGAATACCCTGGATCAGTTGGGGCTGGTCCCCGGCAGGTGGCGACCGAACAGGGACCTCAGGAGGCAATACTCAAAGAGCTGAGCAGACACGAACCACGCAATCAGCAGGCAATAAGCATGGAGCTCAGCAGTGACGAATCATGCTGCTCAACTGGCAATAATCAAGCACGTGACCAGGCAGGAATCACGCAGCTCAGCTGGCAATTGTCAAGCAGATGAGCCGACAGGAATCACGCAGCTCAGCTGGCAATTGTCATGCAGATGAGCCGGCAGGAATCACGCAGCTCAGCAGGCCCTGATCACGTGACTCTGCAGGCACTGATCACGTGGCTGATCAAGTCCAGATCACGTGACTGAGCATGCACTGATCACGTGGCTATCATGCACTGATGACGTGACTGCGCATGCACTGATGACGTGGCTGATCAGGCACTGATCACATGGCTCATCATGCACTGATCACGTGTTTATCAGGCAATGATCAGTGACTGACAGGCGCTGATCATGGGACTGTGCATGCACTGATCACGTGGCTATCATGCACTGATCACGTGACTGCATGCACTGATGACGTGGCTGATCAGGCACTGATCACATGGCTATCATGCACTGATCACGTGATCAGGCAATGATCAGTGGCTGACATGCTGATCATGGGACTGTGCACGCACTGATCACGTGGCACTGATCATGTGACTGCATGCACTGATGACGTGGCTGATCAGGCACTGATCACATGGCTATCATGCACTGATCACGTGTTTATCAGGCAGTGATCAGTGACTGACAGGCGCTGATCACGGGACTGTGCACGCACTGATCAGGTGGCTGATCAGGAACTGACCACCTGACTGCGCATGCAGTGATCACGTGGCTGGTCGTTCACTGATCACATGTTTATCATACGGTGATCACGTGACTGAGAGGCGCTGATCACGTGACTGTGCCGTCAGTGATCACGTGGCTGAGCAGGCACTGATATCGTGACTGAGCATGCACTGATCATGTGCCGGGAGCCGGGAGGCATTCCACTCTGGACAAAGGTCATGAGGAAGGAGGCTCGGCATACGCAAATGCGGGATCGAGCCTCAGGAGTCCACCCGGATATTCTCGAGCATCTCCCCCCCAAAAAAACCAGAGTCTGCCTACTGTATTGCTTTGTGCTCTCACCTCTGATTTCACTGGGGGCTGTCCCCCACCACCATCTCGCTCTCTCTGTCAAAGTGTTAACTTACAGCTCCAATTCATAAAGTTCCTTGTCATTCTTCCCTTTAACTTCCAGCTGAGTCTCCATCTGGAGCGCGGAACCCACCACGCTTACTAATTATGCCTGGGCTGCTAAGACCCACTCGAGAAGGTGTCTAGGGTGAGGCACCTTTCGCTATTCGAGAGGGCGCCTGCGGCCTACGTAAGTGGTGCAAACTTCTTGTCTTGAAGTTTGATTGGTCTTCCGCGTAAACCAAGCTACTCAGTCTCTTTTCTCCACCGAATTTTCCTACTGAGCTCTCCTCATACTATTATTCTTGACATCTCTGATTAGCATATAAATAGTCGCCTAGGCCATCTCTCCTTCGAATACCCTGGATCAGTTGGGGCTGGTCCCCGGCAGGTGGCGACCGAACAGGGACCTCAGGAGGCAATACTCAAAGAGCTGAGCAGACACGAACCACGCAATCAGCAGGCAATAAGCATGGAGCTCAGCAGTGACGAATCATGGTGCTCAACTGGCAATAATCAAGCACGTGACCAGGCAGGAATCACGCAGCTCAGCTGGCAATTGTCAAGCAGATGAGCCGACAGGAATCACGCAGCTCAGCTGGCAATTGTCATGCAGATGAGCCGGCAGGAATCACGCAGCTCAGCAGGCCCTGATCACGTGACTCTGCAGGCACTGATCACGTGGCTGATCAAGTCCAGATCACGTGACTGAGCATGCACTGATCACGTGGCTACCATGCACTGATGACGTGACTGCGCATGTACTGATGACGTGGCTGATCAGGCACTGATCACATGGCTCATCATGCACTGATCACGTGTTTATCAGGCAATGATCAGTGACTGACAGGCGCTGATCATGGGACTGTGCACGCACTGATCACGTGGCTATCATGCACTGATCACGTGACTGCACATGCACTGATGACGTGGCTGATCAGGCACTGATCACATGGCTCATCATGCACTGATCACGTGTTTATCAGGCAATGATCAGTGGCTGACAGGCGCTGATCATGGGACTGTGCACGCACTGATCACGTGGCTCTCATGCACTGATCACGTGACTGCACATGCACTGATGACGTGGCTGTTCAGGCACTGATCACGTGTTTATCAGGCAGTGATCAGTGACTGACAGGCGCTGATCAGGGGACTGTGCACGCACTGATCAGGTGGCTGCTCAGGAACTGACCACCTGACTGCGCATGCAGTGATCACGTGGCTGGTCGTTCACTGATCACATGTTTATCATACGGTGATCACGTGACTGAGAGGCGCTGATCACGTGACTGTGCCGTCAGTGATCACGTGGCTAAGCAGGCACTGATATCGTGACTGAGCATGCACTGATCATGTGCCGGGAGCCGGGGAGGCATTCCACTCTGGACAAAGGTCATGAGGAAGGAGGCTCGGCATACGCAAATGCGGGATCGAGCCTCAGGAGTCCACCCGGATATTCTCGAGCATCTCCCCCCAAAAAAACCAGAGTCTGCCTACTGTATTGCTTTGTGCTCTCACCTCTGATTTCACTGGGGGCTGTCCCCCACCACCATCTCGCTCTCTCTGTCAAAGAGTTAACTTACAGCTCCAATTCATAAAGTTCCTTGTCATTCTTCCCTTTAACTTTCAGCTGAGTCTCCATCTGGAGCGCGGAACCCACCACGCTTACTAATTATGCCTGGGCTGCTAAGACCCACTCGAGAAGGTGTCTAGGGTGAGGCACCTTTCGCCATTCGAGAGGGCGCCTGCGGCCTACGTAAGTGGTGCAAACTTCTTGTCTTGAAGTTTGATTGGTCTTCAGCGTAAACCAAGCTACTCAGTCTCTTTTCTCCACTGAATTTTCCTACTGAGCTCTCCTCATACTATTATTCTTGACACCTCTGATTAGCATATAAATAGTCGCCTAGGCCATCTCTCCTTCGAATACCCTGGATCAGTTGGGGCTGGTCCCCGGCAGGTGGCGACCGAACAGGGACCTCAGGAGGCAATACTCAAAGAGCTGAGCAGACACGAACCACGCAATCAGCAGGCAATAAGCATGGAGCTCAGCAGTGACGAATCATGCTGCTCAACTGGCAATAATCAAGCAGGTGACCAGGCAGGAATCACGCAGCTCAGCTGGCAATTGTCAAGCAGATGAGCCGACAGGAATCACGCAGCTCAGATGGCAATGGTCATGCAGATGAGCCGGCAGGAATCACGCAGCTCAGCAGGCCCTGATCACGTGACTCTGCAGGCACTGATCACGTGGCTGATCAAGTACAGATCACGTGACTGAGCATGCACTGATCACGTGGCTATCATGCACTGATGACGTGACTGCGCATGCACTGATGACGTGGCTGATCAGGCACTGATCACATGGCTCATCATGCACTGATCACGTGTTTATCAGGCAATGATCAGTGGCTGACAGGCGCTGATCATGGGACTGTGCACGCACTGATCACGTGGCTATCATGCACTGATCACGTGACTGCACATGCACTGATGACGTGGCTGATCAGGCACTGATCACATGGCTCATCATGCACTGATCACGTGTTTATCAGGCAGTGATCAGTGACTGACAGGCGCTGATCAGGGGACTGTGCACGCACTGATCAGGTGGCTGATCAGGAACTGACCACCTGACTGCGCATGCAGTGATCACGTGGCTGGTCGTTCACTGATCACATGTTTATCATACGGTGATCACGTGACTGAGAGGCGCTGATCACGTGACTGTGCCGTCAGTGATCACGTGGCTGAGCAGGCACTGATATCGTGACTGAGCATGCACTGATCATGTGCCGGGAGCCGGGGAGGCATTCCACTCTGGACAAAGGTCATGAGGAAGGAGGCTCGGCATACGCAAATGCGGGATCTTGCCTCAGGAGTCCACCCGGATATTCTCGAGCATCTCCCCCCCAAAAAAAACGGAGTCTGCCTACTGTATTGCTTTGTGCTCTCACCTCTGATTTCACTGGGGGCTGTCCCCCACCACCATCTCGCTCTCTCTGTCAAAGTGTTAACTTACAGCTCCAATTCATAAAGTTCCTTGTCATTCTTCCCTTTAACTTCCAGCTGAGTCTCCATCTGGAGCGCGGAACCCACCACGCTTACTAATTATGCCTGGGCTGCTAAGACCCACTCGAGAAGGTGTCTAGGGTGAGGCACCTTTCGCTATTCGAGAGGGCGCCTGCGGCCTACGTAAGTGGTGCAAACTTCTGGTCTTGAAGTTTGATTGGTCTTCCGCGTAAACCAAGCTACTCAGTCTCTTTTCTCCACTGAATTTTCCTACTGAGCTCTCCTCATACTATTATTCTTGACACCTCTGATTAGCATATAAATAGTCGCCTAGGCCATCTCTCCTTCGAATACCCTGGATCAGTTGGGGCTGGTCCCCGGCAGGTGGCGACCGAACAGGGACCTCAGGAGGCAATACTCAAAGAGCTGAGGAGACACGAACCACGCAATCAGCAGGCAATAAGCATGGAGCTCAGCAGTGACGAATCATGCTGCTCAACTGGCAATAATCAAGCAGGTGACCAGGCAGGAATCACGCAGCTCAGCTGGTAATTGTCAAGCAGATGAGCCGACAGGAATCACGCAGCTCAGCTGGCAATTGTCAAGCAGATGAGCCGACAAGAATCACGCAGCTCAGCTGGCAATTGTCAAGCAGATGAGCCGGCAGGAATCACGCAGCTCAGCAGGCCCTGATCACATGACTCTGCAGGCACTGATCACGTGGCTGATCAAGTACAGATCACGTGATTGAGCATGCACTGATCACGTGGCTATCATGCACTGATGACGTGACTGCGCATGCACTGATGAAGTGGCTGATCAGGCACTGATCACATGGCTCATCATGCACTGATCACGTGTTTATCAGGCAATGATCAGTGGCTGACAGGCGCTGATCATAGGACTGTGCTCGCACTGATCACGTGGCTATCATGCACTGATCACGTGACTGCACATGCACTGATGACGTGGCTGTTCGGGCACTGATCACGTGTTTATCAGGCAGTGATCAGTGACTGACAGGCGCTGATCAGGGGACTGTGCACGCACTGATCAGGTGGCTGATCAGGAACTGACCACCTGACTGCGCATGCAGTGATCACGTGGCTGGTCGTTCAACGACCACATGTTTATCATACGGTGATCACGTGACTGAGAGGCGCTGATCACGTGACTGTGCCGTCAGTGATCACGTGGCTGAGCAGGCACTGATATCGTGACTGAGCATGCACTGATCATGTGCCGGGAGCCGGGGAGGCATTCCACTCTGGACAAAGGTCATGAGGAAGCAGGCTCGGCATACGCAAATGCGGGATCGAGCCTCAGGAGTCCACCCGGATATTCTCGAGCATCTCCCCCCCCAAAAAAACCAGAGTCTGCCTACTGTATTGCTTTGTGCTCTCACCTCTGATTTCACTGGGGGCTGTCCCCCACCACCATCTCGCTCTCTCTGTCAAAGAGTTAACTTACAGCTCCAATTCATAAAGTTCCTTGTCATTCTTCCCTTTAACTTCCAGCTGAGTCTCCATCTGGAGCGCGGAACCCACCACGCTTACTAATTATGCCTGGGCTGCTAAGACCCACTCGAGAAGGTGTCTAGGGTGAGGCACCTTTCACTATTCGAGAGGGCGCCTGCGGCCTACGTAAGTGGTGCAAACTTCTGGTCTTGAAGTTTGACTGGTCTTCCGCGTAAACCAAGCTACTCAGCCTCTTTTCCCCACCGAATTTTCCTACTGAGCTCTCCTCATAATATTATTCTTGACACCTCTGATTAGCATATAAATAGTCGCCTAGGCCATCTCTCCTTCGAATACCCTGGATCAGTTGGGGCTGGTCCCCGGCAGGTGGCGACCGAACAGGGACCTCAGGAGGCAATACTCAAAGAGCTGAGCAGACACGAACCACGCAATCAGCAGGCAATAAGCATGGAGCTCATCAGTGACGAATCCTGCTGCTCAACTGGCAATAATCAAGCAGGTGACCAGGCAGGAATCACGCAGCTCAGCTGGCAATTGTCAAGCAGATGAGCCGACAGGAATCACGCAGCTCAGATGGCAATGGTCATGCAGATGAGCCGGCAGGAATCACGCAGCTCAGCAGGCCCTGATCACGTGACTCTGCAGGCACTGATCACGTGGCTGATCAAGTACAGATCACGTGACTGAGCATGCACTGATCACGTGGCTATCATGCACTGATGACGTGACTGCGCATGCACTGATGACGTGGCTGATCAGGCACTGATCACATGGCTCATCATGCACGGATCACGTGTTTATCAGGCAATGATCAGTGGCTGACAGGCGCTGATCATGGGACTGTGCATGCACTGATCACGTGGCTATCATGCACTGATCACGTGACTGCACATGCACTGATGACATGGCTGATCAGGCACTGATCACATGGCTCATCATGCACTGATCACGTGTTTATCAGGCAGTGATCAGTGACTGACAGGCGCTGATCAGGGGACTGTGCACGCACTGATCAGGTGGCTGATCAGGAACTGACCAGCTGACTGCGCATGCAGTGATCACGTGGCTGGTCGTTCACTGATCACATGTTTATCAAAAGGTGATCACGTGACTGAGAGGCGCTGATCACGTGACTGTGCCGTCAGTGATCACGTGGCTGAGCAGGCACTGATATCGTGACTGAGCATGCACTGATCATGTGCCGGGAGCTGGGGAGGCATTCCATTCTGGACAAAGGTCATGAGGAAGGAGGCTCGGCATACGCAAATGCGGGATCGAGCCTCAGGAGTCCACCCGGATATTCTCGAGCATCTCCCCCCCCAAAAAAAACCAGAGACTGCCTACTGTATTGCTTTGTGCTCTCACCTCTGATTTCACTGGGGGCTGTCCCCCACCACCATCTCGCTCTCTCTGTCAAAGTGTTAACTTACAGCTCCAATTCATAAAGTTCCTTGTCATTCTTCCCTTTAACTTCCAGCTGAGTCTCCATCTGGAGCGTGGAACCCACCACGCTTACTAATTATGCCTTGGCTGCTAAGACCCACTCGAGAAGGTGTCTAGGGTGAGGCACCTTTCGCTATTCGAGAGGGCGCCTGCGGCCTACGTAAGTGGTGCAAACTTCTTGTCTTGAAGTTTGATTGGTCTTCCGCGTAAACCAAGCTACTCAGTCTCTTTTCTCCACCGAATTTTCCTACTGAGCTCTCCTCATAGTATTATTCTTGACATCTCTGATTAGCATATAAATAGTCGCCTAGGCCATCTCTCCTTCGAATACCCTGGATCAGTTGGGGCTGGTCCCCGGCAGGTGGCGACCGAACAGGGACCTCAGGAGGCAATACTCAAAGAGCTGAGCAGACACGAACCACGCAATCAGCAGGCAATAAGCATGGAGCTCAGCAGTGACGAATCATGCTGCTCAACTGGCAATAATCAAGCAGGTGACCAGGCAGGAATCACGCAGCTCAGCTGGCAATTGTCAAGCAGATGAGCCGGCAGGAATCACGCAGCTCAGCAGGCCCTGATCACATGACTCTGCAGGCACTGATCACGTGGCTGATCAAGTACAGATCACGTGACTGAGCATGCACTGATCACGTGGCTATCATGCACTGATGACGTGACTGCGCATGCACTGATGACGTGGCTGATCAGTCACTGATCACATGGCTCATCATGCACTGATCACGTGTTTATCAGGCAATGATCAGTGGCTGACAGGCGCTGATCATGGGACTGTGCACGCACTGATCACGTAGCTATCATGCACTGATCACGTGACTGTGCATGCACTGATGACGTGGCTGATCAGGCACTGATCACATGGCTCATCATGCACTGATCACGTGTTTATCAGGCAATGATCAGTGGCTGACAGGCGCTGATCATGGGACTGTGCACGCCCTGATCACGTGGCTATCATGCACTGATCTCGTGACTGTGCATGCACTGATGACGTGGCTGTTCGGGCACTGATCACGTGTTTATCAGGCAGTGATCAGTGACTGACAGGCGCTGATCAGGGGACTGTGCACGCACTGATCAGGTGGCTGATCAGGAACTGACTACCTGACTGCGCATGCAGTGATCACGTGACTGGTCGTTCACTGATCACGTGTTTATCATACGGTGATCACGTGACTGAGAGGCGCTGATCACGTGACTGTGCCGTCAGTGATCACGTGGCTGAGCAGGCACTGATATCGTGACTGAGCATGCACTGATCATGTGCCGGGAGCCGGGGAGGCATTCCACTCTGGACAAAGGTCATGAGGAAGCAGGCTCGGCATACGAAAATGCGGGATCGAGCCTCAGGAGTCCACCCGGATATTCTCGAGCATCTCCCCCCCCAAAAAACCAGAGTCTGCCTACTGTATTGGTTTGTGCTCTCACCTCTGATTTCACTGTGGGCTGTCCCCCACCACCATCTCGCTCTCTCTGTCAAAGAGTTAACTTACAGCTCCAATTCATAAAGTTCCTTGTCATTCTTCCCTTTAACTTCCAGCTGAGTCTCCATCTGGAGCGCGGAACCCACCACGCTTACTAATTATGCCTGGGCTGCTAAGACCCACTCGAGAAGGTGTCTAGGGTGAGGCACCTTTCACTATTCGAGAGGGCGCCTGCGGCCTACGTAAGTGGTGCAAACTTCTGGTCTTGAAGTTTGACTGGTCTTCCGCGTAAACCAAGCTACTCAGCCTCTTTTCCCCACCGAATTTTCCTACTGAGCTCTCCTCATAATATTATTCTTGACACCTCTGATTAGCATATAAATAGTCGCCTAGGCCATCTCTCCTTCGAATACCCTGGATCAGTTGGGGCTGGTCCCCGGCAGGTGGCGACCGAACAGGGACCTCAGGAGGCAATACTCAAAGAGCTGAGCAGACACGAACCACGCAATCAGCAGGCAATAAGCATGGAGCTCATCAGTGACGAATCCTGCTGCTCAACTGGCAATAATCAAGCAGGTGACCAGGCAGGAATCACGCAGCTCAGCTGGCAATTGTCAAGCAGATGAGCCGACAGGAATCACGCAGCTCAGATGGCAATGGTCATGCAGATGAGCCGGCAGGAATCACGCAGCTCAGCAGGCCCTGATCACGTGACTCTGCAGGCACTGATCACGTGGCTGATCAAGTACAGATCACGTGAATGAGCATGCACTGATCACGTGGCTATCATGCACTGATGACGTGACTGCGCATGCACTGATGACGTGGCTGATCAGGCACTGATCACATGGCTCATCATGCACTGATCACGTGTTTCTCAGGCAATGATCAGTGGCTGACAGGCGCTGATCATGGGACTGTGCATGCACTGATCACGTGGCTATCATGCACTGATCACGTGACTGCACATGCACTGATGACATGGCTGATCAGGCACTGATCACATGGCTCATCATGCACTGATCACGTGTTTATCAGGCAGTGATCAGTGACTGACAGGCGCTGATCAGGGGACTGTGCACGCACTGATCAGGTGGCTGATCAGGAACTGACCAGCTGACTGCGCATGCAGTGATCACGTGGCTGGTCGTTCACGGATCACATGTTTATCAAAAGGTGATCACGTGACTGAGAGGCGCTGATCACGTGACTGTGCCGTCAGTGATCACGTGGCTGAGCAGGCACTGATATCGTGACTGAGCATGCACTGATCATGTGCCGGGAGCTGGGGAGGCATTCCATTCTGGACAAAGGTCATGAGGAAGGAGGCTCGGCATACGCAAATGCGGGATCGAGCCTCAGGAGTCCACCCGGATATTCTCGAGCATCTCCCCCCCCCAAAAAAACCAGAGTCTGCCTACTGTATTGCTTTGTGCTCTCACCTCTGATTTCACTGGGGGCTGTCCCCCACCACCATCTCGCTCTCTCTGTCAAAGTGTTAACTTACAGCTCCAATTCATAAAGTTCCTTGTCATTCTTCCCTTTAACTTCCAGCTGAGTCTCCATCTGGAGCGTGGAACCCACCACGCTTACTAATTATGCCTGGGCTGCTAAGACCCACTCGAGAAGGTGTCTAGGGTGAGGCACCTTTCGCTATTCGAGAGGGCGCCTGCGGCCTACGTAAGTGGTGCAAACTTCTTGTCTTGAAGTTTGATTGGTCTTCCGCGTAAACCAAGCTATTCAGTCTCTTTTCTCCACCGAATTTTCCTACTGAGCTCTCCTCATACTATTATTCTTGACATCTCTGATTAGCATATAAATAGTCGCCTAGGCCATCTCTCCGTCGAATACCCTGGATCAGTTGGGGCTGGTCCCCGGCAGGTGGCGACCGAACAGGGACCTCAGGAGGCAATACTCAAAGAGCTGAGCAGACACGAACCACGCAATCAGCAGGCAATAAGCATGGAGCTCAGCAGTGACGAATCATGCTGCTCAACTGGCAATAATCAAGCAGGTGACCAGGCAGGAATCACGCAGCTCAGCTGGCAATTGTCAAGCAGATGAGCCGGCAGGAATCACGCAGCTCAGCAGGCCCTGATCACATGACTCTGCAGGCACTGATCACGTGGCTGATCAAGTACAGATCACGTGACTGAGCATGCACTGATCACGTGGCTATCATGCACTGATGACGTGACTGCGCATGCACTGATGACGTGGCTGATCAGGCACTGATCACATGGCTCATCATGCACTGATCACGTGTTTATCAGGCAATGATCAGTGGCTGACAGGCGCTGATCATGGGACTGTGCACGCACTGATCACGTAGCTATCATGCACTGATCTCGTGACTGCGCATGCACTGATGACGTGGCTGATCAGGCACTGATCACATGGCTCATCATGCACTGATCACGTGTTTATCAGGCAATGATCAGTGGCTGACAGGCGCTGATCATGGGACTGTGCACGCCCTGATCACGTGGCTATCATGCACTGATCTCGTGAGTGTGCATGCACTGATGACGTGGCTGTTCGGGCACTGATCACGTGTTTATCAGGCAGTGATCAGTGACTGACAGGCGCTGATCAGGGGACTGTGCACGCACTGATCAGGTGGCTGATCAGGAACTGACTACCTGACTGCGCATGCAGTGATCACGTGACTGGTCGTTCACTGATCACGTGTTTATCATACGGTGATCACGTGACTGAGAGGCGCTGATCATGTGACTGTGCCGTCAGTGATCACGTGGCTGAGCAGGCACTGATATCGTGACTGAGCATGCACTGATCATGTCCCGGGAGCCGGGGAGGCATTCCACTCTGGACAAAGGTCATGAGGAAGGAGGCTCGGCATACGCAAATGCGGGATCGAGCCTCAGGAGTCCACCCGGATATTCTCGAGCATCTCCCCCCCAAAAAAACCAGAGTCTGCCTACTGTATTGCTTTGTGCTCTCACCTCTGATTTCACTGGGGGCTGTCCCCCACCACCATCTCGCTCTCTCTGTCAAAGAGTTAACTTACAGCTCCAATTCATAAAGTTCCTTGTCATTCTTCCCTTTAACTTCCAGCTGAGTCTCCATCTGGAGCGCGGAACCCACCACGCTTACTAATTATGCCTGGGCTGCTAAGACCCACTCGAGAAGGTGTCTAGGGTGAGGCACCTTTCACTATTCGAGAGGGCGCCTGCGGCCTACGTAAGTGGTGCAAACTTCTGGTCTTGAAGTTTGACTGGTCTTCCGCGTAAACCAAGCTACTCAGCCTCTTTTCCCCACCGAATTTTCCTACTGAGCTCTCCTCATAATATTATTCTTGACACCTCTGATTAGCATATAAATAGTCGCCTAGGCCATCTCTCCTTCGAATACCCTGGATCAGTTGGGGCTGGTCCCCGGCAGGTGGCGACCGAACAGGGACCTCAGGAGGCAATACTCAAAGAGCTGAGCAGACACGAACCACGCAATCAGCAGGCAATAAGCATGGAGCTCAGCAGTGACGAATCCTGCTGCTCAACTGGCAATAATCAAGCAGGTGACCAGGCAGGAATCACGCAGCTCAGCTGGCAATTGTCAAGCAGATGAGCCGACAGGAATCACGCAGCTCAGATGGCAATGGTCATGCAGATGAGCCGGCAGGAATCACGCAGCTCAGCAGGCCCTGATCACGTGACTCTGCAGGCACTGATCACGTGGCTGATCAAGTACAGATCACGTGACTGAGCATGCACTGATCACGTGGCTCTCATGCACTGATGACGTGACTGCGCATGCACTGATGACGTGGCTGATCAGGCACTGATCACATGGCTCATCATGCACTGATCACGTGTTTATCAGGCAATGATCAGTGGCTGACAGGCGCTGATCATGGGACTGTGCATGCACTGATCACGTGGCTATCATGCACTGATCACGTGACTGCACATGCACTGATGACATGGCTGATCAGGCACTGATCACATGGCTCATCATGCACTGATCACGTGTTTATCAGGCAGTGATCAGTGACTGACAGGCGCTGATCAGGGGACTGTGCACGCACTGATCAGGTGGCTGATCAGGAACTGACCAGCTGACTGCGCATGCAGTGATCACGTGGCTGGTCGTTCACGGATCACATGTTTATCAAAAGGTGATCACGTGACTGAGAGGCGCTGATCACGTGACTGTGCCGTCAGTGATCACGTGGCTGAGCAGGCACTGATATCGTGACTGAGCATGCACTGATCATGTGCCGGGAGCTGGGGAGGCATTCCATTCTGGACAAAGGTCATGAGGAAGGAGGCTCGGCATACGCAAATGCGGGATCGAGCCTCAGGAGTCCACCCGGATATTCTCGAGCATCTCCCCCCCCAAAAAAAACCAGAGTCTGCCTACTGTATTGCTTTGTGCTCTCACCTCTGATTTCACTGGGGGCTGTCCCCCACCACCATCTCGCTCTCTCTGTCAAAGTGTTAACTTACAGCTCCAATTCATAAAGTTCCTTGTCATTCTTCCCTTTAACTTCCAGCTGAGTCTCCATCTGGAGCGTGGAACCCACCACGCTTACTAATTATGCCTGGGCTGCTAAGACCCACTCGAGAAGGTGTCTAGGGTGAGGCACCTTTCGCTATTCGAGAGGGCGCCTGCGGCCTACGTAAGTGGTGCAAACTTCTTGTCTTGAAGTTTGATTGGTCTTCCGCGTAAACCAAGCTATTCAGTCTCTTTTCTCCACCGAATTTTCCTACTGAGCTTTCCTCATACTATTATTCTTGACATCTCTGATTAGCATATAAATAGTCGCCTAGGCCATCTCTCCGTCGAATACCCTGGATCAGTTGGGGCTGGTCCCCGGCAGGTGGCGACCGAACAGGGACCTCAGGAGGCAATACTCAAAGAGCTGAGCAGACACGAACCACGCAATCAGCAGGCAATAAGCATGGAGCTCAGCAGTGACGAATCATGCTGCTCAACTGGCAATAATCAAGCAGGTGACCAGGCAGGAATCACGCAGCTCAGCTGGCAATTGTCAAGCAGATGAGCCGGCAGGAATCACGCAGCTCAGCAGGCCCTGATCACATGACTCTGCAGGCACTGATCACGTGGCTGATCAAGTACAGATCACGTGACTGAGCATGCACTGATCACGTGGCTATCATGCACTGATGACGTGACTGCGCATGCACTGATGACGTGGCTGATCAGGCACTGATCACATGGCTCATCATGCACTGATCACGTGTTTATCAGGCAATGATCAGTGGCTGACAGGCGCTGATCATGGGACTGTGCACGCACTGATCACGTAGCTATCATGCACTGATCTCGTGACTGCGCATGCACTGATGACGTGGCTGATCAGGCACTGATCACATGGCTCATCATGCACTGATCACGTGTTTATGAGGCAATGATCAGTGGCTGACAGGCGCTGATCATGGGACTGTGCACGCCCTGATCACGTGGCTATCATGCACTGATCTCGTGAGTGTGCATGCACTGATGACGTGGCTGTTCGGGCACTGATCACGTGTTTATCAGGCAGTGATCAGTGACTGACAGGCGCTGATCAGGGGACTGTGCACGCACTGATCAGGTGGCTGATCAGGAACTGACTACCTGACTGCGCATGCAGTGATCACGTGACTGGTCGTTCACTGATCACGTGTTTATCATACGGTGATCACGTGACTGAGAGGCGCTGATCATGTGACTGTGCCGTCAGTGATCACGTGGCTGAGCAGGCACTGATATCGTGACTGAGCATGCACTGATCATGTCCCGGGAGCCGGGGAGGCATTCCACTCTGGACAAAGGTCATGAGGAAGCAGGCTCGGCATACGCAAATGCGGGATCGAGCCTCAGGAGTCCACCCGGATATTCTCGAGCATCTCCCCCCAAAAAAACCAGAGTCTGCCTACTGTATTGCTTTGTGCTCTCACCTCTGATTTCACTGGGGGCTGTCCCCCACCACCATCTCGCTCTCTCTGTCAAAGAGTTAACTTACAGCTCCAATTCATAAAGTTCCTTGTCATTCTTCCCTTTAACTTCCAGCTGAGTCTCCATCTGGAGCGCGGAACCCACCACGCTTACTAATTATGCCTGGGCTGCTAAGACCCACTCGAGAAGGTGTCTAGGGTGAGGCACCTTTCACTATTCGAGAGGGCGCCTGCGGCCTACGTAAGTGGTGCAAACTTCTGGTCTTGAAGTTTGACTGGTCTTCCGCGTAAACCAAGCTACTCAGCCTCTTTTCCCCACCGAATTTTCCTACTGAGCTCTCCTCATAATATTATTCTTGACACCTCTGATTAGCATATAAATAGTCGCCTAGGCCATCTCTCCTTCGAATACCCTGGATCAGTTGGGGCTGGTCCCCGGCAGGTGGCGACCGAACAGGGACCTCAGGAGGCAATACTCAAAGAGCTGAGCAGACACGAACCACGCAATCAGCAGGCAATAAGCATGGAGCTCAGCAGTGACGAATCCTGCTGCTCAACTGGCAATAATCAAGCAGGTGACCAGGCAGGAATCACGCAGCTCAGCTGGCAATTGTCAAGCAGATGAGCCGACAGGAATCACGCAGCTCAGATGGCAATGGTCATGCAGATGAGCCGGCAGGAATCACGCAGCTCAGCAGGCCCTGATCACGTGACTCTGCAGGCACTGATCACGTGGCTGATCAAGTACAGATCACGTGACTGAGCATGCACTGATCACGTGGCTATCATGCACTGATGACGTGACTGCGCATGCACTGATGACGTGGCTGATCAGGCACTGATCACATGGCTCATCATGCACTGATCACGTGTTTATCAGGCAATGATCAGTGGCTGACAGGCGCTGATCATGGGACTGTGCATGCACTGATCACGTGGCTATCATGCACTGATCACGTGACTGCACATGCACTGATGACATGGCTGATCAGGCACTGATCACATGGCTCATCATGCACTGATCACGTGTTTATCAGGCAGTGATCAGTGACTGACAGGCGCTGATCAGGGGACTGTGCACGCACTGATCAGGTGGCTGATCAGGAACTGACCAGCTGACTGCGCATGCAGTGATCACGTGGCTGGTCGTTCACGGATCACGTGTTTATCATACGGTGATCACGTGACTGAGAGGCGCTGATCACGTGACTGTGCCGTCAGTGATCACGTGGCTGAGCAGGCACTGATATCGTGGCTGAGCATGCACTGATCATGTGCCGGGAGCTGGGGAGGCATTCCATTCTGGACAAAGGTCATGAGGAAGGAGGCTCGGCATACGCAAATGCGGGATCGAGCCTCAGGAGTCCACCCGGATATTCTCGAGCATCTCCCCCCCAAAAAAAACCAGAGTCTGCCTACTGTATTGCTTTGTGCTCTCACCTCTGATTTCACTGGGGGCTGTCCCCCACCACCATCTCGCTCTCTCTGTCAAAGTGTTAACTTACAGCTCCAATTCATAAAGTTCCTTGTCATTCTTCCCTTTAACTTCCAGCTGAGTCTCCATCTGGAGCGTGGAACCCACCACGCTTACTAATTATGCCTGGGCTGCTAAGACCCACTCGAGAAGGTGTCTAGGGTGAGGCACCTTTCGCTATTCGAGAGGGCGCCTGCGGCCTACGTAAGTGGTGCAAACTTCTTGTCTTGGAGTTTGATTGGTCTTCCGCGTAAACCAAGCTACTCAGTCTCTTTTCTCCACCGAATTTTCCTACTGAGCTCTCCTCATACTATTATTCTTGACATCTCTGATTAGCATATAAATAGTCGCCTAGGCCATCTCTCCGTCGAATACCCTGGATCAGTTGGGGCTGGTCCCCGGCAGGTGGCGACCGAACAGGGACCTCAGGAGGCAATACTCAAAGAGCTGAGCAGACACGAACCACGCAATCAGCAGGCAATAAGCATGGAGCTCAGCAGTGACGAATCATGCTGCTCAACTGGCAATAATCAAGCAGGTGACCAGGCAGGAATCACGCAGCTCAGCTGGCAATTGTCAAGCAGATGAGCCGGCAGGAATCACGCAGCTCAGCAGGCCCTGATCACATGACTCTGCAGGCACTGATCACGTGGCTGATCAAGTACAGATCACGTGACTGAGCATGCACTGATCACGTGGCTATCATGCACTGATGACGTGACTGCGCATGCACTGATGACGTGGCTGATCAGGCACTGATCACATGGCTCATCATGCACTGATCACGTGTTTATCAGGCAATGATCAGTGGCTGACAGGCGCTGATCATGGACTGTGCACGCACTGATCACGTAGCTATCATGCACTGATCTCGTGACTGCGCATGCACTGATGACGTGGCTGATCAGGCACTGATCACATGGCTCATCATGCACTGATCACGTGTTTATCAGGCAATGATCAGTGGCTGACAGGCGCTGATCATGGGACTGTGCACGCCCTGATCACGTGGCTATCATGCACTGATCTCGTGAGTGTGCATGCACTGATGACGTGGCTGTTCGGGCACTGATCACGTGTTTATCAGGCAGTGATCAGTGACTGACAGGCGCTGATCAGGGGACTGTGCACGCACTGATCAGGTGGCTGATCAGGAACTGACTACCTGACTGCGCATGCAGTGATCACGTGACTGGTCGTTCACTGATCACGTGTTTATCATACGGTGATCACGTGACTGAGAGGCGCTGATCATGTGACTGTGCCGTCAGTGATCACGTGGCTGAGCAGGCACTGATATCGTGACTGAGCATGCACTGATCATGTCCCGGGAGCCGGGGAGGCATTCCACTCTGGACAAAGGTCATGAGGAAGCAGGCTCGGCATACGCAAATGCGGGATCGAGCCTCAGGAGTCCACCCGGATATTCTCGAGCATCTCCCCCCCAAAAAAAACCAGAGTCTGCCTACTGTATTGCTTTGTGCTCTCACCTCTGATTTCACTGGGGGCTGTCCCCCACCACCATCTCGCTCTCTCTGTCAAAGAGTTAACTTACAGCTCCAATTCATAAAGTTCCTTGTCATTCTTCCCTTTAACTTCCAGCTGAGTCTCAATCTGGAGCGCGGAACCCACCACGCTTACTAATTATGCCTGGGCTGCTAAGACCCACTCGAGAAGGTGTCTAGGGTGAGGCACCTTTCACTATTCGAGAGGGCGCCTGCGGCCTACGTAAGTGGTGCAAACTTCTGGTCTTGAAGTTTGACTGGTCTTCCGCGTAAACCAAGCTACTCAGCCTCTTTTCCCCACCGAATTTTCCTACTGAGCTCTCCTCATACTATTATTCTTGACACCTCTGATTAGCATATAAATAGTCGCCTAGGCCATCTCTCCTTCGAATACCCTGGATCAGTTGGGGCTGGTCCCCGGCAGGTGGCGACCGAACAGGGACCTCAGGAGGCAATACTCAAAGAGCTGAGCAGACACGAACCACGCAATCAGCAGGCAATAAGCATGGAGCTCAGCAGTGACGAATCCTGCTGCTCAACTGGCAATAATCAAGCAGGTGACCAGGCAGGAATCACGCAGCTCAGCTGGCAATTGTCAAGCAGATGAGCCGACAGGAATCACGCAGCTCAGATGGCAATGGTCATGCAGATGAGCCGGCAGGAATCACGCAGCTCAGCAGGCCCTGATCACGTGACTCTGCAGGCACTGATCACGTGGCTGATCAAGTACAGATCACGTGACTGAGCATGCACTGATCACGTGGCTATCATGCACTGATGACGTGACTGCGCATGCACTGATGACGTGGCTGATCAGGCACTGATCACATGGCTCATCATGCACTGATCACGTGTTTATCAGGCAATGATCAGTGGCTGACAGGCGCTGATCATGGGACTGTGCATGCACTGATCACGTGGCTATCATGCACTGATCACGTGACTGCACATGCACTGATGACATGGCTGATCAGGCACTGATCACATGGCTCATCATGCACTGATCACGTGTTTATCAGGCAGTGATCAGTGACTGACAGGCGCTGATCAGGGGACTGTGCACGCACTGATCAGGTGGCTGATCAGGAACTGACCAGCTGACTGCGCATGCAGTGATCACGTGGCTGGTCGTTCACGGATCACATGTTTATCAAAAGGTGATCACGTGAGTGAGAGGCGCTGATCACGTGACTGTGCCGTCAGTGATCACGTGGCTGAGCAGGCACTGATATCGTGACTGAGCATGCACTGATCATGTGCCGGGAGCTGGGGAGGCATTCCATTCTGGACAAAGGTCATGAGGAAGGAGGCTCGGCATACGCAAATGCGGGATCGAGCCTCAGGAGTCCACCCGGATATTCTCGAGCATCTCCCCCCCCAAAAAAACCAGAGTCTGCCTACTGTATTGCTTTGTGCTCTCACCTCTGATTTCACTGGGGGCTGTCCCCCACCACCATCTCGCTCTCTCTGTCAAAGTGTTAACTTACAGCTCCAATTCATAAAGTTCCTTGTCATTCTTCCCTTTAACTTCCAGCTGAGTCTCCATCTGGAGCGTGGAACCCACCACGCTTACTAATTATGCCTGGGCTGCTAAGACCCACTCGAGAAGGTGTCTAGGGTGAGGCACCTTTCGCTATTCGAGAGGGCGCCTGCGGCCTACGTAAGTGGTGCAAACTTCTTGTCTTGAAGTTTGATTGGTCTTCCGCGTAAACCAAGCTACTCAGTCTCTTTTCTCCACCGAATTTTCCTACTGAGCTCTCCTCATACTATTATTCTTGACATCTCTGATTAGCATATAAATAGTCGCCTAGGCCATCTCTCCGTCGAATACCCTGGATCAGTTGGGGCTGGTCCCCGGCAGGTGGCGACCGAACAGGGACCTCAGGAGGCAATACTCAAAGAGCTGAGCAGACACGAACCACGCAATCAGCAGGCAATAAGCATGGAGCTCAGCAGTGACGAATCATGCTGCTCAACTGGCAATAATCAAGCAGGTGACCAGGCAGGAATCACGCAGCTCAGCTGGCAATTGTCAAGCAGATGAGCCGGCAGGAATCACGCAGCTCAGCAGGCCCTGATCACATGACTCTGCAGGCACTGATCACGTGGCTGATCAAGTACAGATCACGTGACTGAGCATGCACTGATCACGTGGCTATCATGCACTGATGACGTGACTGCGCATGCACTGATGACGTGGCTGATCAGGCACTGATCACATGGCTCATCATGCACTGATCACGTGTTTATCAGGCAATGATCAGTGGCTGACAGGCGCTGATCATGGGACTGTGCACGCACTGATCACGTAGCTATCATGCACTGATCACGTGACTGTGCATGCACTGATGACGTGGCTGATCAGGCACTGATCACATGGCTCATCATGCACTGATCACGTGTTTATCAGGCAATGATCAGTGGCTGACAGGCGCTGATCATGGACTGTGCACGCCCTGATCACGGGCTATCATGCACTGATCTCGTGACTGTGCATGCACTGATGACGTGGCTGTTCGGGCACTGATCACGTGTTTATCAGGCAGTGATCAGTGACTGACAGGCGCTGATCAGGGGACTGTGCACGCACTGATCAGGTGGCTGATCAGGAACTGACTACCTGACTGCGCATGCAGTGATCACGTGACTGGTCGTTCACTGATCACGTGTTTATCATACGGTGATCACGTGACTGAGAGGCGCTGATCACGTGACTGTGCCGTCAGTGATCACGTGGCTGAGCAGGCACTGATATCGTGACTGAGCATGCACTGATCATGTGCCGGGAGCCGGGGAGGCATTCCACTCTGGACAAAGGTCATGAGGAAGCAGGCTCGGCATACGCAAATGCGGGATCGAGCCTCAGGAGTCCACCCGGATATTCTCGAGCATCTCCCCCCCAAAAAAACCAGAGTCTGCCTACTGTATTGCTTTGTGCTCTCACCTCTGATTTCACTGGGGGCTGTCCCCCACCACCATCTCGCTCTCTCTGTCAAAGAGTTAACTTACAGCTCCAATTCATAAAGTTCCTTGTCATTCTTCCCTTTAACTTCCAGCTGAGTCTCCATCTGGAGCGCGGAACCCACCACGCTTACTAATTATGCCTGGGCTGCTAAGACCCACTCGAGAAGGTGTCTAGGGTGAGGCACCTTTCACTATTCGAGAGGGCGCCTGCGGCCTACGTAAGTGGTGCAAACTTCTGGTCTTGAAGTTTGACTGGTCTTCCGCGTAAACCAAGCTACTCAGCCTCTTTTCCCCACCGAATTTTCCTACTGAGCTCTCCTCATAATATTATTCTTGACACCTCTGATTAGCATATAAATAGTTGCCTAGGCCATCTCTCCTTCGAATACCCTGGATCAGTTGGGGCTGGTCCCCGGCAGGTGGCGACCGAACAGGGACCTCAGGAGGCAATACTCAAAGAGCTGAGCAGACACGAACCACGCAATCAGCAGGCAATAAGCATGGAGCTCATCAGTGACGAATCCTGCTGCTCAACTGGCAATAATCAAGCAGGTGACCAGGCAGGAATCACGCAGCTCAGCTGGCAATTGTCAAGCAGATGAGCCGACAGGAATCACGCAGCTCAGATGGCAATGGTCATGCAGATGAGCCGGCAGGAATCACGCAGCTCAGCAGGCCCTGATCACGTGACTCTGCAGGCACTGATCACGTGGCTGATCAAGTACAGATCACGTGACTGAGCATGCACTGATCACGTGGCTATCATGCACTGATGACGTGACTGCGCATGCACTGATGACGTGGCTGATCAGGCACTGATCACATGGCTCATCATGCACTGATCACGTGTTTCTCAGGCAATGATCAGTGGCTGACAGGCGCTGATCATGGGACTGTGCATGCACTGATCACGTGGCTATCATGCACTGATCACGTGACTGCACATGCACTGATGACATGGCTGATCAGGCACTGATCACATGGCTCATCATGCACTGATCACGTGTTTATCAGGCAGTGATCAGTGACTGACAGGCGCTGATCAGGGGACTGTGCACGCACTGATCAGGTGGCTGATCAGGAACTGACCACCTGACTGCGCATGCAGTGATCACGTGGCTGGTCGTTCACGGATCACATGTTTATCAAAAGGTGATCACGTGACTTAGAGGCGCTGATCACGTGACTGTGCCGTCAGTGTTCACGTGGCTGAGCAGGCACTGATATCGTGACTGAGCATGCACTGATCATGTGCCGGGAGCTGGGGAGGCATTCCATTCTGGACAAAGGTCATGAGGAAGGAGGCTCGGCATACGCAAATGCGGGATCGAGCCTCAGGAGTCCACCCGGATATTCTCGAGCATCTCCCCCCCCAAAAAAAACCAGAGTCTGCCTACTGTATTGCTTTGTGCTCTCACCTCTGATTTCACTGGGGGCTGTCCCCCACCACCATCTCGCTCTCTCTGTCAAAGTGTTAACTTACAGCTCCAATTCATAAAGTTCCTTGTCATTCTTCCCTTTAACTTCCAGCTGAGTCTCCATCTGGAGCGTGGAACCCACCACGCTTACTAATTATGCCTGGGCTGCTAAGACCCACTCGAGAAGGTGTCTAGGGTGAGGCACCTTTCGCTATTCGAGAGGGCGCCTGCGGCCTACGTAAGTGGTGCAAACTTCTTGTCTTGTAGTTTGATTGGTCTTCCACGTAAACCAAGCTACTCAGTCTCTTTTCTCCACCGAATTTTCCTACTGAGCTCTCCTCATACTATTATTCTTGACACCTCTGATTAGCATATAAATAGTCGCCTAGGCCATCTCTCCGTCGAATACCCTGGATCAGTTGGGGCTGGTCCCCGGCAGGTGGCGACCGAACAGGGACCTCAGGAGGCAATACTCAAAGAGCTGAGCAGACACGAACCACGCAATCAGCAGGCAATAAGCATGGAGCTCAGCAGTGACGAATCATGCTGCTCAACTGGCAATAATCAAGCAGGTGACCAGGCAGGAATCACGCAGCTCAGCTGGCAATTGTCAAGCAGATGAGCCGGCAGGAATCACGCAGCTCAGCAGGCCCTGATCACATGACTCTGCAGGCACTGATCACGTGGCTGATCAAGTACAGATCACGTGACTGAGCATGCACTGATCACGTGGCTATCATGCACTGATGACGTGACTGCGCATGCACTGATGACGTGGCTGATCAGGCACTGATCACATGGCTCATCATGCAGTGATCACGTGTTTATCAGGCAATGATCAGTGGCTGACAGGCGCTGATCATGGGACTGTGCACGCACTGATCACGTGGCTATCATGCACTGATCACGTGACTGTGCATGCACTGATGACGTGGCTGTTCGGGCACTGATCACGTGTTTATCAGGCAGTGATCAGTGACTGACAGGCGCTGATCAGGGGACTGTGCACGCACTGATCAGGTGGCTGATCAGGAACTGACTACCTGACTGCGCATGCAGTGATCATGTGACTGGTCGTTCACTGATCACGTGTTTATCATACGGTGATCACGTGACTGAGAGGCGCTGATCACGTGACTGTGCCGTCAGTGATCACGTGGCTGAGCAGGCACTGATATCGTGACTGAGCATGCACTGATCATGTGCCGGGAGCCGGGGAGGCATTCCACTCTGGACAAAGGTCATGAGGTAGGAGGCTCGGCATACGCAAATGCGGGATCGAGCCTCAGGAGTCCACCCGGATATTCTCGAGCATCTCCCCCCCCAAAAAAACCAGAGTCTGCCTACTTTATTGCTTTGTGCTCTCACCTCTGATTTCACTGAGGGCTGTCCCCCACCACCATCTCGCTCTCTCTGTCAAAGAGTTAACTTACAGCTCCAATTCATAAAGTTCCTTGTCATTCTTCCCTTTAACTTCCAGCTGAGTCTCCATCTGGAGCGTGGAACCCACCACGCTTACTAATTATGCCTGGGCTGCTAAGACCCACTCGAGAAGGTGTCTAGGGTGAGGCACCTTTCACTATTCGAGAGGGCGCCTGCGGCCTGCGTAAGTGGTGCAAACTTCTGGTCTTGAAGTTTGATTGGTCTTCCGCGTAAACCAAGCTACTCAGCCTCTTTTCCCCACCGAATTTTCCTACTGAGCTCTCCTCATACTATTATTCTTGACACCTCTGATTAGCATATAAATAGTCGCCTAGGCCATCTCTCCTTCGAATACCCTGGATCAGTTGGGGCTGGTCCCCGGCAGGTGGCGACCGAACAGGGACCTCAGGATGCAATACTCAAAGAGCTGAGCAGACACGAACCACGCAATCAGCAGGCAATAACATGGAGCTCAGCAGTGACGAATCATGCTGCTCAACTGGCAATAATCAAGCAGGTGACCAGGCAGGAATCACGCTGCTCAGCTGGCAATTATCAAGCAGATGAGCCGACAGGGATCACCCAGCTCAGATGGCAATGGTCATGCAGATGAGCCGGTAGGAATCACGCAGCTGAGCAGGCCCTGATCACATGACTCTGCAGGCACTGATCACGTGGCTGATCAAGTACAGATCACGTGACTGAGCATGCACTGATCACGTGGCTATCATGCACTGATCACGTGACTGCGCATGCACTGATGACGTGGCTGATCAGGCACTGATCACATGGCTCATCATGCACTGATCACGTGTTTATCAGGCAATGATCAGTGACTGACAGGCGCTTATCATGGGACTGTGCACGCACTGATCACGTGGCTATCATGCACTGATCACGTGACTGCGCATGCACTGATGACGTGGCTGTTCGGGCACTGATCACATGTTTATCAGGCAGTGATCAGTGACTGACAGGCGCTGATCAGGGGACTGTGCACGCACTGATCAGGTGGATGATCAGGAACTGACCACCTGACTGCGCATGCAGTGATCACGTGGCTGGTCGTTCACTGATCACATGTTTATCATACGGTGATCACGTGACTGAGAGGCGCTGATCACGTGACTGTGCCGTCAGTGATCACGTGGCTGAGCAGGCACTGATATCGTGACTGAGCATGCACTGATCATGTGCCGGGAGCCGGGGAGGCATTCCACTCTGGACAAAGGTCATGAGGAAGGAGGCTCGGCATACGCAAATGCGGGATCGAGCCTCAGGAGTCCACCCGGATATTCTCGAGCATCTCCCCCCCCAAAAAAACCAGAGTCTGCCTACTGTATTGCTTTGTGCTCTCACCTCTGATTTCACTGGGGGCTGTCCCCCACCACCATCTCGCTCTCTCTGTCAAAGTGTTAACTTACAGCTCCAATTCATAAAGTTCCTTGTCATTCTTCCCTTTAACTTCCAGCTGAGTCTCCATCTGGAGCGCGGAACCCACCACGCTTACTAATTATGCCTGGGCTGCTAAGACCCACTCGAGAAGGTGTCTAGGGTGAGACACCTTTCGCTATTCGAGAGGGCGCCTGCGGCCTACGTAAGTGGTGCAAACTTCTTGTCTTGTAGTTTGATTGGTCTTCCGCGTAAACCAAGCTACTCAGTCTCTTTTCTCCACCGAATTTTCCTACTGAGCTCTCCTCATACTATTATTCTTGACACCTCTGATTAGCATATAAATAGTCGCCTAGGCCATCTCTCCTTCGAATACCCTGGATCAGTTGGGGCTGGTCCCCGGCAGGTGGCGACCGAACAGGGACCTCAGGAGGCAATACTCAAAGAGCTGAGCAGACACGAACCACGCAATCAGCAGGCAATAAACATGGAGCTCAGCAGTGACGAATCATGCTGCTCAACTGGCAATAATCAAGCAGGTGACCAGGCAGGAATCACGCCGCTCAGCTGGCAATTGTCAAGCAGATGAGCCGACAGGAATCACGCAGCTCAGCTGGCAATTGTCAAGCAGATGAGCCGGCAGGAATCACGCAGCTCAGCAGGCCCTGATCACATGACTCTGCAGGCACTGATCACGTGGCTGATCAAGTACAGATCACGTGACTGAGCATGCACTGATCACGTGGCTATCATGCACTGATGACGTGACTGCGCATGCACTGATGACGTGGCTGATCAGGCACTGATCACATGGCTCATCATGCACTGATCACGTGTTTATCAGGCAATGATCAGTGACTGACAGGCGCTGATCATGGGACTGTGCATGCACTGATCACGTGGCTATCATGCAGTGATCACGTGACTGTGCATGCACTGATGACATGGCTGTTCGGGCACTGATCACGTGTTTATCAGGCAGTGATCAGTGACTGACAGGCGCTGATCAGGGGACTGTGCATGCACTGATCAGGTGGCTGATCAGGAACTGACCACCTGACCGCACATGCAGTGATCACGTGGCTGATCATACACTGATCACGTGGCTGATCATGCAATGATCATGTAGCTACCATGTACTGGTCCCGTGAGTGACCATTCACTGATCATGTAATTGATCATGCACTGATCACGTGGCTGATCATGCACTGAACACGTGACTGACCATGCACTGATCACGTGACTGATCATGCACTGATCTCGTGACTATCATGCACTGCTCACGTGGCTGATCATGCAATGATCACGCAGCTACCATGTACTGGTCACATGACTGATCATGCACTGATCACGTAATTGATCATGCACTGATCACCTGGCTTATCATGCATTGATAATATGACTGATCATGTGCTGATCATGTTTGGTGTCACACACTGATCATGTGCATCTGCAGGCAATGAACAAAGAGCTGAGTAGGCAGGAATCAGTCAGCAGGCTATAATCATGGAACTCAGCTCTCAGAAATCATTCTGCTCAGCTGGCAGTAATCAAGTAGATGAGCAGGCAGGGATTATGCAGCACAGGTGGCAATTGTCAAGGAGATGACAGGCAGGAATCGTACAGCTCAGCTGGCAATTGTCAAGCAAATGAGCAGACAGTAATCACGCAGCTCAGCAGGCCCTGATCACGTGACTGAGCATGCACTGTTCACGTGGCTGATCACACACCTATCACGTGAATAATCATGCACTGATCACGTGGCTCTCATGCACTGATCACGTGATTGCGCATGCACTGATCACGTAATTGTATGCACTGCTCACGTGGCTATCATGCACTGATGACGTGGCTGATCATGCACTGTTCACGTACCTATCTTGCACTTATCACTTGACTGATCATACACTCATCACAGGACTCATCATGAACTGATCACGGCGCTATCATGCATTGTCTACGTGACTCCACATGCACTGATCACGTGGATGATCATGCACTGATCACGTGAGTGACCATGCACTGATCACGTGACTGATCATGCACTGATCACGTGGCTGATCACGCACTGATCACGTAATTGATCATGCACTGATCATTTGGCTGATCATGCACTGATCACGTGGCTGATCATACACTGAGCAGGTGACTGATCATGCACTGATCACATGACTGTTCATCCACTGATCAGTTGGGTATCATGCACTGATTACTTGGCTGATCATACACTGATCACGTGACTGATAATGCACTGATCATCTGGCTATCGTGCACTCATTAACTGGCTATCGTGCACTGATCACGTGGTTGATGATACACTGATCACGAGACTGATCATGCACTGATCACGTGTATATCATGCACTGATCACATGACTGCCCATGCACTGATCACCCGGATGATCATACACTGATCATGTGACAGATCATGCACTGATCACGTGGCTATCATGCACTGCTCACGCGGCTGTTCATGCAATGATCACGTAGCTACCGTGTACTGGTCCCGTGAGTGACCATTCACTGATCACGTAATTGATCATGCACTGATGACGTGGCTGATTATGCACTGAACACGTGACTGACCATGCACTGATCACGTTACTGATTATGCAATGATCACGTGGCTATCATGCACTGCTCACGTGGCTGATCATGCAATGATCTCGCAGCTACCATGTACTGGTCACATGACTGATCATGCACGGATCACGTAATTGATCATGCACTGATCACCTGGCTTATCATGCATTGATCATGTGACTGATCATGTGCTGATCATGTTTGGTGTCATACACTGATCATGTGCATCTGCAGGCAATGAACAAAGAGCTGAGTAGGCAGGAATCAGTCAGCAGGCTATAATCATGGAACTCAGCTTTGATAAATCATGCTGCTCAGCTGGCAATAATCAACTAGATGAGCAGGCAGGAATTATGCAGCACAGGTGGCAATTGTCAAGGAGATGACAGGCAGGAATCGTACAGCTCAGCTGGCAATTGTCAAGCAGATGAGCAGACAGTAATCACACAGCTCAGCAGGCCCTTATCACGTGACTGAGCATGCACTGTTCACGTGGCACTCATGCACTGATCACGTGATTGCGCATGCACTGATCACGTAATTGTATGCACTGCTCACGTGGCTATCACGCACTGCTCACGTGGCTGATCAGGCACTGATCACGTAGCTATCTTGCACTGATCACTTGGCTGATCATACACTCATCACGGGACTGATCATGAACTGATCACGGCGCTATCATGCATTGTCTACATGACTCCACATGCACTGATCACGTCGATGATCATGAACTGATCAGGTGACTGACCATGCACTGATCACGTGACTGATCATGCACTGATAACGTGGCTGATCCTGCACTGATCACGTAATTGATCATGCACTGATCATTTGGCTGATCATGAACTGATCACGTGGCTGATCATACACTGATGACGTAACTGATCATGCACTGATCACATTACTGATCATCCACTGATCAGTTGGCTATCATGCACTGATTACTTGGCTGATCATACACTGATCACGTGACTGATAATGCACTGATCATCTGGCTATCATGCACTCATTACCTGGCTATCGAACACTGATCACGTGGTTGATCATACACTGATCACGAGACTGATCATGCACTGATCACGTCTATATCATGCACTGATCACATGACTGCACATGCACTGATCACCCGGATGATCATACACTGATCATGTGACAGATCATGCAATGATCATGTAGCTACCATGTACTGGTCCCGTGAGTGACCATTCACTGATCACGTAATTGATCATGCACTGATCACGTGGCTGATCATGCAATGATCACGTGGCTATCATGCACTGCTCACGTGGCTGATCATGCAATGATCACGCCGCTACCATGTACTGGTCACATGACTGATCATGCACTGATCACGTAATTGATCATGCACTGATCACCTGGCTTATCATGCATTGATCATGTGACTGATCATGTGCTGATCATGTTTGGTGTCACACACTGATCATGTGCATCTGCAGGCAATGAACAAAGAGCTGAGTAGGCAGGAATCAGTCAGCAGGCTATAATCATGGAACTCAGCTTTGATAAATCATGCTGCTCAGCTGGCAATAATCAAGTAGATGAGCAGGCAGGAAATATGCAGCACAGGTGGCAATTGTCAAGGAGATGACAGGCAGGAATCGTACAGCTCAGCTGGCAATTGTCAAGCAGATGAGCAGACAGTAATCACGCAGCTCAGCAGGCCCTTATCACGTGACTGAGCATGCACTGTTCACGTGGCTGATCACACACCTATCACGTGAATAATCATGCACTGATCACGTGGCTCTCATGCACTGATCACGTGATTGCGCATGCACTGATCACGTAATTGTATGCACTGCTCACGTGGCTATCATGCACTGATGACGTGGCTGATCATGCACTGATCACGTAGCTATCTTGCACTGATCACTTGGCTAATCATACACTCATTACGGGAATGATCATGAACTGATCACGGCGCTATCATGTATTGTCAACATGACTACACATGCACTGATCACGTGGATGATCATGCACTGATCAGGTTACTGACCATGCACTGATCACATGACTGATCATCCACTGATCACGTGGCTAACATGCACTGATCACGTGGCTGATCATACACTGATTACGTGACTGATCATGCACTGATCACATGACTGATCATCCACTGATCACCTGGCTATCATGCACTGCTCACGCGGCTGTTCATGCAATGATCACGTAGCTACCATGTACTGGTCAAGTGACTGATCATGCACTGATCACGTAATTGATCATGCACTGATCACGTGGCTGATCATGCACTGAACACGTGACTGACCATGCACTGATCACGTGACTGATCATGCACTGATCACGTGACTGATCATGCACTGATCACGTGGTTATCATGCACTGATCACTTGGCTGGTCATACACTGATCACGTGCCTGGTCATGCACAGATAACATGACTGATCATGCACTGAACACGTGACTGATCATGCACTGATCACATGGCTATCGTGCACTACTCAGGTGGCTGATCATGCAATGATCATGTAGCTACCATGTACCGGTCAGGTGACTGATCATACACCCATCAGGTGACGGATCATGCACTGATCACGTGGCTGATCATACACTGATCACCTGCCTGGTCATGCATAGATCACATGTCAAATCATGAACTGATCACATAGCTATCATGAACTGAATACCTGGCTGATCATGCACTGATCACATGGCTGATCATGCACTGATACCGTGACTGAGCATGGACTGATCACATGACTATCATGTAGTGATCACGTGACTTAATGGCGCTGATCATGTGACTGATCATGTGCTGTTCATGATTGCTATCATACACTGATCATGTGCCTCAGGAGGAAATAAACAAAGAGCTGAGTAGGCACGAATCAAACAGTCAGCAGGCAATAATCATGGAACTCAGCTGTGAGGAATCATGCTGCTCAGCTGGCAATAATCAAGCAGCTGAGCAGACAGGAATTACGCAGCACAGCTGTCAATTGTCAAGCAGATGACAGGCAGGAATCGTGCAGCTCAGCTGGCAATTGTCAAGCAGATGAGCAGACAGTAATCACGCAGCTCAGCAGGCCCTGATCACGTGACTTAGCCTGCACTATTCACGTGACTGATCATACACGGATCACGTGATAATCATGCACTGATCACTTGGATATCATGCACTGATCACGTGGCTGATCATACACTGTTCACGTGTCTGACCATGCACTGATCATGTGGCTGATCATACACAGCTCACGTAACTGATCATGCACTGATCACGTGGCTATCATGCACTGATCAGGTGGCTGTACATGCACTGTTCACGCGGCTGATCACACACTGCTCACGTAACTGATCATGAACTGATCACGTGGCTATCATGCACTGATCACGTGGCTGAACATGTACTGTTCACGTGGCTGATCACACACCTGTTACGTGACATATCATGCACTGATCACGTGGCAATCATGCACTGATCACGTGTCTGATCATACTCTGCTCACGTAACTGATCATGCACACATCACGTGGCTATCATGCACTGCTCACGTGGCTCCTCATGGAATGATCACGTAGCTACCATATACTGGTCACGTGACTGATCATGCACAGATCACGTAAATGATCATGCCCTGTTCACGTGACTGATCATGTACTGATCACGTGACTGATCATGCACTGATCAGGTGGCTATCATGCTCTGCTCACGTGGCTGATCATGCAACGATCACGTAGCAACCATGTACTGGTCACGTGACTGATCATGCACTGATCACCTAATTGATCCTTCACTGATCACGTGGCTCATCATGCACTGATCACGTGGCTGATCACACATGTATCACGTGACTTGTCAAGCACTGATCACGTTGCTCTCATGCACTGATCACGTGGCTATCATGCACTGATCACGTGGATATCATGCACTGATCACGTGGCTGATCACACACGTATCACATGACTGATTATGCACTGATCACGTGGCTATCATGCACTGATCACGTGGCTATCATGCACTGATCACGTGGCTGATCACGCAATGATCACGTAGTTACCATGTACTGGTCACGTGACTGATCATGCACTGATCACGTAATTGATCCTGCACTGATCACATGGCTGATCACACACGTATCACGTGACTGATCATGTACAGATAACGTGAATAATCATGAAGTGATCACGTGGTTATCCTGCACTGATCACGTGGATATCATGCACTGATCACGTGGCTGATCATGCAATGTTACGTAGCTACCATTTACTGGTCACGTGACTGATCATGCTCAGATCACATAAATGATCATGCACTGTTCAGTTGACTGATCATGTACTGATCACGTGACTTATCATGCACTGATCACGTGGCTATCATGCACTGCTCACGTGGCTGATCAGGCAATGATCATGTAGCAACCATGTACTGGTCACGTGACTGATCACGCACTGATCACGTAATTAATCCTGCACTGATCACCTGACTCATCATGCACTGATCACGTGGCTTATCACACACGTATCAAGTGACTGATCATGCACTGATCACGTGGCTATCATGCACTGTTCACTTGGCTGATCATGCACTGATCACGTAGCTACCATGCACTGAATACGTGGCTGAACATGCACTGTTCACGTGGCTGATCACACACCTGTCACGTGACATATCATGCACTGATTACGTGGCTGATCATACGCTGCTCACGTAACTCATCATGCCACATCACGTTTCTATCATGCACTGCTCACGTGGCTCGTCACGGAATGATCACGTAGCTACCATATACTGGTCACGTGACTGATCATGCACAGATCACGTAAATGATCATGCACTGTTCACGTGACTGATCATGTACTGATCTCGTGACTGATAATGCACTGATCACGTTTCTATCATGCTCTGCTCACGTGGCTGATCATGCAACGATCACGTAGCAACCATGTACTGGTCTCGTGACTGATCATGCACTGATCACGTAATTGATCCTGCACTGATCACGTGGCTCATCTCGCACTGATCCGGTGGCTGATCACACACGTATCACGTGACTGATCATGTACAGATCAAGTGACTAATCATGAAGTGATCACGTGGCTATCCTGCACTGATCACGTGGATATCATGCACTTATCATGTGGCTGATCACACACGTATCACGTGACTGATCATGTACTGATCACGTGGCTATCATGCACTGCTCACGTGGCTATCATGCACTGATAACATGCACAGATCACGTGGCTGATCATGCAATGATCACGTAGCTAGCATGTACTGGTCACGTGACTCATCATGCACTGATCACATGGCTATCATGCACTGATCACGTGGCTGATCATGCAATGATCTCGCAGCTACCATGTACTGGTCACATGACTGATCATGCACTGATCACGTGCCTGATCATGCACTGATCACGTAATTGATCATGCACTGATCACATGGCTTATCATGCATTGATTATGTGATTCATCATGTGCTGATCATGTTTGGTGTCATACACTGATCATGTGCCTCTGGAGGCAATGAACAAAGAGCTCAGTATGCAGGAATCAGTAGGCAATAATCATGGAACTCAGCTCTGAGAAATCATGCTGCTCAGCTGCCAATAATCAAGTAGATGAGCAGCCAAGAATTATGCAGCACAGGTGGCAATTGTCAAGGAGATGACAGGCAGGAATCGTACAGCTCAGCTGGCAATTGTCAAGCAGATGAGCAGACAGTAATCACGTAGCTCAGCAGGCCCTGATCACGTGACTGAGCATGCACTGTTCACGTCACTGATCACACACCTATCACGTGAATGATCATGCACTGATCACGTGGCTCTCATGCACATATCAGGTGATTGCGCATGCACTGATCACGTAATTGTATGCACTGATCATGTGGCTATCATGCACTGATGACGTGGCTGATCATGCACTGATCATGTGAATGATCATGCACTGATCACGTAACTATCTTGCACTGGTCACTTGGCTGATCATACATTCATCACGGGACTGATCGTGCACTGATTGCGGCACTATCATGCATTGACTACATGACTCCACATGCACTGATCACGTGCATGATCATGCACTGATCATGTGACTGACCATGCACTGATCACGTGACTGATCATGCACTGATCACCTGGCTATCATGCACTAATCATTTGGCTGGTCATACACTGATCATGTGCCTGGTCATGCACTGATCATGTGGCTGATCATGCACTGCTCACGTGGCTGGTCATGCAATGATCACGTAGCTACCATATACTGGTCACTCGACTGATCATGCACAAATCACGTAAATGATCATGCACTGTTCCCGTGACTGATCATGTACTGATCACGTGACTGATCATGCACTGACCACGTGGCTATCATGCTCTCCTCACGTGGGTGATCATGCAATGATCACGTAGCAACCATGTACTGGTCACCTGACTGATCATGCACTGATCATGTAATTGATCCAGCACTGATCACGTGGCTCATCATGCACTGATCACGTGACTGTTCACGCACTGATCACTTGACTGATCATGCACTGATCACGTGGCTATAATGCCCTGAGTACGTGGCTGATCATACACTTTTCACGTGCCTGGTCATGCACAGATCACGTGACTAATCATGAACTTATCACGTGGCTATAATGCACTGATCATGTGGCTTATCATACACTGTTCAAGTTCCTGGCCATGCACAGATCACGTGACTAATGATGAACTGATCACGGGGCTATAATTCACTGATCACGTGGATATCATGCACTGATTACGAGCCTGTCATGCACAGATCACGTGACTAATCATGCACTGATCACGTAATTGATCATGCACTGATCACGTGGCTGATCATGCAATGATCACGTGACTGACCATGCACTGATCACGTGACTGATCATCCACTGATCAGTTGGCTATCAGGCACTTATTACTTGACTGATCATACACTGATCACGTGACTGATAATGCGCTGATCATCTGGCTATCGTGCACTGATCACGTGGTTGATCATACACTGCTCACGTAACTGATCATGCACTGATCACGTGGCTGATCATACACTGATCAGTTGGCTATCATGCACTTATTACTTGGCTGATCATACACTGTTCACATGACTGATAATGCACTGATCATCTGGCTATCGTGCACTCATTAACTGGCTATCGTGCACTGATCACGTGGTTGATGATACACTGATCACGAGACTGATCATGCACTAATCACGCCTATATCATGCACTGATCACATGACTGCCCATGCACTGATCACCCGGATGATCATACACTGATCATGCGACAGATCATGCACTGATCACGTGGCTATCATGCACTGCTCACGCAGCTGTTCATGCAATGATCACGTATCTACCATGTACTGGTCATGTGAGTGATCATGCACTGATTACATAATTGATCATGCACGGATCAGGTGACTTATCATGCACTGTTAACGTGAGTGATCATGCACTGATCACGTGACTGATCATGCACTGATCTCGTGGCTATCATGCACGGCTCATGTGGCTGATCATGCAATGAACACCTAGTTACCATATACTGGTCACGTGACTGATCATGCACTGATCACGTGACTGATCAGGCACTGATTACGTGGCTATCATACACTGATCACTTGGCTGGTCATACACTGATCACGTGCCTGGTCATGCACAGATTACATGACTGATCATGAACTGAACATGTGACTGATCATGCACTGATCACGTGGCTATCATGCACTACTCACGTGGCTGATCATGCAATGATCATGTAGCTACCATGTACCGGTCAGGTGACTGATCATACACCCATCAGGTGACGGATCATGCACTGATCACGTGGCTATCATGCACTGTTCACGTGGCTGATCATACACTGATCACCTGCCTGGTCATGCACAGATCACGTGACAAATCATGAACTGATCACATAGCTATCATGAACTGATCACCTGGCTGATCATGCACTGATCACGTGGCTGATCATGCACTGATACCGTGACTGAGCATGGACTGATCACATGACTATCATGTAGTGATCACGTGACTTAATGGCTCTGATCATGTGACTGATCATGCACTGATCATGTTTGCTATCATACACTGATCATGTGCCTCTGGAGGCAATAAACAAAGAGCTGAGTAGGCACGAATCAAACAGTCAGCAGGCAATAATCATGGAACTCAGCTGTGAGGAATCATGCTGCTCAGCTGGCAATAATCAAGCAGCTGAGCAGGCAGGAATTACGCAGCACAGCTGGCAATTGTCAAGCAGATGACAGGCAGGAATCGTGCAGCTCAGCTGGCAATTGTCAAGCAGATGAGCAGACAGTAATCACGCAGCTCAGCAGGCCCTGATCACGTGACTGAGCATGCACTGTTCACGTGGCTGATCATACACTGATCACGTGATGATCATGCACTGATCACTTGGATATCATGCACTGATCACATGGCTGATCATACACTGTTCACGTGTCTGATCATGCACTGATCACGTGGCTATCATGCACTGATCACTTGGCTGAACATGCACTGTTGACGTGGCTGATCACACACCTGTCACGTGACATATCATGCACTGATCACGTGGCACTCATGCACTGATCACGTGGCTGATCATACTTTGCTCACGTAACTCATCATGCACACATCACGTGGCTATCATGCACTGCTCACGTGGCTCGTCATGGAATGATCACATAGCTACCATATACTGGTCACGTGACTGATCATGCACAGATCACGTAAATGATCATGCACTGTTCACGTGACTGATCATGTACTGATCAGGTGACTGATCATGCACTGATCACGTGGCTGATCATGCACTGATCACGTAATTGATCATGCACTTATCATTTGGCTGATCATGCACTGATCACGTGGCTGATTATACACTGATCACGTGACTGATCATGCACTGATCACGTTACTGATCATGCACTGATCACGTGGCTAGCATGCACTGATACTTGGCTGGTCATACACTGATCACATGACTTATGATGCACTGTTCACGTGACTGATCATGTACAGATCACGTGAATAATCATGAAGTGATCACGTGGCTATCCTGCACTGATCACGTGGATATCATGCACTGATCACGTGGCTGATCACACACGTATCACGTGACTGATCATGCACTGATCACGTGGCTATCATGCACTGATCACATGGCTATCATGCACTGATCACGTGGCTCATCATGCAATGATCACGTCGCTGATCTGGCAATGATCACGTAGCTAACATGTACTGGTTACGTTACTGATCATGCACTGATCACGTAATTGATCATGTACTGATCATGTGGCTGATCATGAACTGATCACGTGGCTGATCATGCACTGATCACGTGACTGATCATGCACTAATCACGTGGCTATCATGCACTGATCACTTGGCTGGACATACAATGATCATGTGCCTGGTCATGCACTGATCACGTGGCTGATCATGCACTGATCACGTGACTGATCATGCACTGATCACGTGGCTATCTTGCACTGCTCACGTGGCTGATCATGCGATATTCACGCAGCTACCATGTACTGGTCACATGTATGATCATGCACTGATCACGTGACTGATCATGCAGTGATCACGTGGCTATCGTGCACTAGTCACGTGGCTGATCATGCAATGATCATGTAGCTACCATGTACAGGTCACGTGAATGATCATACACCCATCAGGTGACTGATCATGCACTGATCACGTGGCTAACATGCACTGATCACGAGACTGATCATGCACTGATCACGTCTATATCATGCACTGATCACATGACTGCACATGCACTGATCACCTGCATGATCATGCACTGATCATGTGACTGACCATGCACTGATCACGTGACTGATCAGGCACTGATCACCTGGCTATCATGCACTGATCATTTGGTTGGTCATACACTGATCATGTGCTTGGTCATGCACTGATCATGTGGCTGATCATGCACTGCTCACGTGACTGGTCATGCAATGATCTCGTGACTGATAATGCACTGATCACGTTTCTATCATGCTCTGCTCACGTGGCTGATCATGCAGCGATCACGTAGCAACCATGTACTGGTCTCGTGACTGATCATGCACTGATCACGTAATTGATCCTGCACTGATCACGTGGCTCATCTCGCACTGATCCGGTGGCTGATCACACACGTATCACGTGACTGATCATGTACAGATCACGTGACTAATCATGAAGTGATCACGTGGCCATCCTGCACTGATCACGTGGATATCATGCACTTATCACGTGGCTGATCACACACGTATCACGTGACTGATCATGTACTGATCACGTGGCTATCATGCACTGCTCACGTGGCTATCATGCACTGATAACATGCACAGATCACGTGGCTGATCATGCAATGATCACGTAGCTACCATGTACTGGTCACGTGACTCATCATGCACTGATCACATGGCTATCATGCACTGATCACGTGGCTGATCATGCAATGATCTCGCAGCTACCATGTACTGGTCACATGACTGATCATGCACTGATCACGTGCCTGATCATGCACTGATCACGTAATTGATCATGCACTGATCACATGGCTTATCATGCATTGATTATGTGATTCATCATGTGCTGATCATGTTTGGTGTCATACACTGATCATGTGCCTCTGGAGGCAATGAACAAAGAGCTCAGTATGCAGGAATCAGTAGGCAATAATCATGGAACTCAGCTCTGAGAAATCATGCTGCTCAGCTGCCAATAATCAAGTAGATGAGCAGCCAAGAATTATGCAGCACAGGTGGCAATTGTCAAGGAGATGACAGGCAGGAATCGTACAGCTCAGCTGGCAATTGTCAAGCAGATGAGCAGACAGTAATCACGTAGCTCAGCAGGCCCTGATCACGTGACTGAGCATGCACTGTTCACGTCACTGATCACACACCTATCACGTGAATGATCATGCACTGATCACGTGGCTCTCATGCACATATCACGTGATTGCGCATGCACTGATCACGTAATTGTATGCACTGATCATGTGGCTATCATGCACTGATGACGTGGCTGATCATGCACTGATCATGTGAATGATCATGCACTGATCACGTAACTATCTTGCACTGGTCACTTGGCTGATCATACATTCATCACGGGACTGATCGTGCACTGATTGCGGCACTATCATGCATTGACTACATGACTCCACATGCACTGATCACGTGCATGATCATGCACTGATCATGTGACTGACCATGCACTGATCACGTGACTGATCATGCACTGATCACCTGGCTATCATGCACTAATCATTTGGCTGGTCATACACTGATCATGTGCCTGGTCATGCACTGATCATGTGGCTGATCATGCACTGCTCACGTGGCTGGTCATGCAATGATCACGTAGCTACCATATACTGGTCACTCGACTGATCATGCACAAATCACGTAAATGATCATGCACTGTTCCCGTGACTGATCATGTACTGATCACGTGACTGATCATGCACTGACCACGTGGCTATCATGCTCTCCTCACGTGGGTGATCATGCAATGATCACGTAGCAACCATGTACTGGTCACCTGACTGATCATGCACTGATCATGTAATTGATCCAGCACTGATCACGTGGCTCATCATGCACTGATCACGTGACTGTTCACGCACTGATCACTTGACTGATCATGCACTGATCACGTGGCTATAATGCCCTGAGTACGTGGCTGATCATACACTTTTCACGTGCCTGGTCATGCACAGATCACGTGACTAATCATGAACTTATCACGTGGCTATAATGCACTGATCATGTGGCTTATCATACACTGTTCAAGTTCCTGGCCATGCACAGATCACGTGACTAATGATGAACTGATCACGGGGCTATAATTCACTGATCACGTGGATATCATGCACTGATTACGAGCCTGTCATGCACAGATCACGTGACTAATCATGCACTGATCACGTAATTGATCATGCACTGATCACGTGGCTGATCATGCAATGATCACGTGACTGACCATGCACTGATCACGTGACTGATCATCCACTGATCAGTTGGCTATCAGGCACTTATTACTTGACTGATCATACACTGATCACGTGACTGATAATGCGCTGATCATCTGGCTATCATGCACTGATCACGTGGTTGATCATACACTGCTCACGTAACTGATCATGCACTGATCACGTGGCTGATCATACACTGATCAGTTGGCTATCATGCACTTATTACTTGGCTGATCATACACTGATCACATGACTGATAATGCACTGATCATCTGGCTATCGTGCACTCATTAACTGGCTATCGTGCACTGATCACGTGGTTGATGATACACTGATCACGAGACTGATCATGCACTAATCACGCCTATATCATGCACTGATCACATGACTGCCCATGCACTGATCACCCGGATGATCATACACTGATCATGCGACAGATCATGCACTGATCACGTGGCTATCATGCACTGCTCACGCAGCTGTTCATGCAATGATCACGTATCTACCATGTACTGGTCATGTGAGTGATCATGCACTGATTACATAATTGATCATGCACGGATCAGGTGACTTATCATGCACTGTTAACGTGAGTGATCATGCACTGATCACGTGACTGATCATGCACTGATCTCGTGGCTATCATGCACGGCTCATGTGGCTGATCATGCAATGAACACCTAGTTACCATATACTGGTCACGTGACTGATCATGCACTGATCACGTGACTGATCAGGCACTGATTACGTGGCTATCATACACTGATCACTTGGCTGGTCATACACTGATCACGTGCCTGGTCATGCACAGATTACATGACTGATCATGAACTGAACATGTGACTGATCATGCACTGATCACGTGGCTATCATGCACTACTCACGTGGCTGATCATGCAATGATCATGTAGCTACCATGTACCGGTCAGGTGACTGATCATACACCCATCAGGTGACGGATCATGCACTGATCACGTGGCTATCATGCACTGTTCACGTGGCTGATCATACACTGATCACCTGCCTGGTCATGCACAGATCACGTGACAAATCATGAACTGATCACATAGCTATCATGAACTGATCACCTGGCTGATCATGCACTGATACCGTGACTGAGCATGGACTGATCACATGACTATCATGTAGTGATCACGTGACTTAATGGCTCTGATCATGTGACTGATCATGCACTGATCATGTTTGCTATCATACACTGATCATGTGCCTCTGGAGGCAATAAACAAAGAGCTGAGTAGGCACGAATCAAACAGTCAGCAGGCAATAATCATGGAACTCAGCTGTGAGGAATCATGCTGCTCAGCTGGCAATAATCAAGCAGCTGAGCAGGCAGAATTACGCAGCACAGCTGGCAATTGTCAAGCAGATGACAGGCAGGAATCGTGCAGCTCAGCTGGCAATTGTCAAGCAGATGAGCAGACAGTAATCACGCAGCTCAGCAGGCCCTGATCACGTGACTGAGCATGCACTGTTCACGTGGCTGATCATACACTGATCACGTGATGATCATGCACTGATCACTTGGATATCATGCACTGATCACATGGCTGATCATACACTGTTCACGTGTCTGACCATGCACTGATCACGTGGCTGATCATACACTGCTCAGGTAACTGATCATGCACTGATCACGTGGCTATCTTGCACTGATCACTTGGCTGATCATACACTCATCACGGGACTGATCATGCACTGATCACGGCGCTATCATGCATTGACTACATGACTCCACATGCACTGATCACGTGGATGATCATGCACTGATCACGTGACTGACATGCACTGATCACGTGACTGATTATGCACTGATCACGTGGCTGATCATGCAATGATCACGTAGCTACCATATACTGGTCACGTGACTGATCATGCACTGATCATGTAATTGATCATGCACTGGTCATGTGGCTGATCATGCACTGATCACGTGGCTGATCATACACTGTTCACGTGTCTGACCATGCACTGATCACGTGGCTGATAATACACTGCTCACATAACTGATCATGCACTGATCACGTGGCTATCATGCACTGATCACGTGGCTGAACATGCACTGTTCACGTGGCTGATCACACACCTGTCACGTGACATATCATGCACTGATCACGTGGCACTCATGCACTGATCACGTGGCTGATCATACTCTGCTCTCATAACTCATCATGCACACATCACGTTTCTGTCATGCACTGGTCACGTGGCTCGTCATGGAATGATCACGTAGCTACCATATACTGGTCACGTGACTGATCATGCACAGATCACGTAAATGATCACGCACTGTTCACGTGACTGATCATGTACTGATCACGTTACTGATCATGCACTGATCACGTGGCTGATCATGCACTGATCACGTAATTGATCATGCACTTATCATTTGGCTGATCATGCACTGATCACGTGGCTGATCATACACTGATCACGTGACTGATCATACACTGATCACCTGACTGATCATGCACTTATCACGTGGCTATCATGCACTGATCACTTGGCTGGTCATACACTGATCACATGACTGATCATGCACTGTTCACGTGACTGATAATGTACTGATCACTTGACTGATCATGCACTGATCACGTAATTGATCATGCACTGATCACATGGCTGACCATGCAATGATCACGTGACTGACCATGCACTGATCACGTGACGGATCATCCACTGATCAGTTGGCTATCATGCACTGATTACTTGGCTGATCATACACTGATCACGTGACTGATAAAGCACTGATCATCTGGCTATCGTGCACTCATTACCTGGCTATCGTGCACTGATCACGTGGTTGATCATACACTGATCACGAGACTGATCATGCACTGATCACGTCTATATCATGCACTGATCACATGACTGCCCATGCACTGATCACCCGGATGATCATACACTGATCATGCGACAGATCATGCACTGATCACGTGGCTATCATGCACTGCTCACGCGGCTGTTCATGCAATGATCACGTAGCTACCATGTACTGGTCACGTGAGTGATCATGCACTGATCACGTAATTGTTCATGCACTGATCAGGTGACTTATCATGCACTGTTAACGTGACTGATCATGCACTGATCACGTGACTGATCATGCACTGATCACGTGGCTATCATGCACTGATCACTTGGCTGTTCATACACTGATCACGTGCCTGGTCATGCACAGATTACATGACTGATCATGCACTGAAAATGTGACTGATCATGCACTGATCACATGGCTATCATGCACTACTCACGTGGCTGACCATGCAATGATCATATAGCTACCATGTACCGGTCAGGTGACTGATCATACACCCATCAGGTGACGGATCATGCACTGATCACGTGGCTATCATGCACTGTTCACGTGGCTGACCATACACTGATCACCTGCCTGGTCATGCACAGATCACGTGGCAAATCATGAACTGATGACATAGGTATCATGAACTGATCACCTGGCTGATCATGCACTGATCACGTGGCTCATCATGCACTGATACCGTGACTGAGCATGGACTGATCACATGAACTATCATGTAGTGATCACGTGACTTAATGGCTCTGATCATGTGACTGATCATGCGCTGATCATGTTTGCTATCATACACTGATCATGTGCCTCTGGAGGCAATAAACAAAGAGCTCAGTAGGCACGAATCAAACAGTCAGCAGGCAGTAATCATGGAACTCAGCTGTAAGGAATCATGCTGCTCAGCTGGCAATAATCAAGCTGATGAGCAGGAATTAGGCAGCACAGCTGGCAATTGTCAAGCAGATGACAGGGCAGGATACTGATTACTTGGCTGGTCATACACAGATCACGTAAATGGTCACGCACTGTTCACGTGACTGATCATGTACTGATCACGTGACTGATCATGCACTGATCACGTGGCTGATCATGCACTGATCACGTGGCTGATCATGCACTGATCACGTAATTGATCATGCACTTATCATTTGGCTGATCATGCACAGACCACGTAAATGATCACGCAATCTTCACGTGCCTGATCATGTACTGATCACGTGACTGATCATGCACTTATCATTTGGCTAATCATGCACTGATCACGTGACTGATCATGCGCTGATCACGTGGCTGATCATGCACTGATCACGTAATTGATCATGCACTGATCACGTGGCTGATCATGCAATGATCACGTGACTGACCATGCACTGATCACGTGACAGATCATCCACTGATCAGTTGGCTATCAGGCACTTATTACTTGACTGATCATACACTGATCACGTGACTGATAATGCACTGATCATCTGGCTATCGTGCACTCATTACCTGGCTATCGTACACTGATCACGTGGTTGATCATACACTGATCACGAGACTGATCATGCACTGATCACGTCTATATCATGCACTGATCACAAGACTGCCCATGCACTGATCACCCGGATGATCATACACTGATCATGCGACAGATCATGCACTGATCACGTGGCTATCATGCACTGCTCATGCGGCTGTTCATGCAATGATCTCGTAGCTACCATGTACTGGTCACGTGAGTGATCATGCACTGATCACGTAATTGATCATGCACTGATCAGGTGACTTATCATGCACTGTTAACGTGAGTGATCATGCACTGAACACGTGACTGATCATGCAATGATCTCGTGGCTATCATGCATGGCTCATGTGGCTGATCATGCAATGATAACCTAGCTACTATATACTGGTCACGTGACTGATCATGCACTGATCACGTGACTGATCAGGCACTGATCAAATGGCTGATCATGCACTGATCACGTGGCTATCATGCACTGCTCACGTGGCTGATCAGGCAATGATCACCTAGCTACCATGTACTGGTCACGTGACTTATCATGCACTTATCCGGGTTTTTTGGGGGGGAGATGCTCGAGAATATCCGGGTGGACTCCTGAGGCTCGATCCCGCATTTGCGTATGCCGAGCCTCCTTCCTCATGACCTTTGTCCAGAGTGGAATGCCTCCCCGGCTCCCGGCACATGATCAGTGCATGCTCAGTCACGATATCAGTGCCTGCTCAGCCACGTGATCACTGACGGCACAGTCACGTGATCAGCGCGTCTCAGTCACGTGATCACCGTATGATAAACACGTGATCAGTGAACGACCAGCCACGTGATCACTGCATGCGCGGTCAGGTGGTCAGTTCCTGATCAGCCACCTGATCAGTGCGTGCACAGTCCCCTGATCAGCGCCTGTCAGTCACTGATCACTGCCTGATAAACACGTGATCAGTTCCCGAACAGCCACGTCATCAGTGCATGCGCAGTCACGTGATCAGTGCATGATAGCCACGTGATCAGTTCGTGCATATTCCCATGATCAGCGCCTGTCAGGCACTGATCATTGCCTGATAAACACGTGATCAGTGCATGATGAGCCATGTGATCAGTGCCCGATCCGCCACGTCATCAGTGCATGCGCAGTCACGTCATCAGTGCATGATAGCCACGTGATCAGTGCATGCTCAGTCACGTGATCTGGACTTGATCAGCCACGTGATCAGTGCCTGCAGAGTCACGTGATCAGGGCCTGCTGAGCTGCGTGATTCCTGCCGGCTCATCTGCTTGACAATTGCCAGCTGAGCTGCGTGATTCCTGCCTGGTCACATGCTTGATTATTGCCAGTTGAGCAGCATGATTCGTCACTGCTGAGCTCCATGCTTATTGCCTGCTGATTGCGTGGTTCGTGTCTGCTCAGCTCTTTGAGTATTGCCTCCTGAGGTCCCTGTTTGGTCGCCACCTGCCGGGGACCAGCCCCAACTGATCCAGGGTATTCGAAGGAGAGATGGCCTAGGCGACTATTTATATGCTAATCAGAGATGTCAAGAATAATAGTATGAGGAGAGCTCAGTAGGAAAATTCGGTGGAGAAAAGAGACTGAGTAGCTTGGTTTAGGCGGAAGACCAATCAAACTTCAAGACAAGAAGTTTGCACCACTTACGTAGGCCGCAGGCGCCCTCTCGAATAGCGAAAGGTGCCTCACCCTAGACACCTTCTCGAGTGGGTCTTAGCAGCCCAGGCATAATTAGTAAGCGTGGTGGGTTCCGCGCTCCAGACGGAGACCCAGCTGGAAGTTAAAGGGACGAATGACAAGGAACTTTATGAATTGGAGCTGTAAGTTAACTCTTTGACAGAGAGAGCGAGATGGTGGTGGGGGACAGCCCCCAGTGAAATCAGAGGTGAGAGCACAAAGCAATACAGTAGGCAGACTCTGGTTTTTTTGGGGGGGAGATGCTCGAGGATACCCGGGTGGACTCCTGAGGCTCGATTCCGCATTTGCGTATGCCGAGCCTCCTTCCTCATGACCTTTGTCCAGAGTGGAAAGCCTCCCCGGCTCCCGGCACATGATCAGTGCATGCTCAGTCACGATATCAGTGCCTGCTCAGCCACGTGATCACTGACGGCACAGTCACGTGATCAGCGCCTCTCAGTCACCTGATCACCGGATGATAAACACGTGATCAGTGAACGACCAGCCACGTGATCACTGCATGCGCAGTCAGGTGGTCAGTTCCTGATCAGCCACCTGATCAGTGCGTGCACAGTCCCCTGATCAGCACCTGTCAGTCACTGATCACTGCCTGATGAACACGTGATCAGTGCCCGAACAGCCACGTCATCAGTGCATGCGCAGTCACGTGATCAGTGCATGATAGCCACATGATCAGTGCGTGCACAGTCCCATGATCAGCGCCTGTCAGTCACTGATCATTGCCTGATAAACACGTGATCAGTGCATGATGAGCCATGTGTTCAGTGCCCTATCAGCCACGTCATCAGTGCATGCGCAGTCACGTCATCAGTGCATGATAGCCACGTGATCAGTGCATGCTCAGTCACGTGGTCTGTACTTGATCAGCCACGTGATCAGTGCATGCAGAGTCACGTGATCAGGGCCTGCTGAGCTGCGTGATTCCTGCCGGCTCATCTGCATGAAAATTGCCAGCTGAGCTGCGTGATTCCTGCGTGGCCACGTGCTTGATTATTGCCAGTTGAGCAGCATGATTCGTCACTGCTGAGCTCCATGCTTATTGCCTGCTGATTGCGTGGTTCGTATCTGCTCAGCTCTTTGAGTATTGCCTCCTGAGGTCCCTGTTCGTTCTCCACCTGCCGGGGACCAGCCCCAACAGATCCAGGGTATTCGAAGGAGAGATGGCCTAGGCGACTATTTATGTGCTAATCAGAGATGTCAAGAATGATAGTATGAGGAGAGCTCAGTAGGAAAATTCGGTGGAGAAAGAGACTGAGTAGCTTGGTTTACGCGGAAGACCAATCAAACTTCAAGACAAGAAGTTTGCACCACTTACGTAGGCCGCAGGCGCCCTCTCGAATAGCGAAAGGTGCCTCACCCTAGACACCTTCTCGAGTGGGTCTTAGCAGCCCAGGCATAATTAGTAAGCGTGGTGGGTTCCGCGCTCCAGATGGAGACTCAGCTGGAAGTTAAAGGGAAGAATGACAAGGAACTTTATGAATTGGAGCTGTAAGTTAACTCTTTGACAGAGAGAGCGAGATGGTGGTGGGGGACAGCCCCCAGTGAAATCAGAGGTGAGAGCACAAAGCAATACAGTAGGCAGACTCTGGTTTTTTTGGGGGGAGATGCTCGAGGATATCCGGGTGTATTCCTGAGGCTCGATCCCGCATTTGCGTATGCCGAGCCTCCTTCCTCATGACCTTTGTCCAGAGTGGAATGCCTCCCCGGCTCCCGGCACATGATCAGTGCATGCTCAGTCACGATATCAGTGCCTGCTCAGCCACGTGATCACTGACGGCACAGTCACGTGATCAGCGCCTCTCAGTCACGTGATCACCGTATGATAAACACGTGATCAGTGAACGACCAGCCACGTGATCACTGCATGCGCGGTCAGGTGGTTAGTTCCTGATCAGCACCTGATCAGTGCGTGCACAGTCCCCTGATCAGCGCCTGTCAGTCACTGATCACTGCCTGATAAACACGTGATCAGTTCCCGAACAGCCACGTCATCAGTGCATGCGCAGTCACGTGATCAGTGCATGATAGCCACGTGATCAGTGCATGCACAGTCCCATGATCAGCGCCTGTCAGTCACTGATCATTGCCTGATAAACACGTGATCAGTGCATGATGAGCCATGTGATCATTGCCCGATCAGCCACGTCATCACTGCATTCGCAGTCACGTCATCAGTGCATGATAGCCACGTGATCAGTGCATGCTCAGTCACGTGATCTGGACTTGATCAGCCACGTGATCAGTGCCTGCAGAGTCACGTGATCAGGGCCTGCTGAGCTGCGTGATTCCTGCCGGCTTATCTGCTTGACAATTGCCAGCTGAGCTGCGTGACTCCTGCCTGGTCACGTGCTTGATTATTGCCAGGTGAGCAGCATGATTCGTCACTGCTGAGCTCCATGCTTATTGCCTGCTGATTGCGTGGTTCGTGTCTGCTCAGCTCTTTGAGTATTGCCTCCTGAGGTCCCTGTTTGGTCGCCACCTGCCGGGGACCAGCCCCAACTGATCCAGGGTATTCGAAGGAGAGATGGCCTAGGCGACTATTTATATGCTAATCAGAGATGTCAAGAATAATAGTATGAGGAGAGCTCAGTAGGAAAATTCGGTGGAGAAAAGAGACTGAGTAGCTTGGTTTACGTGGAAGACCAATCAAACTTCAAGACAAGAAGTTTGCACCACTTACGTAGGCCGCAGGCGCCCTCTCGAATAGCGAAAGGTGCCTCACCCTAGAAACCTTCTCGAGTGGGTCTTAGCAGCCCAGGCATAATTAGTAAGCGTGGTGGGTTCCGCGCTCCAGATGGAGACTCAGCTGGAAGTTAAAGGGAAGAATGACAGGGAACTTTATGAATTGGAGGTGTAAGTTAACTCTTTGACAGAGAGAGCGAGATGGTGGTGGGGGACAGCCCCCAGTGAAATCAGAGGTGAGAGCACAAAGCAATACAGTAGGCAGACTCCGGGTTTTTTTGGGGGGAGATGCTCGAGAATACCCGGGTGGATTCCTGAGGCTCCATCCCGCATTTGCGTATGCCGAGCCTCCTTCCTCATGACCTTTGTCCAGAGTGGAATGCCTCCCCGGCTCCCGGCACATGATCAGTGCATGCTCAGTCACGATATCAGTGCCTGCTCAGCCACGTGATCACTGACGGCATAGTCACGTGATCAGCGCCTCTCAGTCACGTGATCACTGTATGATAAACACGTGATCAGTGAACGACCAGCCACGTGATCACTGCATGCGCGGTCAGGTGGTCAGTTCCTGATCAGCCACCTGATCAGTGCGTGCACAGTCCCCTGATCAGCGCCTGTCAGTCACTGATCACTGCCTGATAAACACGTGATCAGTGCCCGAACAGCCACGTCATCAGTGCATGCGCAGTCACGTCATCAGTGCATGATAGGCACGTGATCAGTGCGTGCACAGTCCCATGATCAGCGCCTGTCAGTCACTGATCATTGCCTGATAAACACGTGATCAGTGCATGATGAGCCATGTGATCAGTGCCCGATCAGCCACGTCATCAGTGCATTCGCAGTCACGTCATCAGTGCATGATAGCCACGTGATCAGTGCATGCTCAGTCACGTGATCTGGACTTGATCAGCCACGTGATCAGTGCCTGCAGAGTCACGTGATCAGGGCCTGCTGAGCTGCGTGATTCCTGCCGGCTCATCTGCTTGACAATTGCCAGCTGAGCTGCGTGATTCCTGCCTGGTCACGTGCATGATTATTGCCAGGTGAGCAGCATGATTCGTCACTGCTGAGCCCCATGCTTATTGCCTGCTGATTGCGTGGTTCGTGTCTGCTCAGCTCTTTGAGTATTGCCTCCTGAGGTCCCTGTTTGGTCTCCACCTGCCGGGGACCAGCCCCAACTGATCCAGGGTATTCGAAGGAGAGATGGCCTAGGCGACTCTTTATATGCTAATCAGAGATGTCAAGAATAATAGTATGAGGAGAGCTCAGTAGGAAAATTCGGTGGAGAAAAGAGACTGAGTAGCTTGGTTTACGTGGAAGACCAATCAAACTTCAAGACAAGAAGTTTGCACCACTTACGTAGGCCGCAGGCGCCCTCTCGAATAGCGAAAGGTGCCTCACCCTAGAAACCTTCTCGAGTGGGTCTTAGCAGCCCAGGCATAATTAGTAAGCGTGGTGGGTTCCGCGCTCCAGATGGAGACTCAGCTGGAAGTTAAAGGGAAGAATGACAGGGAACTTTATGAATTGGAGGTGTAAGTTAACTCTTTGACAGAGAGAGCGAGATGGTGGTGGGGGACAGCCCCCAGTGAAATCAGAGGTGAGAGCACAAAGCAATACAGTAGGCAGACTCCGGGTTTTTTTGGGGGGAGATGCTCGAGAATACCCGGGTGGATTCCTGAGGCTCCATCCCGCATTTGCGTATGCCGAGCCTCCTTCCTCATGACCTTTGTCCAGAGTGGAATGCCTCCCCGGCTCCCGGCACATGATCACTGCATGCTCAGTCACGATATCAGTGCCTGCTCAGCCACGTGATCACTGACGGCACAGTCACGTGATCAGCGCCTCTCAGTCACGTGATCACTGTATGATAAACACGTTATCAGTGAACGACCAGCCACGTGATCACTGCATGCGCGGTCAGGTGGTCAGGTCCTGATCAGCCACCTGATCAGTGCGTGCACAGTCCCCTGATCAGCGCCTGTCAGTCATTGATCACTGCCTGATAAACACGTGATCAGTGCCGAACAGCCACGTCATCAGTGCATGCGCAGTCACGTCATCAGTGCATGATAGGCACGTGATCAGTGCGTGCACAGTCCCATGATCAGCGCCTGTCAGTCACTGATCATTGCCTGATAAACACGTGATCAGTGCATGATGAGCCATGTGATCAGTGCCCGATCAGCCACGTCATCAGTGCATGCGCAGTCACGTCATCAGTGCATGATAGCCACGTGATCAGTGCATGCTCAGTCACGTGATCTGGACTTGATCAGCCACGTGATCAGTGCCTGCAGAGTCACGTGATCAGGGCCTGCTGAGCTGCGTGATTCCTGTCGGCTCATCTGCTTGACAATTGCCAGCTGAGCTGCGTGATTCCTGCCTGGTCACATGCTTGATTATTGCCAGGTGAGCAGCATGATTCGTCACTGCTGAGCCCCATGCTTATTGCCTGCTGATTGCGTGGTTCGTGTCTGCTCAGTTCTTTGAGTATTGCCTCCTGAGGTCCCTGTTCGGTCGCCACCTGCCGGGGACCAGCCCCAACTGATCCAGGGTATTCGAAGGAGAGATGGCCTAGGCGACTCTTTATATGCTAATCAGAGATGTCAAGAATAATAGTATGAGGAGAGCTCAGTAGGAAAATTCGGTGGAGAAAAGAGACTGAGTAGCTTGGTTTACGTGGAAGACCAATCAAACTTCAAGACAAGAAGTTTGCACCACTTACGTAGGCCGCAGGCGCCCTCTCGAATAGCGAAAGGTGCCTCACCCTAGACACCTTCTCGAGTGGGTCTTAGCAGCCCAGGCATAATTAGTAAGCGTGGTGGGTTCCGCGCTCCAGATGGAGACTCAGCTGGAAGTTAAAGGGAAGAATGACAAGGAACTTTATGAATTGGAGCTGTAAGTTAACTCTTTGACAGAGAGAGCGAGATGGTGTTGGGGGACAGCCCCCAGGGACATCAGAGGTGAGAGCACAAAGCAATAGAGTAGGCAGACTCCGGTTTTTTTGGGGGGGAGATGCTCGAGAATATCCGGGTGGACTCCTGAGGCTCGATCCCGCATTTGCGTATGCCGAGCCTTCTTCCTCATGACCTTTGTCCAGAGTGGAATGCCTCCCCGGCTCCCGGCACATGATCAGTGCATGCTCAGTCACGATATCAGTGCCTGCTCAGCCACGTGATCATTGACGGCACAGTCACGTGATCAGCGCCTCTCAGTCACCTGATCACCGGATGATAAACACGTGATCAGTGAACGACCAGCCACGTGATCACTGCATGCACAGTCAGGTGGTCAGTTCCTGATCAGCCACCTGATCAGTGCGTGCACAGTCCCCTGATCAGCGCCTGTCAGTCGCTGATCACTGCCTGATAAACACGTGATCAGTGCCCGAACAGCCACGTCATCAGTGCATGCGCAGTCACGTGATCAGTGCATGATAGCCACGTGATCAGTGCATGCACAGTCCCATGATCAGCGCCTGTCAGTCACTGATCATTGCCTGATAAACACGTGATCAGTGCATGATGAGCCATGTGATCAGTGCCCGATCCGCCACGTCATCAGTGCATGCGCAGTCACGTCATCAGTGCATGATAGCCACGTGATCAGTGCATGCTCAGTCACGTGATCTGGACTTGATCAGCCACGTGATCAATGCCTGCAGAGTCACGTGATCAGGGCCTGCTGAGGTGCGTGATTCCTGCCTGCTCATCTGCTTGACAATTGCCAGCTGAGCTGCATGATTCCTGCCTGGTCACGTGCTTGATTATTGCCAGGTGAGCAGCATGATTCGTCACTGCTGAGCTCCATGCTTATTGCCTGCTGATTGCGTGGTTCGTGTCTGCTCAACTCTTTGAGTATTGCCTCCTGAGGTCCCTGTTCATTCGCCACCTGCCGGGGACCAGCCCCAACAGATCCAGGGTATTCGAAGGAGAGATGGCCTAGGCGACAATTTATGTGCTAATCAGAGATGTCAAGAATGATAGTATGAGGAGAGCTCAGTAGGAAAATTCGGTGGAGAAAGAGACTGAGTAGCTTGGTTTACGCGGAAGACCAATCAAACTTCAAGACAAGAAGTTTGCACCACTTACGTAGGCCGCAGGCGCCCTCTCGAATAGCGAAAGGTGCCTCACCCTAGACACCTTCTCGAGTGGGTCTTAGCAGCCCAGGCATAATTAGTAAGCGTGGTGGGTTCCGCGCTCCAGATGGAGACTCAGCTGGAAGTTAAAGGGAAGAATGACAAGGAACATTATGAATTGGAGCTGTAAGTTAACTCTTTGACAGAGAGAGCGAGATGGTGGTGGGGGACAGCCCCCAGTGAAATCAGAGGTGAGAGCACAAAGCAATACAGTAGGCAGACTCTGGTTTTTTTGGGGGGGAGATGCTCGAGGTTATCCGGGTGGACTCCTGAGGCTCGATCCCGCATTTGCGTATGCCGAGCCTCCTTCCTCATGACCTTTGTCCAGAGTGGAATGCCTCCCCGGCTCCCGGCACATGATCAGTGCATGCTCAGTCACGATATCAGTGCCTGCTCAGCCACGTGATCACTGACGGCACAGTCACGTGATCAGCGCCTCTCAGTCACGTGATCACCGTATGATAAACACGTGATCAGTGAACGACCAGCCACGTGATCACTGCATGCGCGGTCAGGTTGTTAGTTCCTGATCAGCACCTGATCAGTGCGTGCACAGTCCCCTGATCAGCGCCTGTCAGTCACTGATCACTGCCTGATAAACACGTGATCAGTGCCCGAACAGCCACGTCATCAGTGCATGCGCAGTCACGTCATCAGTGCATGATAGCCACGTGATCAGTGCATGATAGCCACGTGATCAGTGCATGATCAGTCATGTGATACGGGTGTGATCAGCCACGTGATCAGTGCATGATCAATTACGTGATCAGTGCATGATTAGTCACGTGATCAGTACATGATCAGTCACGTGAACAGTGCATGATCAGTCATGTGATCAATGTATGACCAGCCAAGTGATCAGTGCATGATAGCCACGTGATCAGTGCATGATCATTCACGTGATCAGTGCATGATCAGTCACGTGATCAGTGTATGATCAGCCACGTGAACAGTGCATGATCAGCCAAATGATAAGTGCAAGATCAATTACGTGATCAGTGCATGATCAGCCATGTGATCAGTGCATGATCAGTCACGTGATCAGTACATGATCAGTCACGTGAACAGTGCGTGATCATTTACGTGAACTTTGCATGATCAGACACGTGACCAGTATATGGTAGCTACGTGATCATTCCATGAAGAGCCACGTGAGCAGTGCATGATAGAAACGTGATGTGTGCATGATGAGTTACATGAGCAGAGTATGATCAGCCACGTGATCAGTGCATGAGTGCCACGTGATCAGTGCATGATATGTCACGTGACAGGTGTGTGATCAGCCACGTGAACAGTGCATGTTCAGCCACGTTATCAGTGCATGATAGCCACGTGATCAGTGCATGATTATTCACGTGATAGGTGTGTGATCAGCCACGTGAACAGTGCATGCTCAGTCACGTGATAAGGGCCTGCTGAGCTGCGTGATTACTGTCTGCTCATCTGTTTGACAATTTCCAGCTGAGCTGTACGATTCCTGCCTGTCATCTCCTTGACAATTGCCACCTGTGCTGCATAATTCCTGCCTGCTCATCTACTTGATTATTGCCAGGTGAGCAGCATGATTTCTCAAAGCTGAGTTCCATGATTATAGCCTGCTGACTGATTCCTGCCTACTCAGCTCTTTTTTCATTGCCTGCAGATGCACATGATCAGTGTGTGACACCAAACATGATCAGCACATGATCAGTCACATGATCAATGCATGATAAGCCAGGTGATCAGTGCATGATCAATTACGTGATCAGTGCATGATCAGTCACCTGATGGGTGTATGATCATTCACGTGACCTGTACATGGTAGCTAATTGATCACTGCATGATCAGCCACGTGAGTAGTGCATGATAGCCACGTGATCACCCCATGATCAGTCACGTGTCAGTGCATGATCAGTCATGTGACCAGTACATGGTAGCTACGTGATCATTGCATGAACAGCCGCGTGAGCAGTGCATGATAGCCACGTTATCAGTGCATGATCTGTCGCATGATAAGTGTATGATCATCCGGGTGATCAGTGCATGGGCAGACATGTGATCAGTGCATGATATAGACGTGATCAGTGCATGATCAGTCTCGTGATCAGTGTATAATCAACCACGTGATCAGTGCACGAGAGCCAGGTAATGAGTGCACGATAACCAGATGATCAGTGCATTATCAGTCACATGATCAGTGTATAATCAGCCAAGTAATAAGTGCATGATAGCCTACTGATCTGTGGAAGATCAGTCACGTGATCAGTGCATGATCAGTCACATGATCAGTACATGATCAGCCACGTGATCAGTGCATGATCAATTACGTGGTCAGTGCATGATCAGTTACGTGATCAGTACATGATCAGTCACGTGAACAGTGCATGATCAGTCATGTGATCAGTGTATGACCATCCAAGTGATCAGTGCTTGATAGCCACGTGATCAGTGCATGATCATTCACGTGATCAGTGCATGATCAGTCACGTGATCAGTGTATGATCAGCCACGTGATCAGTGCATGATCAGCCAAATGATAAGTGCAAGATCAATTACGTGATCAGTGCATCATCAGCCACGTGATCAGTGCATGATCAGCCAAATGATAAGTGCAAGATCAATTACGTGATCAGTGCATGATCAGCCACGTGATCAGTGCATGATCAGTCACATGATCAGTACATGATCAGTCACGTGAACAGTGCGTGATCATTTATGTGATCTGTGCATGATCAGTCACGTGACCAGTATATGGTAGCCACGTGATGATTCCATGACGAGCCACGTGAGCAGTGCATGTTAGAAACGTGATGTGTGCATGATGAGTTACGTGAGCAGAGTATGATCAGCCACGTGATCAGTGCATGAGTGCCACGTGATCAGTGCATGATATGTCACGTGACAGGTGTGTGATCAGCCACGTGAACAGTGCATGTTCAGCCACGTGATCAGTGCATGATAGCCACGTGATCAGTGCATGATCAGTTACTTGAGCAGTATATGATCAGCCAAGTGAGCAGTGCATGGTCAGACACGTGAACAGTGTATGATCAGCCAGGTGATCAGTGCATGATATCCAAGTGATCAGTGCATGATCAATCACGTGATCAGTGTATGATCAGCCACGTGAACAGTGCATGCTCAGGCACGTGATCTGGGCCTGCTGAGCTGCGTGATTACTGTCTGCTCATCTGCTTGACAATTGCCAGCTGAGCTGCACGATTCCTGCCTGTCATCTGCTTGACAATTGCCAGCTGTGCTGCGTAATTCCTGCCTGCTCAGCTGCTTGATTATTGCCAGCTGAGCAGCATGATTCCTCACACCTGAGTTCTATGATTATTGCCTGCTGACTGTTTGATTCGTGCCTACTCAGCTCTTTGTTTATTGCCTCCAGAGGCACATGATCAGTGTATGATAGCAAACATGATCAGCGCATGATCAGTCACATGATCAGCGCCATTAAGTCACGTGATCACTACATGATAGTCATGTGATCAGTCCATGCTCAGTCACGGTATCAGTGCATGATCAGCCACGTGATCAGTGCATGATCTGTCACAAGATTAGTGTATGATCATCCACGTGAACAGTGCATGGGCAGTCATGTGATCAGTGCATGATATAGACGTGAACAGTGCATGATCAGTCTCGTGATCAGTGCATGATAGCCACGTGATCAGTGCATGATCAGTCACGTGATCAGTGCATGATCAGTCACGTGATCAGTGGATGATCAGCCACGTGATCAGTGCATGATAGCCACGTGATCAGTGCATGATCAGTCACCTAATGGGTGTATGATCATTCACGTGACCAGTACATGGTAGCTATATGATCAGTGTATGACCAGCCATGTGATAAGTGCATGATAGCCACGTGATCAGGGCATGATCAGCCACGTGATCAGTGCATGATCCGTCACGTGACCAGTACATGGTAGCTACGTGATCATTGCATGATCAGCCGCGTCATCAGTGCATGATAGCCACGTGATCAGTGCATGATAGCCACGTGATCAGTGCATGATCAGTCATGTGATACGTGTGTGATCAGCCACGTGATCAGTGCATGATAGCCACGTGATCATTGCATGATCAGCCACGTGATCAGTGCATGATCAATTACGTGATCAGTGCATGATTAGTCACGTGATCAGTACATGATCAGTCACGTGAACAGTGCATGATCAGTCATGTGATCAATGTATGACAAGCCAAGTGATCAGTGCATGATAGCCACGTGATCAGTGCATGATCAGTCACGTGATCAGTGCATGATCAGTCACGTGATCAGTGTATGATCAGCGTCGTGAACAGTGCATGATCAGCCAAATGATAAGTGCAAGATCAATTACGTGATCAGTGCATGATCAGCCATGTGATCAGTGCATGATCAGTCACGTGATCAGTACATGATCAGTCACGTGAACAGTGCGTGATCATTTACGTGAACTTTGCATGATCAGTCACGTGACCAGTACATGGTAGCTACGTGATCATTCCATGACGAGGCACGTGAGCAGTGCATGATAGAAACGTGATGTGTGCATGATGAGTTACATTAGCAGAGTATGATCAGCCACGTGATCAGTGCATGAGTGCCACGTGATCAGTGCATGATCAGTCACCTAATGGGTGTATTATCGGTCACGTGACTGGTACATGGTAGCTACATGATCATTGCATGATCAGCCACGTGATCAGTGCATAATAGCCACTTGATCAGGGCATAATCAGTTCGTGACCAGTGCATGATCAGTCACGTGATCAGTGCATGATAGCCACGTGATCAGTGCATGATTAGTTACGTGAGCCGTGTATGATCAGCCACGTGATCAGTGCATGGTCAGACACGTGAAAAGTGTATGATCAGCCACGTGATTAGTGCAGGATATCCAAGTGATCAGTGCCTGATCAATCACGTGATAAGTGTATGATCAGCCACTGAACAGTGCATGCTCAGTCACGTGATCAGGGCCTGCTGAGCTGCGTGATTACTGTCTGCTCATCTGCTTGACAATTGCCAGCTGAGCTGCACGATTCTTGCCTGTCATCTGCTTGACAGTTGCCAGCTGTGCTGCATAATTCCTGCCTGCTCAGCTGCTTGATTATTGCCAGCTGAGCAGCATGATTCCTCACAGCTGAGTTCCATGATTATTGTCTGCTGACTGTTTGATTCGTGCCTACTCAGCTCTTTGTTTATTGCCTCCAGAGGCACATGATCAGTGTATGATAGCAAACATGATTAGCGCATGATCAGTCACATGATCAGCGCCATTAAGTCACGTGATCACTACATGATAGTCATGTGATCAGTCCATGCTCAGTCACGGTATCAGTGCATGATCAGCCACGTGATCAGTGCATGATCTGTCACATGATTAGTGTATGATCATCCACGTGATCAGTGCATGGGCAGTCATGTGATCAGTGCATGATTAGACGTGATCAGTGCATGATCAGTCTCGTGGTCAGTGCATGATAGCCACGTGATCATGTGCATGATCAGCCAGGTGATCAGTACATGATAGCTAAGTAATCAGTTCATGATTAGTCACCTGATCTGTGCATGACCAGGCAGGTGATCAGTGTATGATCAGCCACGTTAACAATGCAATATAGCCACGTGATCAGTGCATGATCAGTCACCTGATGGGTGTATGATCATTCACGTGAGCGGTACATGGTAGTTATATGATCAGTGTATGACCAGCCATGTGATAAGTGAATGATAGCCACGTGATCAGGGCATGATCAGCCACGTGATCAGTGCACGATCAGTCACGTGATCAGTGCATGATCAGCCACATGATCAGTGCATGATCAATTACGTCATCAGTGCATGATCAGTCACGTGACCAGTACATGGTAGCTGCGTGAACAGTGCATGATCAGCCAAGTTAGCAGTGCATGATAGCCACGTGATCAGTGCATGATCAGTCACGTGATCAGTGCATGATTATTCACGTGTTCAGTGCATGATCAATTACGTGATCAGTGCATGATCAGTCACGTGACCAGTACATGGTAGCTACGTGATCATTGCATGATCAGCCACGTGATCAGTGCATGATAGCCACGTGATCAGTGCATGATAGTCACGTGATCAGTGCATGATCAGTCATGTGATACGTGTGTGATCAGCCACGTGATCAGTGCATGATAGCCACGTGATCAGTGCATGATCAGTCTCGTGATACGTGTGTGATCAGCCACGTGATCAGTGCATGATGAGTCAGGTGATCAGTGGAGGATTAATTACGTGATTAGTGCATGATCAGTCACGTGACCAGTACATGGTTGCTACGTGATCATTGCATGATCAGCCACGTGAGCAGTGCATGATAGCCACGTGATCAGTGAATGATCAGTCAGGTGATCAGTACATGATCAGTCAACTGAACAGTGCATGCTCATTTACGTGATCTGAGCATGATCAGTCATGTGACCAGTATATGGTAGCTACGTGAACATTGCATGACCAGCCAGGTGAGAAGTGAATGAGAGCCACGTGATGTGTGCATGATCAGTTACGTGAGCAGAGTACGATCAGCCACGTGATCAGTGCATGGGTGCCACGTGATCAGTGCATGATCAGTCACGTGACAGGTGTGTGGTAAGCCACGTGAACAGTGCATGTTCAGCCACGTGATCAGTGCATGATATCCACGTGATCAGTGCATGATCAGTTACGTGAACAGTGTATCATCAGCCACGTGAGCAGTGCATGGTCAGACACCTGAAGAGTGTATGATCAAACACGTGATCAGTGCATGATATCCACGTGATCAGTGCATGATGAGTCTCGTGAACAGTGCATGATCAGTCACGTGATCAGTGCATGATCAGTCACGTGATCAGTGCATGATCAGTCACGTGACCAGTACATGGTAGCTACGTGATCATTGCATGATCAGCCACGTAATCTGTGCATGATAGCCACGTGATCAGTGCATGAAAGCCACGTGATCAGTGCATGATCAGTCACGTGATCAGTGCATGATAGCCACGTGATCAGTGCATGATCAGTCACGTGATCAGTGCATGGTCAGTCACGTGACCAGTACATGGTAGCTACGTGATCATTGCATGGTCAGCCACATGAGTAGTGCATGATCAGCCACGTGACCAGTGCATAATCAGTCACGTGTTCAGTGCATGGTCAGTCACGTGATCACTGCATGATCATCCACGTGATCAGTGCATGTGGAGTCATGTAGTCAATGCATGATAGCACCGTAATCAGTGCACGATCAGTCCCGTGATGAGTGTATTATCAGCCAAGTGATCAGTGCAAGATAGATACGTGATCAGTGCATGATCAGTCACATGATCAGTGCATGATCAGCCACGTCACCAGTGCATGATAGCCACGTGAGCAGGGCATACGATTACATGATCAGTGCATGCGCAATCACGTGATCAGTACATGAGAGCCACGTGATCAGTGCATGATTATTCACGTGAAAGGTGTGTGATCAGCGACGTGAACAGTGCATGCTCAGTCACGTGATCAGGGCCTGCTGAGCTGCGTGATTACTGTCTGCTCATCTGCTTGACAATTGCCAGCTGAGCTGTACGATTCCTGTCTGTCATCTGCTTGACAATTGCCAGCTGTGCTGCATAATTCCTGCCTGCTCATCTACTTGATTATTGCCAGCTGAGCAGCATGATTTCTCAGAGCTGAGTTCCATGATTATAGCCTGCTGACTGATTCCTGCCTACTCAGCTCTTTGTTCATTGCCTCCAGATGCACATGATCAGTGTGTGACACCAAACATGATCAGCACATGATCAGTCACATGATCAATGCATGATAAGCCAGGTGATCAATGCATGATCAATTACGTGATCAATGCATAATCAGTCACGTGAACAGTACATGGTAGCTACGTGATCATAGCATGATCAGCCACGTGAGTAGCGCATGATAGCCACGTGATCAGTGCATGATCAGTTACCTGAGCAGTGTATGATCAGCCATGTGATCAGTGCATGGTCAGACACGTGAACAGTGTATGATCAGCCACGTGATCAGTGCATGATATCCAAGTGATCAGTGCATGATCAATCACATGATAAGTGTATGATCAGCCACGTAAACAGTGCATGCTCAGTCACGTGATCAGGGCCTGCTGAGCTGCGTGATTACTGTCTGCTCATCTGCTTGACAATTGCCAGCTGAGCTGCACGATTCCTGCCTGTCATCTGCTTGACAATTGCCAGCTGTGCTGCGTAATTCCTGCCTGCTCAGCTGCTTGATTATTGCCAGTTGAGCAGCATGATTCCTCACAGCTGAGTTCCATGATTATTGCCTGCTGACTGTTTGATTCGTGCCTACTCAGCTCTTTGTTTGTTGCCTCCAGAGGCACATGATCAGTGTATGATAGCAAACATGATCAGCGCATGATCAGTCACATGATCAGCGCCATTAACTCACGTGATCACTACATGATAGTCATGTGATCAGTCCATGCTCTGTCACGGAATCAGGGCATGATCAGCCGGGTGATCAGTGCATGATCAGCCAGGTGATCAGTTCATGATAGCTATGTGATCAGTTCATGATTTGTCACGTGATCTGAGCATGACCAGGCAGATGATCAGTGTATGATCAGCCATGTGATCAGTGCATGATCCGTCACCTGATGGGTGTATGATCAGTCACGTTACGGGTACATGGTAGCTACATGATCATTGCATGATCAGCCACGTGAGTAGTGCATGATAGCCACGTGATCAGTGCATGATCAGTCACGTGTTCAGTGCATGAACAGTCATGTACTCTGTGCATGACCGGGCACGTGATCAGTGGATGATCAGCCACGTGATCAGTGCATGATCAATTACGTGATCAGTGCATGATCAGTCACGTGACCAGTACATGGTAGCTACGTGATCATTGCATGATCAGCCACGTGATCAGTGCATGATAGCCACGTGATCAGTGCATGATAGCCACGTGATCAGTGCATGATCAGTCATGTGATACATGTGTGATCAGCCACGTGATCAGTGCATGATATCCACGTGATCAGTGAATGATAGCCACGTGATTAGTGCATGATAGCCACGTGATCAGTGCATGATCAGTCACGTGATACGTGTGTGATCAGCCACGTGATCAATGCATGATGTGTCAGGTGATCAGTGCAGGATTAATTACGTGATCAGTGCATGATCAGCCACGTGACCAGTACATGGTTGCTTCGTGATCATTGCATGATCAGCCACGTGAGCAGTGCATGATAGCCACGTTATCAGTGCATGATAGCCACGTGATTAGTGCATGATCAGTCACGTGATCAGTGCATGATCAGTCACGTGATCAGTACATGATCAGTCAACTGAACAGTGCATGATCATTTACGTAATCTGAGCATGATCAGTTATGTGACCAGTATATGGTAGCTACGTGAACATTGCATGACCAGCCAGGTGAGAAGTGCATGACAGCCAAGTGATGTGTTCATGATCAGTTACATGAGCAGAGTATGATCAGCCACGTGATCAGTGCATGAGTGCCACGTGATCAGTGCATGTTCAGTCACGTGACAGGTGTGTGGTAAGCCACGTGAACAGTGCATGTTCAGCCATGTGATCAGTGCATGATCAGTTACATGAACAGTGTATCATCAGCCACGTGAGCAGTGCATGGTCAGACACGTGAAGAGTGTATGATCAAACACGTGATCAGTGCATGATATCCACGTGATCAGTGCATGATGAGTCTCGTGAACAGTGCATGATCAGTCACGTGATCAGTGCATGATCAGTCACGTGATCAGTGCATGATCAGTCACGTGACCAGTACATGGTAGCTACGTGATCATTGCATGATCAGCCACGTCAGAAGTGCATGATAGCCACGTGATCACTGCATGATCAGTCACGTGATCAGTGCATGATCAGTCATGTGACCAGTACATGGTAGCTGCGTGATCATTGCATGATCAGCTACGTGTGCAGTGCATGATAGCCACGTGATCAGTGCATGATCAGACACGAGATCAGTGCATGATCAGTCACGTGATCAGTGCATGATCAGCCACGTGATCAGTGCATGACCAGGCACGTGATCAATGTATATCCAGCCAAGTGATCAGTGCATGATAGCCACGTGATCAGTGCATGATCAGTCACGTGAACAGTGCATGATCAGTCATGTGATCAATGTATGACAAGCCAAGTGATCAGTGCATGATTAGTCACGTGATCAGTACATGATCAGTCACGTGAACAGTGCATGATCAGTCATGTGATCAATGTATGACAAGCCAAGTGATCAGTGCATGATAGCCACGTGATCAGTGCATGATCAGTCACGTGATCAGTGCATGATCAGTCACGTGATCAGTGTATGATCAGCGTCGTGAACAGTGCATGATCAGCCAAATGATAAGTGCAAGATCAATTACGTGATCAGTGCATGATCAGCCATGTGATCAGTGCATGATCAGTCACGTGATCAGTACATGATCAGTCACGTGAACAGTGCGTGATCATTTACGTGAACTTTGCATGATCAGTCACGTGACCAGTACATGGTAGCTACGTGATCATTCCATGACGAGGCACGTGAGCAGTGCATGATAGAAACGTGATGTGTGCATGATGAGTTACATTAGCAGAGTATGATCAGCCACGTGATCAGTGCATGAGTGCCACGTGATCAGTGCATGATCAGTCACCTAATGGGTGTATTATCGGTCACGTGACTGGTACATGGTAGCTACATGATCATTGCATGATCAGCCACGTGATCAGTGCATAATAGCCACTTGATCAGGGCATAATCAGTTCGTGACCAGTGCATGATCAGTCACGTGATCAGTGCATGATAGCCACGTGATCAGTGCATGATTAGTTACGTGAGCCGTGTATGATCAGCCACGTGATCAGTGCATGGTCAGACACGTGAAAAGTGTATGATCAGCCACGTGATTAGTGCAGGATATCCAAGTGATCAGTGCCTGATCAATCACGTGATAAGTGTATGATCAGCCACTGAACAGTGCATGCTCAGTCACGTGATCAGGGCCTGCTGAGCTGCGTGATTACTGTCTGCTCATCTGCTTGACAATTGCCAGCTGAGCTGCACGATTCTTGCCTGTCATCTGCTTGACAATTGCCAGCTGTGCTGCATAATTCCTGCCTGCTCAGCTGCTTGATTATTGCCAGCTGAGCAGCATGATTCCTCACAGCTGAGTTCCATGATTATTGTCTGCTGACTGTTTGATTCGTGCCTACTCAGCTCTTTGTTTATTGCCTCCAGAGGCACATGATCAGTGTATGATAGCAAACATGATTAGCGCATGATCAGTCACATGATCAGCGCCATTAAGTCACGTGATCACTACATGATAGTCATGTGATCAGTCCATGCTCAGTCACGGTATCAGTGCATGATCAGCCACGTGATCAGTGCATGATCTGTCACATGATTAGTGTATGATCATCCACGTGATCAGTGCATGGGCAGTCATGTGATCAGTGAATGATTAGACGTGATCAGTGCATGATCAGTCTCGTGGTCAGTGCATGATAGCCACGTGATCATGTGCATGATCAGCCAGGTGATCAGTACATGATAGCTAAGTAATCAGTTCATGATTAGTCACCTGATCTGTGCATGACCAGGCAGGTGATCAGTGTATGATCAGCCACGTTAACAATGCAATATAGCCACGTGATCAGTGCATGATCAGTCACCTGATGGGTGTATGATCATTCACGTGAGCGGTACATGGTAGTTATATGATCAGTGTATGACCAGCCATGTGATAAGTGAATGATAGCCACGTGATCAGGGCATGATCAGCCACGTGATCAGTGCACGATCAGTCACGTGATCAGTGCATGATCAGCCACATGATCAGTGCATGATCAATTACGTCATCAGTGCATGATCAGTCACGTGACCAGTACATGGTAGCTGCGTGAACATTGCATGATCAGCCAAGTTAGCAGTGCATGATAGCCACGTGATCAGTGCATGATCAGTCACGTGATCAGTGCATGATTATTCACGTGTTCAGTGCATGATCAATTACGTGATCAGTGCATGATCAGTCACGTGACCAGTACATGGTAGCTACGTGATCATTGCATGATCAGCCACGTGATCAGTGCATGATAGCCACGTGATCAGTGCATGATAGTCACGTGATCAGTGCATGATCAGTCATGTGATACGTGTGTGATCAGCCACGTGATCAGTGCATGATAGCCACGTGATCAGTGCATGATCAGTCTCGTGATACGTGTGTGATCAGCCACGTGATCAGTGCATGATGAGTCAGGTGATCAGTGGAGGATTAATTACGTGATTAGTGCATGATCAGTCACGTGACCAGTACATGGTTGCTACGTGATCATTGCATGATCAGCCACGTGAGCAGTGCATGATAGCCACGTGATCAGTGAATGATCAGTCAGGTGATCAGTACATGATCAGTCAACTGAACAGTGCATGCTCATTTACGTGATCTGAGCATGATCAGTCATGTGACCAGTATATGGTAGCTACGTGAACATTGCATGACCAGCCAGGTGAGAAGTGAATGAGAGCCACGTGATGTGTGCATGATCAGTTACGTGAGCAGAGTACGATCAGCCACGTGATCAGTGCATGGGTGCCACGTGATCAGTGCATGATCAGTCACGTGACAGGTGTGTGGTAAGCCACGTGAACAGTGCATGTTCAGCCACGTGATCAGTGCATGATATCCACGTGATCAGTGCATGATCAGTTACGTGAACAGTGTATCATCAGCCACGTGAGCAGTGCATGGTCAGACACCTGAAGAGTGTATGATCAAACACGTGATCAGTGCATGATATCCACGTGATCAGTGCATGATGAGTCTCGTGAACAGTGCATGATCAGTCACGTGATCAGTGCATGATCAGTCACGTGATCAGTGCATGATCAGTCACGTGACCAGTACATGGTAGCTACGTGATCATTGCATGATCAGCCACGTAATCTGTGCATGATAGCCACGTGATCAGTGCATGAAAGCCACGTGATCAGTGCATGATCAGTCACGTGATCAGTGCATGATAGCCACGTGATCAGTGCATGATCAGTCACGTGATCAGTGCATGGTCAGTCACGTGACCAGTACATGGTAGCTACGTGATCATTGCATGGTCAGCCACATGAGTAGTGCATGATCAGCCACGTGACCAGTGCATAATCAGTCACGTGTTCAGTGCATGGTCAGTCACGTGATCACTGCATGATCATCCACGTGATCAGTGCATGTGGAGTCATGTAGTCAATGCATGATAGCACCGTAATCAGTGCACGATCAGTCCCGTGATGAGTGTATTATCAGCCAAGTGATCAGTGCAAGATAGATACGTGATCAGTGCATGATCAGTCACATGATCAGTGCATGATCAGCCACGTCACCAGTGCATGATAGCCACGTGAGCAGGGCATACGATTACATGATCAGTGCATGCGCAATCACGTGATCAGTACATGAGAGCCACGTGATCAGTGCATGATTATTCACGTGAAAGGTGTGTGATCAGCGACGTGAACAGTGCATGCTCAGTCACGTGATCAGGGCCTGCTGAGCTGCGTGATTACTGTCTGCTCATCTGCTTGACAATTGCCAGCTGAGCTGTACGATTCCTGTCTGTCATCTGCTTGACAATTGCCAGCTGTGCTGCATAATTCCTGCCTGCTCATCTACTTGATTATTGCCAGCTGAGCAGCATGATTTCTCAGAGCTGAGTTCCATGATTATAGCCTGCTGACTGATTCCTGCCTACTCAGCTCTTTGTTCATTGCCTCCAGATGCACATGATCAGTGTGTGACACCAAACATGATCAGCACATGATCAGTCACATGATCAATGCATGATAAGCCAGGTGATCAATGCATGATCAATTACGTGATCAATGCATAATCAGTCACGTGAACAGTACATGGTAGCTACGTGATCATAGCATGATCAGCCACGTGAGTAGCGCATGATAGCCACGTGATCAGTGCATGATCAGTTACCTGAGCAGTGTATGATCAGCCATGTGATCAGTGCATGGTCAGACACGTGAACAGTGTATGATCAGCCACGTGATCAGTGCATGATATCCAAGTGATCAGTGCATGATCAATCACATGATAAGTGTATGATCAGCCACGTAAACAGTGCATGCTCAGTCACGTGATCAGGGCCTGCTGAGCTGCGTGATTACTGTCTGCTCATCTGCTTGACAATTGCCAGCTGAGCTGCACGATTCCTGCCTGTCATCTGCTTGACAATTGCCAGCTGTGCTGCGTAATTCCTGCCTGCTCAGCTGCTTGATTATTGCCAGTTGAGCAGCATGATTCCTCACAGCTGAGTTCCATGATTATTGCCTGCTGACTGTTTGATTCGTGCCTACTCAGCTCTTTGTTTGTTGCCTCCAGAGGCACATGATCAGTGTATGATAGCAAACATGATCAGCGCATGATCAGTCACATGATCAGCGCCATTAACTCACGTGATCACTACATGATAGTCATGTGATCAGTCCATGCTCTGTCACGGAATCAGGGCATGATCAGCCGGGTGATCAGTGCATGATCAGCCAGGTGATCAGTTCATGATAGCTATGTGATCAGTTCATGATTTGTCACGTGATCTGAGCATGACCAGGCAGATGATCAGTGTATGATCAGCCATGTGATCAGTGCATGATCCGTCACCTGATGGGTGTATGATCAGTCACGTTACGGGTACATGGTAGCTACATGATCATTGCATGATCAGCCACGTGAGTAGTGCATGATAGCCACGTGATCAGTGCATGATCAGTCACGTGTTCAGTGCATGAACAGTCATGTACTCTGTGCATGACCGGGCACGTGATCAGTGGATGATCAGCCACGTGATCAGTGCATGATCAATTACGTGATCAGTGCATGATCAGTCACGTGACCAGTACATGGTAGCTACGTGATCATTGCATGATCAGCCACGTGATCAGTGCATGATAGCCACGTGATCAGTGCATGATAGCCACGTGATCAGTGCATGATCAGTCATGTGATACATGTGTGATCAGCCACGTGATCAGTGCATGATATCCACGTGATCAGTGAATGATAGCCACGTGATTAGTGCATGATAGCCACGTGATCAGTGCATGATCAGTCACGTGATACGTGTGTGATCAGCCACGTGATCAATGCATGATGTGTCAGGTGATCAGTGCAGGATTAATTACGTGATCAGTGCATGATCAGCCACGTGACCAGTACATGGTTGCTTCGTGATCATTGCATGATCAGCCACGTGAGCAGTGCATGATAGCCACGTTATCAGTGCATGATAGCCACGTGATTAGTGCATGATCAGTCACGTGATCAGTGCATGATCAGTCACGTGATCAGTACATGATCAGTCAACTGAACAGTGCATGATCATTTACGTAATCTGAGCATGATCAGTTATGTGACCAGTATATGGTAGCTACGTGAACATTGCATGACCAGCCAGGTGAGAAGTGCATGACAGCCAAGTGATGTGTTCATGATCAGTTACATGAGCAGAGTATGATCAGCCACGTGATCAGTGCATGAGTGCCACGTGATCAGTGCATGTTCAGTCACGTGACAGGTGTGTGGTAAGCCACGTGAACAGTGCATGTTCAGCCATGTGATCAGTGCATGATCAGTTACATGAACAGTGTATCATCAGCCACGTGAGCAGTGCATGGTCAGACACGTGAAGAGTGTATGATCAAACACGTGATCAGTGCATGATATCCACGTGATCAGTGCATGATGAGTCTCGTGAACAGTGCATGATCAGTCACGTGATCAGTGCATGATCAGTCACGTGATCAGTGCATGATCAGTCACGTGACCAGTACATGGTAGCTACGTGATCATTGCATGATCAGCCACGTCAGAAGTGCATGATAGCCACGTGATCACTGCATGATCAGTCACGTGATCAGTGCATGATCAGTCATGTGACCAGTACATGGTAGCTGCGTGATCATTGCATGATCAGCTACGTGTGCAGTGCATGATAGCCACGTGATCAGTGCATGATCAGACACGAGATCAGTGCATGATCAGTCACGTGATCAGTGCATGATCAGCCACGTGATCAGTGCATGACCAGGCACGTGATCAATGTATATCCAGCCAAGTGATCAGTGCATGATAGCCACGTGATCAGTGCATGATCAGTCACGTGATCAGTGCATGATCAGTTATGTGATCAGTGTATGATCAGCCACGTGATCAGTGCATGATCAGCCACATGATCAGTGCATGATCAATTACGTGATACGTGCATGATCAGTCACGTGACCAGTACTTGGTAGCTACGTGATCATTGCCTGATCAGCCACGTGATCAGTGCATGATAGCCACGTGATCAGTGCATGATAGCCACGTGATCAGTGCATGATCAGTCATGTGATACGTGTGTGATCAGCCACGTGATCAGTGCATGATATTCACGTGATCAGTGCATGACAGCCACGTGATCAGTGCATGAGAGCCACGTGATCAGTGCATGATCAGTCACGTGATCAGTGCTTGATCAGTCACGTGATCAGTGGATGATCAGCCACGTGATCTGTGCATGTTCAGCCACATGATCAGTGCATGATCAATTACGTGATCAGTGCATGATCAGTCACGTGATAGGTGTGTGATCAGCCATGTGAACAGTTCATGCTCAGTCACGTGATCAGGGCCTGCTGAGCTGCGTGATTACTGTCTGCTCATCTCCTTGACAATTGCCACATGTGCTGTGTAATTCCTGCCTGCTCAGCTGCTTGATTATTGCCAGCTGAGCAGCATGATTTCTCAGAGGTAAGTTCCATGATAATAGCCTGCTGACTGATTCCTGCCTACTCAGATTGCCTCCAGAGGCACATGATCAGTGTGTGACACCAAACATGATCAGCACATGATCAGTCACATGATCGTTGCATGATAAGCCAGGTGATCAGTGCATGATCAATAATGTGATCAGTGCATGATCAGTCATGTGACCAGTACATGGTAGCTGCGTGATCATTGCATGATCAGCCACGTGAGCAGTGCATGATAGCCACGTGATCACTGCATGATCAGTTACGTGAGCAGTGTATGATCAGCCACGTGATCAGTGCATGGTCAGACACGTGAACAGTGTATGATCAGCCACGTGATCAGTGCATGATATCCAAGTGATCAGTGCATGATCAATCACGTGATCAGTGTATGATCAGCCACGTGAACAGTGCATGCTCAGTCACGTGATCAGGGCCTGCTGAGCTGCGTGATTACTGTCTGCTCCTCTGCTTGACAATTGCCAGCTGAGCTGCACGATTCCTGCCTGTCATCTGCTTGACAATTGCCAGCTGTGCTGCGTAATTCCTGCCTGCTCAGCTGCTTGATTATTGCCAGCTGAGCAGCATGATTCCTCACAGCTGAGTTCCATGATTATTGCCTGCTGACTGTTTGATTCGTGCCTACTCAGCTCTTTGTTTATTGCCTCCAGAGGCACATGATCAGTGTATGATAGCAAACATGATCAGTGCATGATCAGTCACATGATCAGCGCCATTAAGTCACGTAATCACTACATGATAGTCATGTGATCAGTCCATGCTCAGTCACGGTATCAGTGCATGATCAGCCACGTGATCAGTGCATGATCAGCCAGGTGATCAGTTCATGATAGCTATGTGATCAGTTCGTGATTTGTCACGTGATCTGTGCATGAACAGGCAGGTGATCAGTGTATGATCAGCCATGTGATCAGTGCATGATCCGTCACCTGATGGGTGTATGATCAGTCACCTGACCGGTACATGGTAGCTACATGATCATTGCATGATCAGCCACGTGAGTAGTGCATGATAGCCACGTGATCAGTGCATGATCAGTCACGTGTTCAGTGCATGATCAGTCATGTAATCTGTGCATGACCAGGCACGTGATCAGTGTATGACCAGCCAAGTGATCAGTGTATGATAGCCACGTGATCAGTGCATGATCAGTCACGTGATCAGTGCTTGATCAGTCACGTGATCAGTGGATGATCAGCCACGTGAGCAGTGCATGATAGCCACGTTATCAGTGCATGATAGCCACGTGATTAGTGCATGATCAGTCACGTGATCAGTGAATGATCAGTCACGTGATCAGTACAAGATCAGTCAACTGAGCAGTGCATGATCATTTACGTGATCTGAGCATGATCAATCATGTGAAGAGTATATGGTAGCTACGTGAACATTGCATGACCAGCCAGGTGAGAAGTGCATGAGAGCCAAGTGATGTGTTCATGATCAGTTGTGTGAGCAGAGTATGATCAGCCACGTGATCAGTGCATGAGTGTCACGTGATCATTGCATGATCAGCCACGTAATCTGTGCATGATAGCCACGTGATCAGTGCATGATAGCCACGTGATTAGTGCATGATCAGTCATGTGATCAGTGAATGATCAGCCACCTGATCAGTGCATAACGAGGCACGTGTTCAGTATGACCAGCCAAGTGATCAGGGCATGATAGCCACGTGATCAGTGCATGATCAGTCACGTGATCAGTGCATGATCAGTCACGTGATCAGTGCATGATCAGTCACGTGATCAGTGCATGATAGCCACGGGATTAGTGCATGATAGCCACGTGATCAGTGCATGATTAGTTACGTGAGCAGTGCATGATCACTCACGTGTTCAGTGCATGATCAGCAACGTGATCAGTGCATGATAAATTACATCTTCAGTGCATGATCACTCACGGGACCAGTACATGGTAGCTACATGATTATTGCATGATCAGCCACGTGATCAGTGGATGATCAATTACGTGATCAGTGCATGATCAGTTACGTGAACAGTGTATAATCAGCCATGTGATCAGTGCATGGTCAGACACGTGAACAGTGTATGATCAGCCACGTGATCAGTGCATGATATCCAAGTGATCAGTGCATGATCAATCACGTGATCAGTGTATGATCAGCCATGTGAACAGTGCATGCTCAGTCACGTGATCAGGGCCTGCTGAGCTGCGTGATTCCTGTCTGCTCATCTGCTTGACAATTGCCAGCTGAGCTGCATGATTTCTGCCTGTCATCTGCTTGACAATTGCCAGCTGTGCTGTGTAATTCCTGCCTGCTCAGCTGCTTGATTATTGTCAGCTGAGCAGCATGATTCCTCACAGCTGAGTTCCATGATTTTTGCCTGCTGACTGTTTGATTCGTGCCTACTCAGCTCTTTGTTTATTGCCTCCAGAGGCACATGATCAGTGTATGAAAGCAAACATGATCAGCTCATGATCAGTCACATGATCAGAGCCATTAAGTCACGTGATCACTACATGATAGTTATGTGATCAGTCCATGCTCAGTCAGGGTATCAGTGCATGATCAGCCACGTGATCAGTGCATGATAGCCACGTGATCATGTGCATGATAAGCCACGTGATCAGTACATGATAGCTAAGTAATCAGTTCATGATTAGTCACCTGATCTTTGCATGACCAGGCAGGTGATCAGTGTATGATCAGCCACGTTAACAATGCAATATAGCCACGTGATCAGTGCATGATCAGTCACCTGATGGGTGTATTTTCGGTCATGTGACTGGTACATGGTAGCTACATGATCATTGCATGATCAGCCACGTGATCAGTGCATGATAGCCACTTGATCAGGGCATGATCAGTCACGTGACCAGTGCATGATCAGTCACGTGATCAGTGCATGATCAGTCACATGATCAGTGCATGATCAGCCACGTCATCAGTGCATGATAGCCACGTGAGCAGGGCATACAATACGTGATCAGTGCATGCGCAATCACGTGATCAGTGCATGAGAGCCACGTGATCAGTGCATGATCATTCACGTGATAGGTGTGTGATCAGCGACGTGAACAGTGCATGCTCAGTCACGTGATCAGGGCCTGCTGAGCTGCGTGATTACTGTCTGCTCATCTGCTTGACAATTGCCAGCTGAGCTGTACGATTCCTGCCTGTCATCTCCTTGACAATTGCCACCTGTGCTGCATAATTCCTGCCTGCTCATCTACTTGATTATTGCCAGCTGAGAAGCATGATTTCTCAGAGCTGAGTTCCAAGATTATAGCCTGCTGACTGATTCCTGCCTACTCAGCTCTATGTTCATTGCCTCCAGATGCACATGATCAGTGTGTGACACCAAACATGATAAGCACATGATCAGTCACATGATGAATGCATGATAAGCCAGGATATCAGTGCATGATCAATTACGTGATCAGTGCATGATCAGTCATGTAACCAGTACATGGTAGCTGCGTGATCACTTCATGATCAGCCACGTGAGCAGTGCATGATAGCCACGTGATCAGTGCATGATCAGTCACGTGATCAGTGCATGATCAGTCACGTGTTCAGTGCATGATCAGCCACGTAATCAGTGCATGATCAATTAGGTGATCAGTGCATGATCAGTTACGTGAGCAGTGTTTGATCAGCCACGTGATCAGTGCATGCTCAGACCCGTGAACAGTGTATGATCAGCCACGTGATCAGTGCATGATATCCAAGTGATCAGTGCATGATCAATCACGTGATCAGTGTATGATCAGCCACGTGAACAGTGCATGCTCAGTCACGGAATCAGGGCCTGCTGAGCTGCGTGATTACTGTCTGCTCATCTGCTTGACAATTGCCAGCTGAGCTGCACGATTCCTGCCTGTCATCTGCTTGACAATTGCCAGCTGTGCTGTGTAATTCCTGCCTGCTCAGCTGCTTGATTATTGCCAGCTGAGCAGCATGATTCCTCATAGCTGAGTTCCATGATTATTGCCTGCTGACTGTTTGATTCGTGCCTACTCAGCTCTGTGTTTATTGCCTCCAGAGGCACATGATCAGTGTATGATAGCAACCATACCTAGCGCATGATCAGTCACATGGTCAGTGCCATTAAGTCACGTGATCACTACACGATAGTCATGTGATCAGTCCATGCTCAGTCACGGTATCAGTGCATGATCAGCCACGTGATCAGTGCATGATAGCCACGTGATCATTGCATGATAGCCACGTGATCAGTGCATGATCAGCCAGGTGATCAGTGAATGATTGCTACGTGATCAGTTCATGATTAGTCACGTGATCTGTGCATGAACAGGCAGGTGATCAGTGTATGATCATCCACGTGAACAGTGCATGATAGCCACGTGATCAGTGCATGATCAGTCACCTGATGGGTGTATGATCAGTCACGTAACCGGTACCTGGTAGCTACATGATCATTGCATGATCAGCCACGTGAGTAGAGCATGATAGCCACGTGATCAGTGCATGATCAGTGACGTGATGAGTGCATGATCAGTCATGTAATCTGTGCATGACCAGGCACGTGATCAGTGTATGACCAGCCATGTGATCTGTGCATGAGAGCCACGTGATCAGTGCATGATAAGTCACGTGATCAGTGCATTATCAGTAACGTGATCAGTGCATGATCGGCCAAATGATAAGTGCATGATCAAACACGTGACCAGTACATGGTAGCTGCGTGATCAGTGTATGACAAGCCAAGTGATCAGTGCATGAACAGTCACGTGATCAGTGCATGATCAGTCACGTGATAAGTGCATGATCAGCCACATGATCAGTGCATAATCAGTCACGTGACCAGTACATGGTAGCTGCGTGATCATTTCATGATCAGCCACGTTAAAAGTGCATGATAGCAACGTGATCAGTGCTTGATCAGCCACGTGATCAGTGCATGATCAATTCTGTGATCAGTGCAAGATCAGCCACGTGACCAGTACATGGTAGCTACGTGATCATTGCATGATCAGCCACGTGATCAGTGCATGATAGCCACGTGATCAGTGCATGATAGCCACGTGATTAGTGCATGATCAGTCACGTGATACGTGTGTGATCAGCCACGTGATCAGTGCATGATGAGTCAGGTGATCAGTGCAGGATTAATTACGTGATCATTGCATGATCAGCCACGTGAGCAGTGCATGATAGCCACGTGATCAGTGCATCATCAGTCACGTGATCAGTGCATGATCAGTCACGTGATCAGTGGATGATCAGCCACGTGATCAGTGCATGCTCAGTCACGTGATCAGGGCCTGCTGAGCTGCGTGATTACTGTCTGCTCATCTGCTTGACAATTGCCAGCTGAGCTGCACAATTCCTTCCTGCTCAGCTGCTTGATTCTTGCCAGCTGAGCAGCATGATTCCTCACAGCTGAGTTCCAAGATTATTGCCTGCTGACTGTTTGATTCGTGCCTACTCAGCTCTTTGTTTATTGCCTCCAGAGGCACATGATCAGTGTATGATAGCAAACATGAACAGTGCATGATCAGTCACATGATCAGAGCCATTAAGTCACGTGATCACTACATGATAGTCATGTGATCAGTCCATGGTCAGTCACGGTATCAGTGCATGATCAGCCACGTGATCAGTGCATGATCAGCCAGGTGATCAGTTCATGATAGCTATGTGATCAGTTCATGATTTGTCACGTGATCTGTGCATGACCAGGCAGGTGATCAGTGTATGATCAGCCACGTGAACAGTGCATGATAGCCACGTGATCAGTGCATGATCCGTCACCTGATGGGTGTATGATCAGTCACCTGACCGGTACATGGTAGCTACATGATCATTGCATGATCAGCCACGTGAGTAGTGCATGATAGCCACGTGATCAGTGCATGATCAGTCACGTGATCAGTACATGATCAGTCACGTGAACAGTGCATGATCATTTACGTGATCTGTGCATGATCAGTCACGTGACCAGTATATTGTAGCTATGTGATCATTCCATGACGAGCCACGTGAGCAGTGCATGATAGCCACGTGATGTGTGCATAATGAGTTACGTGAGCAGAGTATGATCAGCCACGTGATCAGTGCATGAGTGCCACGTGATCAGTGCATGATATGTCATGTGACAGGTGTGTGATCAGCCACGTGAACAGTGCATGTTCAGCCACGTGATCAGTCCATGATAGCCACGTGATCAGTGCATGATCAGTTACCTGAGCAGTGTATGATCAGCCACGTGATCAGTGCATGGTCAGACACGTGAACAGTGTATGATCAGCCATGTGATCAGTGCATGATATCCAAGTGATCAGTGCATGATCATCAGGTGATCAGTGTATGATCAGCCACGTGAACAGTGCATGCTCAGTCACGTGATCAGGGCCTGCTGAGCTGCGTGATTACTGTCTGCTCATCTGCTTGACAATTGCCAGCTGAGCTGCACGATTCCTGCCTGTCATCTGCTTGACAATTGCCAGCTGTGCTGCGTAATTCCTGCCTGCTCAGCTGCTTGATTATTGCCAGCTGAGCAGCATGATTCCTCACAGCTGAGTTCCATGATTATTGCCTGCTGACTGTTTGATTCGTGCCTACTCAGCTCTTTGTTTATTGCCTCCAGAGGCACATGATCAGTGTATGATAGCAAACATGATCAGTGCATGATCAGTCACATGATCAGAGCCATTAAGTCACGCGATCACTACATGATAGTGTTGTGATCAGTCCATGGTCAGTCACGGTATCAGTTCATGATCAGCCACGTGATCAGTGCATGATCAGCCAGGTGATCAGTTCATGATAGCTATGTGATCAGTTCATGATTTGTCACGTGATCTGTGCATGACCAGGCAGGTGATCAGTGTATGATCAGCCACGTGAACAGTGCATGATAGCCACGTGATCAGTGCATGATCCGTCACCTGATGGGTGTATGATCAGTCACCTGACCGGTACATGGTAGCTACATGATCATTGCATGATCAGCCACGTGAGTAGTGCATGATAGCCACGTGATCAGTGCATGATCAGTCATGTAATCTGTGCATGACCAGGCACGTGAACAGTGTATGACCAGCCAAGTGATCAGTGCATGATAGCCACGTGATCAGTGCATCATCAGTCACGTGATCAGTGCATGATCAGTCACGTGATCAGTGGATGATCAGCCACGTGATCAGTGCATGATCAGCCACATGATCAGTGCATGATCAATTACGTGATCAGTGCATGATCAGTCACGTGACCAGTATATGGTAGCTAGGTGATCATTGCATGATCAGCCACATGAGCCGTGCATGATAGCCACGAGATCAGTGCATGATCAGTCACGTGATCAGTGAATGATCACTCACGTTAACAGTGCATGATAAGTCACCTGATCAGTGCATGATCAATTACGTGATCAGTGCATGATCACTCACGTGACCAGTACATGGTAGCTACGTGATCATTGCATGAACAGCCGCGTGAGCAGTGCATGGTAGCCACATGATCAGTGCATGATCTGTCGCATGATCAGTGTATGATCATCCGGGTGATCAGTGCATGGGCAGTCATGTGATCAGTGCATGATATAGACGTGATTAGTGCATAATCAGTCTCGTGATCAGTGTATGATCAACCACGTGATCAGTGCATGATCAGTCACGTGATCAGTGTATGATCAGCCAAGTAATAAGTGCATGATAGCCAATTGATCAGTGTATGATCAGCCACGTGATCAGTGCATAATCAGTTACGTGAGCAGTGTATGATCAGCCACGTGATCAGTGCATGGTCAAACACGTGAACAGTGTATGATCAGCCACGTGATCAGTGCATGATAGCCAAGTGATCAGTGCATTATCAGTTACGTGAGCAGTGTATGATCAGCCACGTGAACAGTGCATGCTCAGTCACGTGATCTGGGCCTGTGAGCTGCGTGATTACTGTCTGCTCATCTGCTTGACAATTGCCAGCTGAGCTGCACGATTCCTGCCTGTCATCTGCTTGACAATTGTCAGCTGTGCTGCGTAATTCCTGCCTGCTCAGCTGCTTGATTATTGCCAGCTGAGCAGCATGATTCCTCACAGCTGAGTTCCATGATTATTGCCTGCTGACTGTTTGATTCGTGCCTACTCAGCTCTTTGTTTATTGCCTCCAGAGGCACATGATCAGTGTATGATAGCAAACATGATCAGCGCATGATCACTCACATGATCAGCGCCATTAAGTCACGTGATCCTACATGATAGTCATGTGATCAGTCCATGCTCAGTCACGGTATCAGTGCATGATCAGCCACGTGATCAGTGCATGATCTGTCACATGATTAGTGTATGATCATCCACGTGATCAGTGCATGGGCAGTCATGTGATCAGTGCATGATATAGACGTGATCAGTGCATGATCAGTCTCGTGATCAGTGCATGATAGCCACGTGATCAGTGCATGATCAGTCACCTGATGGGTGTATGATCATTCACGTGACCTGTACATGGTAGCTATATGATCATTGCATGATCAGCCACGTGAGTAGTGCATGATAGCCACGTGATCAGTGCATGATCAGTCATGTAATCTGTGCATGACCAGGCACGTGATCAGTATATGACCAGCCAAGTGATCAGTGCATGATAGCCACGTGATCAGTGCATGATCAGTCACGTGATCAGTACATGATCAGTCACGTGAACAGTGCATGATCATTTACGTGATCTGTGCATGATCAGTCACGTGACCAGTATATTGTAGCTATGTGATCATTCCATGACGAGCCACGTGAGCAGTGCATGATAGCCACGTGATGTGTGCATAATGAGTTACGTGAGCAGAGTATGATCAGCCACGTGATCAGTGCATGAGTGCCACGTGATCAGTGCATGATATGTCACGTGACAGGTGTGTGATCAGCCACGTGAACAGTGCATGTTCAGCCACGTGATCAGTCCATGATAGCCACGTGATCAGTGCATGATCAGTTACCTGAGCAGTGTATGATCAGCCACGTGATCAGTGCATGGTCAGACACGTGAACAGTGTATGATCAGCCATGTGATCAGTGCATGATATCCAAGTGATCAGTGCATGATCATCAGGTGATCAGTGTATGATCAGCCACGTGAACAGTGCATGCTCAGTCACGTGATCAGGGCCTGCTGAGCTGCGTGATTACTGTCTGCTCATCTGCTTGACAATTGCCAGCTGAGCTGCACGATTCCTGCCTGTCATCTGCTTGACAATTGCCAGCTGTGCTGCGTAATTCCTGCCTGCTCAGCTGCTTGATTATTGCCAGCTGAGCAGCATGATTCCTCACACCTGAGTTCCATGATTATTGCCTGCTGACTGTTTGATTCGTGCCTACTCAGCTCTTTGTTTATTGCCTTCAGAGGCACATGATCAGTGTATGATAGCAAACATGAACAGTGCATGATCAGTCACATGATCAGAGCCATTAAGTCACGTGATCACTACATGATAGTGTTGTGATCAGTCCATGGTCAGTCACGGTATCAGTGCATTATCAGCCACGTGATCAGTGCATGATCAGCCAGGTGATCAGTTCATGATAGCTATGTGATCAGTTCATGATTGTCACGTGATCTGTGCATGACCAGGCAGGTGATCAGTGTATGATCAGCCACGTGAACAGTGCATGATAGCCACGTGATCAGTGCATGATCCGTCACCTGATGGGTGTATGATCAGTCACCTGACCGGTACATGGTAGCTACATGATCATTGCATGATCAGCCACGTGAATAGTGCATGATAGCCACGTGATCAGTGCATGATCAGCCAGGTGATCAGTTCATGATAGCTATGTGATCAGTTCATGATTGTCACGTGATCTGTGCATGACCAGGCAGGTGATCAGTGTATGATCAGCCACGTGAACAGTGCATGATAGCCACGTGATCAGTGCATGATCCGTCACCTGATGGGTGTATGATCAGTCACCTGACCGGTACATAGTAGCTACATGAACATTGCATGATCAGCCACGTGAGTAGTGCATGATAGCCACGTGATCAGTGCATGATCAGTCATGTAATCTGTGCATGACCAGGCACGTGATCAGTGTATGACCAGCCAAGTGATCAGTGCATGATAGCCACGTGATCAGTGCATCATCAGTCACGTGATCAGTGCATGATCAGTCACGTGATCAGTGGATGATCAGCCACGTGATCAGTGCATGCTCAGTCACGTGATCAGGGCCTGCTGAGCTGCGTGATTACTGCCTGCTCAGCTGCTTGATTATTGTCAGCTGAGCAGCATGATTCCTCACAGCTGAGTTCCATGATTTTTGCCTGCTGACTGTTTGATTCGTGCCTACTCAGCTCTTTGTTTATTGCCTCCAGAGGCACATGATCAGTGTATGAATGCAAACATGATCAGCTCATGATCAGTCACATGATCAGAGCCATTAAGTCACGTGATCACTACATGATAGTTATGTGATCAGTCCATGGTCAGTCAGGGTATCAGTGCATGATCAGCCACGTGATCAGTGCATGATAGCCACGTGATCATGTGCATGATAAGCCACGTGATCAGTACATGATAGCTAAGTAATCAGTTCATGATTAGTCACCTGATCTTTGCATGACCAGGCAGGTGATCAGTGTATGATCAGCCACGTTAACAATGCAATATAGCCACGTGATCAGTGCATGATCAGTCACCTGATGGGTGTATTATCGGTCATGTGACTGGTACATGGTAGCTACATGATCATTGCATGATCAGCCACGTGATCAGTGCATGATAGCCACTTGATCAGGGCATGATCAGTCACGTGACCAGTGCATGATCAGTCACGTGATCAGTGCATGATCAGTCACATGATCAGTGCATGATCAGCCACGTCATCAGTGCATGATAGCCACGTGAGCAGGGCATACAATACGTGATCAGTGCATGCGCAATCACGTGATCAGTGCATGAGAGCCACGTGATCAGTGCATGATCATTCACGTGATAGGTGTGTGATCAGCGACGTGAACAGTGCATGCTCAGTCACGTGATCAGGGCCTGCTGAGCTGCGTGATTACTGTCTGCTCATCTGCTTGACAATTGCCAGCTGAGCTGTACGATTCCTGCCTGTCATCTCCTTGACAATTGCCACCTGTGCTGCATAATTCCTGCCTGCTCATCTACTTGATTATTGCCAGCTGAGCAGCATGATTTCTCAGAGCTGAGTTCCATGATTATAGCCTGCTGACTGATTCCTGCCTACTCAGCTCTATGTTCATTGCCTCCAGATGCACATGATCAGTGTGTGACACCAAACATGATAAGCACATGATCAGTCACATGATGAATGCATGATAAGCCAGGATATCAGTGCATGATCAATTACGTGATCAGTGCATGATCAGTCATGTAACCAGTACATGGTAGCTGCGTGATCACTTCATGATCAGCCACGTGAGCAGTGCATGATAGCCACGTGATCAGTGCATGATCAGTCACGTGATCAGTGCATGATCAGTCACGTGTTCAGTGCATGATCAGCCACGTAATCAGTGCATGATCAATTAGGTGATCAGTGCATGATCAGTTACGTGAGCAGTGTTTGATCAGCCACGTGATCAGTGCATGCTCAGACCCGTGAACAGTGTATGATCAGCCACGTGATCAGTGCATGATATCCAAGTGATCAGTGCATGATCAATCACGTGATCAGTGTATGATCAGCCACGTGAACAGTGCATGCTCAGTCACGGAATCAGGGCCTGCTGAGCTGCGTGATTACTGTCTGCTCATCTGCTTGACAATTGCCAGCTGAGCTGCACGATTCCTGCCTGTCATCTGCTTGACAATTGCCAGCTGTGCTGTGTAATTCCTGCCTGCTCAGCTGCTTGATTATTGCCAGCTGAGCAGCATGATTCCTCATAGCTGAGTTCCATGATTATTGCCTGCTGACTGTTTGATTCGTGCCTACTCAGCTCTGTGTTTATTGCCTCCAGAGGCACATGATCAGTGTATGATAGCAACCATACCTAGCGCATGATCAGTCACATGGTCAGTGCCATTAAGTCACGTGATCACTACACGATAGTCATGTGATCAGTCCATGCTCAGTCACGGTATCAGTGCATGATCAGCCACGTGATCAGTGCATGATAGCCACGTGATCATTGCATGATAGCCACGTGATCAGTGCATGATCAGCCAGGTGATCAGTGAATGATTGCTACGTGATCAGTTCATGATTAGTCACGTGATCTGTGCATGAACAGGCAGGTGATCAGTGTATGATCAGCCACGTGAACAGTGCATGATAGCCACGTGATCAGTGCATGATCAGTCACCTGATGGGTGTATGATCAGTCACGTAACCGGTACCTGGTAGCTACATGATCATTGCATGATCAGCCACGTGAGTAGAGCATGATAGCCACGTGATCAGTGCATGATCAGTGACATGATGAGTGCATGATCAGTCATGTAATCTGTGCATGACCAGGCACGTGATCAGTGTATGACCAGCCATGTGATCTGTGCATGAGAGCCACGTGATCAGTGCATGATAAGTCACGTGATCAGTGCATTATCAGTAACGTGATCAGTGCATGATCGGCCAAATGATAAGTGCATGATCAAACACGTGACCAGTACATGGTAGCTGCGTGATCAGTGTATGACAAGCCAAGTGATCAGTGCATGAACAGTCACGTGATCAGTGCATGATCAGTCACGTGATAAGTGCATGATCAGCCACATGATCAGTGCATAATCAGTCACGTGACCAGTACATGGTAGCTGCGTGATCATTTCATGATCAGCCACGTTAACAGTGCATGATAGCAACGTGATCAGTGCTTGATCAGCCACGTGATCAGTGCATGATCAATTCTGCGATCAGTGCAAGATCAGCCACGTGACCAGTACATGGTAGCTACGTGATCATTGCATGATCAGCCACGTGATCAGTGCATGATAGCCACGTGATCAGTGCATGATAGCCACGTGATTAGTGCATGATCAGTCACGTGATACGTGTGTGATCAGCCACGTGATCAGTGCATGATGAGTCAGGTGATCAGTGCAGGATTAATTACGTGATCATTGCATGATCAGCCACGTGAGCAGTGCATGATAGCCACGTGATCAGTGCATCATCAGTCACGTGATCAGTGCATGATCAGTCACGTGATCAGTGGATGATCAGCCACGTGATCAGTGCATGCTCAGTCACGTGATCAGGGCCTGCTGAGCTGCGTGATTACTGTCTGCTCATCTGCTTGACAATTGCCAGCTGAGCTGCACAATTCCTTCCTGCTCAGCTGCTTGATTCTTGCCAGCTGAGCAGCATGATTCCTCACAGCTGAGTTCCAAGATTATTGCCTGCTGACTGTTTGATTCGTGCCTACTCAGCTCTTTGTTTATTGCCTCCAGAGGCACATGATCAGTGTATGATAGCAAACATGAACAGTGCATGATCAGTCACATGATCAGAGCCATTAAGTCACGTGATCACTACATGATAGTCATGTGATCAGTCCATGGTCAGTCACGGTATCAGTGCATGATCAGCCACGTGATCAGTGCATGATCAGCCAGGTGATCAGTTCATGATAGCTATGTGATCAGTTCATGATTTGTCACGTGATCTGTGCATGACCAGGCAGGTGATCAGTGTATGATCAGCCACGTGAACAGTGCATGATAGCCACGTGATCAGTGCATGATCCGTCACCTGATGGGTGTATGATCAGTCACCTGACCGGTACATGGTAGCTACATGATCATTGCATGATCAGCCACGTGAGTAGTGCATGATAGCCACGTGATCAGTGCATGATCAGTCACGTGATCAGTACATGATCAGTCACGTGAACAGTGCATGATCATTTACGTGATCTGTGCATGATCAGTCACGTGACCAGTATATGCTAGCTATGTGATCATTCCATGACGAGCCACGTGAGCAGTGATTGATAGCCACGTGATGTGTGCATAATGAGTTACGTGAGCAGAGTATGATCAGCCACGTGATCAGTGCATGAGTGCCACGTGATCAGTGCATGATATGTCATGTGACAGGTGTGTGATCAGCCACGTGAACAGTGCATGTTCAGCCACGTGATCAGTCCATGATAGCCACGTGATCAGTGCATGATCAGTTACCTGAGCACTGTATGATCAGCCACGTGATCAGTGCATGGTCAGACACGTGAACAGTGTATGATCAGCCATGTGATCAGTGCATGATATCCAAGTGATCAGTGCATGATCATCAGGTGATCAGTGTATGATCAGCCACGTGAACAGTGCATGCTCAGTCACGTGATCAGGGCCTGCTGAGCTGCGTGATTACTGTCTGCTCATCTGCTTGACAATTGCCAGCTGAGCTGCACGATTCCTGCCTGTCATCTGCTTGACAATTGCCAGCTGTGCTGCGTAATTCCTGCCTGCTCAGCTGCTTGATTATTGCCAGCTGAGCAGCATGATTCCTCACAGCTGAGTTCCATGATTATTGCCTGCTGACTGTTTGATTCGTGCCTACTCAGCTCTTTGTTTATTGCCTCCAGAGGCACATGATCAGTGTATGATAGCAAACATGATCAGTGCATGATCAGTCACATGATCAGAGCCATTAAGTCACGCGATCACTACATGATAGTGTTGTGATCAGTCCATGGTCAGTCACGGTATCAGTTCATGATCAGCCACGTGATCAGTGCATGATCAGCCAGGTGATCAGTTCATGATAGCTATGTGATCAGTTCATGATTTGTCACGTGATCTGTGCATGACCAGGCAGGTGATCAGTGTATGATCAGCCACGTGAACAGTGCATGATAGCCACGTGATCAGTGCATGATCCGTCACCTGATGGGTGTATGATCAGTCACCTGACCGGTACATGGTAGCTACATGATCATTGCATGATCAGCCACGTGAGTAGTGCATGATAGCCACGTGATCAGTGCATGATCAGTCATGTAATCTGTGCATGACCAGGCACGTGATCAGTGTATGACCAGCCAAGTGATCAGTGCATGATAGCCACGTGATCAGTGCATCATCAGTCACGTGATCAGTGCATGATCAGTCACGTGATCAGTGGATGATCAGCCACGTGATCAGTGCATGATCAGCCACATGATCAGTGCATGATCAATTACGTGATCAGTGCATGATCAGTCACGTGACCAGTATATGGTAGCTAGGTGATCATTGCATGATCAGCCACATGAGCCGTGCATGATAGCCACGAGATCAGTGCATGATCAGTCACGTGATCAGTGCATGATCACTCACGTTAACAGTGCATGATAAGTCACCTGATCAGTGCATGATCAATTACGTGATCAGTGCATGATCACTCACGTGACCAGTACATGGTAGCTACGTGATCATTGCATGAACAGCCGCGTGAGCAGTGCATGGTAGCCACATGATCAGTGCATGATCTGTCGCATGATCAGTGTATGATCATCCGGGTGATCAGTGCATGGGCAGTCATGTGATCAGTGCATGATATAGACGTGATTAGTGCATAATCAGTCTCGTGATCAGTGTATGATCAACCACGTGATCAGTGCATGATCAGTCACGTGATCAGTGTATGATCAGCCAAGTAATAAGTGCATGATAGCCAATTGATCAGTGTATGATCAGCCACGTGATCAGTGCATAATCAGTTACGTGAGCAGTGTATGATCAGCCACGTGATCAGTGCATTATCAGTTACGTGAGCAGTGTATGATCAGCCACGTGATCAGTGCATGGTCAGACACGTGAACAGTGTATGATCAGCCATGTGATCAGTGCATGATATCCAAGTGATCAGTGCATGATCATCAGGTGACCAGTGTATGATCAGCCACGTGAACAGTGCATGCTCAGTCACGTGATCAGGGCCTGCTGAGCTGCGTGATTACTGTCTGCTCATCTGCTTGACAATTTCCAGCTGAGCTGCACGATTCCTGCCTGTCATCTGCTTGACAATTGCAAGCTGTGCTGCGTAATTCCTGCCTGCTCAGCTGCTTGATTATTGCCAGCTGAGCAGCATGATTCCTCACAGCTGAGTTCCATGATTATTGCCTGCTGACTGTTTGATTCATGCCTACTCAGCTCTTTGTTTATTGCCTCCAGAGGTCCCTGTTCGGTCGCCACCTGCCGGGGACCAGCCCCAACTGATCCAGGGTATTCGAAGGAGAGATGGCCTAGGCGACTATTTATATGCAAATCAGAGATGTCAAGAATAATAATATGAGGAGAGCTCAGTAGGAAAATTCGGTGGAGAAAAGAGACTGAGTAGCTTGGTTTACGAGGAAGACCAATCAAACTTCAAGACAAGAAGTTTGCACCACTTACATAGACCGCAGGCGCCCTCTGGAATAGCGAAAGGTGCCTCACCATAGACACCTTCTCGAGTGGGTCTTAGCAGCCCAGGCATAATTAGTAAGCGTGGTGGGTTCCGCGCTCCAGATGGAGACTCAGCTGGAAGTTAAAGGGAAGAATGACAAGGAACTTTATGAATTGGAGCTGTAAGTTAACTCTTTGACAGAGAGAGAGAGATGGTGGTGGGGGACAGCCCCCAGTGAAATCAGAGGTGAGAGCACAAAGCAATACAGTAGGCAGACTCTGGTGTTTTTGGGGGGAGATGCTCGAGAATATCCGGGTGGACTCCTGAGGCTCGATCCCGCATTTGCGTATGCCGAGCCTCCTTCCTCATGACCTTTGTCCAGAGTGGAATGCCTCCCCGGCTCCCGGCACATGATCAGTGCATGCTCAGCCACGTGATCACTGACGGCACAGTCACGTGATCAGCGCCTCTCAGTCACGTGATCACCGTATGATAAACACGTGATCAGTGAACGACCAGCCACGTGATCACTGCATGCGCAGTCAGGTGGTCAGTTCCTGATCAGCCACCTGATCAGTGCGTGCAGAGTCCCCTGATCAGCGCCTGTCAGTCACTGATCACTGCCTGATAAACACGTAATCAGTGCCCGAACAGCCACGTCATCAGTGCATGCGCAGTCACGTCATCAGTGCATGATAGCCACGTGATCAGTGCATGCTCAGTCACGTGATCTGTACTTGATCAGCCACGTGATCAGTGCCTGCAGAGTCACGTGATCAGGGCCTGCTGAGCTGCGTGATTCCTGCCGGCTCATCTGCATGACAATTGCCATCTGAGCTGCGTGATTCCTGTCGGCTCATCTGCTTGACAATTGCCAGCTGAGCTGCGTGATTCCTGCCTGGTCAGGTGCTTGATTATTGCCAGTTGAGCAGCATGATTCGTCACTGCTGAGCTCCATGCTTATTGCCTGCTGATTGTGTGGTTCGTGTCTGCTCAGCTCTTTGAGTATCGCCTCCTGAGGTCCCTGTTCGGTCGCCACCTGCCGGGGACCAGCCCCAACTGATCCAGGGTATTCGAAGGAGAGATGGCCTAGGCGACTATTTATATGCTAATCAGAGATGTCAAGAATAATAGTATGAGGAGAGCTCAGTAGGAAAATTCGGTGGAGAAAAGAGACTGAGTAGCTTGGTTTACGCGGAAGACCAATCAAACTTCAAGACAAGAAGTTTGCACCACTTACGTAGGCCGCAGGCGCCCTCTCGAATAGCGAAAGGTGCCTCACCCTAGACACCTTCTCGAGTGGGTCTTAGCAGCCCAGGCATAATTAGTAAGCGTGGTGGGTTCCGCGCTCCAGATGGAGACTCAGCTGGAAGTTAAAGGGAAGAATGACAAGGAACTTTATGAATTGGAGCTGTAAGTTAACTCTTTGACAGAGAGAGCGAGATGGTGGTGGGGAACAGCCCCCAGTGAAATCAGAGGTGAGAGCACAAAGCAATACAGTAGGCAGACTCTGGTTTTTTGGGGGGAGATGCTCGAGAATATCCGGGTGGACTCCTGAGGCTCGATCCCGCATTTGCGTATGCCGAGCCTCCTTCCTCATGACCTTTGTCCAGAGTGGAATGCCTCCCCGGCTCCCGGCACATGATCAGTGCATGCTCAGTCACGATATCAGTGCCTGCTCAGCCCCGTGATCACTGACGGCACAGTCACGTGATCAGCGCCTCTCAGTCACGTGATCACCGTATGATAAACACGTGATCAGTGAACGACCAGCCACGTGATCACTGCATGCGCAGTCAGGTGGTCAGTTCCTGATTAGCCACCTGATCAGTGCGTGCACAGTCCCCTGATCAGCGCCTGTCAGTCACTGATCATTGCCTGATAAACACGTGATCAGTGCATGATGAGCCATGTGATCAGTGCCTGATCAGCCATGTCATCAGTGCATGCGCAGTCACGTCATCAGTGCATGATAGCCACATGATCAGTGCATGCTCAGTCACTTGATCTGTTCTTGATCAGCCACGTGATCAGTGCCTGCAGAGTCACGTGATCAGGGCCTGCTGAGCTGCGTGATTCCTGCCGGCTCATCTGCATGACAATTGCCAGCTGAGCTGCGTGATTCCTGTCGGCTCATCTGCTTGACAATTGCCAGCTGAGCTGCGTGATTCCTGCCTGGTCACGTGCTTGATTATTGCCAGGTGAGCAGCATGATTCGTCACTGCTGAGCTCCATGCTTATTGCCTGCTGATTGCGTGGTTCGTGTCTGCTCAGCTCTTTGAGTATTGCCTCCTGAGGTCCCTGTTCGGTCGCCACATGCCGGGGACCAGCCCCAACTGATCCAGGGTATTCGAAGGAGAGATGGCCTAGGCGACTCTTTATATGCTAATCAGAGATGTGAAGAATAATAGTATGAGGAGAGCTCAGTAGGAAAATTCGGTGGAGAAAAGAGGCTGAGTAGCTTGGTTTACGCGGAAGACCAATCAAACTTCAAGACAAGAAGTTGGCACCACTTACGTAGGCCGCAGGCGCCCTCTCGAATAGCGAAAGGTGCCTCACCCTAGACACCTTATCGAGTGGGTCTTAGCAGCCCAGGCATAACTAGTAAGCGTGGTGGGTTCCGCGCTCCAGATGGAGACTCAGCTGGAAGTTAAAGGGAAGAATGACAAGGAACTTTATGAATTGGAGCTGTAAGTTAACTCTTTGACAGAGAGAGCGAGATGGTGGTGTGGGACAGCCCCCAGTGAAATCAGAGGTGAGAGCACAAAGCAATACTGTAGGCAACTCTGGTTTTTTGGGGGGGAGATGCTCGAGAATATCCGGGTGGACTCCTGAGGCTCGATCCCGCATTTTCGAATGCCGAGCCTCCTTCCTCATGACCTTTGTCCAGAGTGGAATGCCTCCCCGGCTCCCGGCACATGATCAGTGCATGCTCAGTCACGATATCAGTGCCTGCTCAGCCACGTGATCACTGACGGCACAGTCACGTGATCAGCGCCTCTCAGTCACGTGATCACCGTATGATAAACACGTGATCAGTGAACGACCAGCCACGTGATCACTGCATGCGCGGTCAGGTGGTCAGTTCCTGATCAGCCACCTGGTCAGTGCATGCACAGTCCCCTGATCATCACCTGTCAGTCACTGATCACTGCCTGAAAAACACGTGATCAGTGCCCGAACAGCCACGTCATCAGTGCATGCGCAGTCACGTGATCAGTGCATGATAGCCACGTGATCAGTGCGTGCACAGTCCCATGATCAGGGCCTGTCAGCCAATGATCATTGCCTTATAAACACGTGATCAGTACATGATGAGCCATGTGATCAGTGCCTGATCAGCCACGTCATCAGTGCATGCGCAGTCCCGTGATCAGTGCATGATAGCCACGTGATCAGTGCGTGCACAGTCCCATGATCAGCGCCTGTCAGCCACGGATCACTGCCTGATAAACACGTGATCAGTGCCCGAACAACCACGTCATCAGTGCATGCGCAGTCACGTGATCAGTGCATGATAGCCACGTGATCAGTGCGTGCACAGTTCCATGATAAGCGCCTGTCAGCCACTGATCATTGCCTGATAAACACGTGATCAGTGCATGATGAGCCGTGTGATCAGTGCCTGATCAGCCACGTCATCAGTGCATGCGCAGTCACGTCATCAGTGCATGATAGCCACGTGATCAGTGCATGCTCAGTCACGTGATCTGTACTTGATCAGCCACGTGATCAGTGCCTGCAGAGTCACGTGATCAGGGCCTGCTGAGCTGCGTGATTCCTGCCAGCTCATCTGCATGACAATTGCCATCTGAACTGCGTGATTCCTGTCGGCTCATCTGCTTGACAATTGCAAGCTGAGCTGCCTGATTCCTGCCTGGTCACGAGCTTGATTATTACCAGTTGAGCAGCATGATTCGTCACTGCTGAGCTCCATGCTTATTGCCTGCTGATTGCGTGGTTCGTGTCTGCTCAGCTCTTTGAGTATTGCCTCCTGAGGTCCCTGTTCGGTCGCCACCTGCCGGGGACCAGCCCCAACTGATCCAGGGTATTCGAAGGAGAGATGGCCTAGGCGACTATTTATATGCAAATCAGAGATGTCAAGAATAATAATATGAGGAGAGCTCAGTAGGAAAGTTCGGTGGAGAAAAGAGACTGAGTAGCTTGGTTTACGCGGAAGACCAATCAAACTTCAAGACAAGAAGTTGGCACCACTTACGTAGGCCGCAGGCGCCCTCTCATATAGCGAAAGGTGCCTCACCCTAGACACCTTATCGAGTGGGTCTTAGCAGCCCAGGCATAACTAGTAAGCGTGGTGGGTTCCGCGCTCCAGATGGAGACTCAGCTGGAAGTTAAAGGGAAGAATGACAAGGAACTTTATGAATTGGAGCTGTAAGTTAACTCTTTGACAGAGAGAGCGAGATGGTGGTGTGGGACAGCCCCCAGTGAAATCAGAGGTGAGAGCACAAGCCATACAGTAGGCAACTCTCGTTTTTTTGGGAGGGAGATGCTCGAGAATATCCGGGTGGACTCCTGAGCCTCGATCCCGCATTTGCGTATGCCGAGCCTCCTTCCTCATGACCTTTGTCCAGAGTGGAAAGCCTCCCCGGCTCCCGGCACATGATCAGTGAATGCTCAGTCACGATATCAGTGCCTGCTCAGCCACGTGATCACTGACGGCACAGTCACGTGATCAGCGCCTCTCAGTCACGTGATCACCGAATGATAAACACGTGATCAGTGAACGACCAGCCACGTGATCACTGCATGGGCGGTCATTTGGTCAGTTCCTGATCAGCCACCTGATCAGTGCATGCACAGTCCCCTGATCAGCGCCTGTCAGTCACTGATCACTGCCTGATAAACACGTGATCAGTGCCCGAAGAGCCACGTCATCAGTGCATGCGCAGTCACGTGATGAGAGCATGAAAGCCACGTGATCAGTGCGTGCACAGTCCCATGATAAGCGCCTGTCAGTCACTGATCATTGCCTGATAAACACGTGATCAGTGCATGATGAGCCATGTGATCAGTGCCTGATCAGCCACGTCATCAGTGCATGCGCAGTCACGTCATCAGTGCATGATAGCCACGTGATCAGTGCTTGCTCAGTCGCGTGATCTGCACTTGATCAGCCACGTGATCAGTGCCTGCAGAGTAACGTGATCAGGGCCTGCTGAACTGCGTGATTCCTGCCGGCTCATCTGCATGACAATTGCCATCTGAGCTGCGTGATTCCTGCCTGGTCACGAGCTTGATTATTGCCAGTTGAGCAGCATGATTCGTCACTGCTGAGCTCCATGCTTATTGCCTGCTGATTGCGTGGTTCATGTCTGCTCAGCTCTTTGAGTATTGCCTCCTGAGGTCCCTGTTCGGTCGCCACCTGCGGGGACCAGCCCCAACTGATCCAGGGTATTCGAAGGAGAGATGGCCTAGGCGACTATTTATATGCTAATCAGAGGTGTCAAGAATAATAGTATGAGGAGAGCTCAGTAGGAAAATTCGGTGGAGAAAAGAGACTGAGTAGCTTGGTTTAGGCGGAAGACCAATCAAACTTCAAGACAAGAAGTTGGCACCACTTACGTAGGCCGCAGGCGCCCTCTCGTATAGCGAAAGGTGCCTCACCCTAGACACCTTATCGAGTGGGTCTTAGCAGCCCAGGCATAACTAGTAAGCGTGGTGGGTTCCGCGCTCCAGATGGAGACTCAGCTGGAAGTTAAAGGGAAGAATGACAAGGAACTTTATGAATTGGAGCTGTAAGTTAACTCTTTGACAGAGAGAGCGAGATGGTGGTGTGGGACAGGCCCAGGTGAAATCAGAGGTGAGAGCACAAAGCAATACAGTAGGCAGACTCTGGTTTTTTGGGGGGAGATGCTCGAGAATATCCGGGTGGACTCCTGAGGCTCGATCCCGCATTTGCGTATGCCGAGCCTCCTTCCTCATGACCTTTGTCCAGAGTGGAATGCCTCCCCGGCTCCCGGCACATGATCAGTGCATGCTCAGTCACGATATCAGTGCCTGCTCAGCCCCGTGATCACTGACGGCACAGTCACGTGATCAGCGCCTCTCAGTCACGTGATCACCGTATGATAAACACGTGATCAGTGAACGACCAGCCACGTGATCACTGCATGCGCAGTCAGGTGGTCAGTTCCTGATTAGCCACCTGATCAGTGCGTGCACAGTCCCCTGATCAGCGCCTGTCAGTCACTGATCATTGCCTGATAAACACGTGATCAGTGCATGATGAGCCATGTGATCAGTGCCTGATCAGCCATGTCATCAGTGCATGCGCAGTCACGTCATCAGTGCATGATAGCCACATGATCAGTGCATGCTCAGTCACTTGATCTGTTCTTGATCAGCCACGTGATCAGTGCCTGCAGAGTCACGTGATCAGGGCCTGCTGAGCTGCGTGATTCCTGCCGGCTCATCTGCATGACAATTGCCAGCTGAGCTGCGTGATTCCTGTCGGCTCATCTGCTTGACAATTGCCAGCTGAGCTGCGTGATTCCTGCCTGGTCACGTGCTTGATTATTGCCAGGTGAGCAGCATGATTCGTCACTGCTGAGCTCCATGCTTATTGCCTGCTGATTGCGTGGTTCGTGTCTGCTCAGCTCTTTGAGTATTGCCTCCTGAGGTCCCTGTTCGGTCGCCACATGCCGGGGACAAGCCCCAACTGATCCAGGGTATTCGAAGGAGAGATGGCCTAGGCGACTCTTTATATGCTAATCAGAGATGTGAAGAATAATAGTATGAGGAGAGCTCAGTAGGAAAATTCGGTGGAGAAAAGAGGCTGAGTAGCTTGGTTTACGCGGAAGACCAATCAAACTTCAAGACAAGAAGTTGGCACCACTTACGTAGGCCGCAGGCGCCCTCTCGAATAGCGAAAGGTGCCTCACCCTAGACACCTTATCGAGTGGGTCTTAGCAGCCCAGGCATAACTAGTAAGCGTGGTGGGTTCCGCGCTCCAGATGGAGACTCAGCTGGAAGTTAAAGGGAAGAATGACAAGGAACTTTATGAATTGGAGCTGTAAGTTAACTCTTTGACAGAGAGAGCGAGATGGTGGTGTGGGACAGCCCCCAGTGAAATCAGAGGTGAGAGCACAAAGCAATACTGTAGGCAACTCTGGTTTTTTTGGGGGGGAGATGCTCGAGAATATCCGGGTGGACTCCTGAGGCTCGATCCCGCATTTTCGAATGCCGAGCCTCCTTCCTCATGACCTTTGTCCAGAGTGGAATGCCTCCCCGGCTCCCGGCACATGATCAGTGCATGCTCAGTCACGATATCAGTGCCTGCTCAGCCACGTGATCACTGACGGCACAGTCACGTGATCAGCGCCTCTCAGTCACGTGATCACCGTATGATAAACACGTGATCAGTGAACGACCAGCCACGTGATCACTGCATGCGCGGTCAGGTGGTCAGTTCCTGATCAGCCACCTGGTCAGTGCATGCACAGTCCCCTGATCATCACCTGTCAGTCACTGATCACTGCCTGAAAAACACGTGATCAGTGCCCGAACAGCCACGTCATCAGTGCATGCGCAGTCACGTGATCAGTGCATGATAGCCACGTGATCAGTGCGTGCACAGTCCCATGATCAGCGCCTGTCAGCCAATGATCATTGCCTTATAAACACGTGATCAGTACATGATGAGCCATGTGATCAGTGCTTGATCAGCCACGTCATCAGTGCATGCGCAGTCCCGTGATCAGTGCATGATAGCCACGTGATCAGTGCGTGCACAGTCCCATGATCAGCGCCTGTCAGCCACGGATCACTGCCTGATAAACACGTGATCAGTGCCCGAACAACCACGTCATCAGTGCATGCGCAGTCACGTGATCAGTGCATGATAGCCACGTGATCAGTGCGTGCACAGTTCCATGATAAGCGCCTGTCAGCCACTGATCATTGCCTGATAAACACGTGATCAGTGCATGATGAGCCGTGTGATCAGTGCCTGATCAGCCACGTCATCAGTGCATGCGCAGTCACGTCATCAGTGCATGATAGCCACGTGATCAGTGCATGCTCAGTCACGTGATCTGTACTTGATCAGCCACGTGATCAGTGCCTGCAGAGTCACGTGATCAGGGCCTGCTGAGCTGCGTGATTCCTGCCGGCTCATCTGCATGACAATTGCCATCTGAACTGCGTGATTCCTGTCGGCTCATCTGCTTGACAATTGCAAGCTGAGCTGCCTGATTCCTGCCTGGTCACGAGCTTGATTATTACCAGTTGAGCAGCATGATTCGTCACTGCTGAGCTCCATGCTTATTGCCTGCTGATTGCGTGGTTCGTGTCTGCTCAGCTCTTTGAGTATTGCCTCCTGAGGTCCCTGTTCGGTCGCCACCTGCCGGGGACCAGCCCCAACTGATCCAGGGTATTCGAAGGAGAGATGGCCTAGGCGACTATTTATATGCAAATCAGAGATGTCAAGAATAATAATATGAGGAGAGCTCAGTAGGAAAGTTCGGTGGAGAAAAGAGACTGAGTAGCTTGGTTTACGCGGAAGACCAATCAAACTTCAAGACAAGAAGTTGGCACCACTTACGTAGGCCGCAGGCGCCCTCTCATATAGCGAAAGGTGCCTCACCCTAGACACCTTATCGAGTGGGTCTTAGCAGCCCAGGCATAACTAGTAAGCGTGGTGGGTTCCGCGCTCCAGATGGAGACTCAGCTGGAAGTTAAAGGGAAGAATGACAAGGAACTTTATGAATTGGAGCTGTAAGTTAACTCTTTGACAGAGAGAGCGAGATGGTGGTGTGGGACAGCCCCCAGTGAAATCAGAGGTGAGAGCACAAGCCATACAGTAGGCAACTCTGGTTTTTTTGGGAGGGAGATGCTCGAGAATATCCGGGTGGACTCCTGAGCCTCGATCCCGCATTTGCGTATGCCGAGCCTCCTTCCTCATGACCTTTGTCCAGAGTGGAAAGCCTCCCCGGCTCCCGGCACATGATCAGTGAATGCTCAGTCACGATATCAGTGCCTGCTCAGCCACGTGATCACTGACGGCACAGTCACGTGATCAGCGCCTCTCAGTCACGTGATCACCGAATGATAAACACGTGATCAGTGAACGACCAGCCACGTGATCACTGCATGGGCGGTCATTTGGTCAGTTCCTGATCAGCCACCTGATCAGTGCATGCACAGTCCCCTGATCAGCGCCTGTCAGTCACTGATCACTGCCTGATAAACACGTGATCAGTGCCCGAAGAGCCACGTCATCAGTGCATGCGCAGTCACGTGATGAGAGCATGAAAGCCACGTGATCAGTGCGTGCACAGTCCCATGATAAGCGCCTGTCAGTCACTGATCATTGCCTGATAAACACATGATCAGTGCATGATGAGCCATGTGATCAGTGCCTGATCAGCCACGTCATCAGTGCATGCGCAGTCACGTCATCAGTGCATGATAGCCACGTGATCAGTGCTTGCTCAGTCGCGTGATCTGCACTTGATCAGCCACGTGATCAGTGCCTGCAGAGTAACGTGATCAGGGCCTGCTGAACTGCGTGATTCCTGCCGGCTCATCTGCATGACAATTGCCATCTGAGCTGCGTGATTCCTGCCTGGTCACGAGCTTGATTATTGCCAGTTGAGCAGCATGATTCGTCACTGCTGAGCTCCATGCTTATTGCCTGCTGATTGCGTGGTTCATGTCTGCTCAGCTCTTTGAGTATTGCCTCCTGAGGTCCCTGTTCGGTCGCCACCTGCGGGGACCAGCCCCAACTGATCCAGGGTATTCGAAGGAGAGATGGCCTAGGCGACTATTTATATGCTAATCAGAGGTGTCAAGAATAATAGTATGAGGAGAGCTCAGTAGGAAAATTCGGTGGAGAAAAGAGACTGAGTAGCTTGGTTTACGCGGAAGACCAATCAAACTTCAAGACAAGAAGTTGGCACCACTTACGTAGGCCGCAGGCGCCCTCTCGTATAGCGAAAGGTGCCTCACCCTAGACACCTTATCGAGTGGGTCTTAGCAGCCCAGGCATAACTAGTAAGCGTGGTGGGTTCCGCGCTCCAGATGGAGACTCAGCTGGAAGTTAAAGGGAAGAATGACAATGAACTTTATGAATTGGAGCTGTAAGTTAACTCTTTGACAGAGAGAGCGAGATGGTGGTGTGGGACAGGCCCAGGTGAAATCAGAGGTGAGAGCACAAAGCCATACAGTAGGCAACTCTGGTTTTTCTGGGGGGGAGATGCTCGAGAATATCTGGGTGGACTCCTGAGGCTCGATCCCGCATTTGCGAATGCCGAGCCTCCTTCCTCATGACCTTTGTCCAGAGTGGAATGCCTCCCCGGCTCCCGGCACATGATCAGTGCATGCTCAGTCACGATATCAGTGCCTCCTCAGCCACGTGATCACTGACGGCACAGTCACGTGATCAGCGCCTCTCAGTCACGTGATCACCGGATGATAAACACGTGATCAGTGAACGACCAGCAACGTGATCACTGCATGCGCGGTCAGGTGGTCAGTTCCTGTTCAGCCACCTGATCAGTGCATGCACAGTCCCCTGATCAGCGCCTGTCAGTCACTGGTCACTGCCTGATAAACACGTGATCAGTGCCCGAACAGCCACGTCATCAGTGCATGCGCAGTCACGTGATCAGTGCATGATAGCCACGTGATCAGTGCGTGCACAGTCCCATGATCAGCGCCTTTCAGCCAATGATCATTGCCTGATAAACACGTGATCAGTGCATGATGAGCCATGTGATCAGTGCCTGATCAGCCTCGTCATCAGTGCATGCGCAGTCACGTGATCAGTGCATGATAGCCACGTGATCAGTGCGTGCACAGTCCCATGATCAGCGCCTGTCAGCCACTGATCACTGCCTGATAAACACGTGATCAGTGCCCGAACAGCCACGTCATCAGTGCATGCGCAGTCACGTGATCAGTGCATGATAGCCACGTGATCAGTGCGTGCACAGTCCCATGATCAGCGCCTGTCAGCCACGGATCACTGCCTGATAAACACGTGATCAGTGCCCGAACAACCACGTCATCAGTGCATGCGCAGTCACGTGATCAGTGCATGATAGCCACGTGATCAGTGCGTGCACAGTTCCATGATAAGCGCCTGTCAGCCACTGATCATTGCCTGATAAACACGTGATCAGTGCATGATGAGCCGTGTGATCAGTGCCTGATCAGCCACGTCATCAGTGCATGCGCAGTCACGTCATCAGTGCATGATAGCCACGTGATCAGTGCATGCTCAGTCACGTGATCTGTACTTGATCAGCCACGTGATCAGTGCCTGCAGAGTCACGTGATCAGGGCCTGCTGAGCTGCGTGATTCCTGCCGGCTCATCTGCATGACAATTGCCATCTGAACTGCGTGATTCCTGTCGGCTCATCTGCTTGACAATTGCAAGCTGAGCTGCCTGATTCCTGCCTGGTCACGAGCTTGATTATTACCAGTTGAGCAGCATGATTCGTCACTGCTGAGCTCCATGCTTATTGCCTGCTGATTGCGTGGTTCGTGTCTGCTCAGCTCTTTGAGTATTGCCTCCTGAGGTCCCTGTTCGGTCGCCACCTGCCGGGGACCAGCCCCAACTGATCCAGGGTATTCGAAGGAGAGATGGCCTAGGCGACTATTTATATGCAAATCAGAGATGTCAAGAATAATAATATGAGGAGAGCTCAGTAGGAAAGTTCGGTGGAGAAAAGAGACTGAGTAGCTTGGTTTACGCGGAAGACCAATCAAACTTCAAGACAAGAAGTTGGCACCACTTACGTAGGCCGCAGGCGCCCTCTCGTATAGCGAAAGGTGCCTCACCCTAGACACCTTATCGAGTGGGTCTTAGCAGCCCAGGCATAACTAGTAAGCGTGGTGAGTTCCGCGCTCCAGATGGAGACTCAGCTGGAAGTTAAAGGGAAGAATGACAAGGAACTTTATGAATTGGAGCTGTAAGTTAACTCTTTGACAGAGAGAGCGAGATGGTGGTGTGGGACAGCCCCCAGTGAAATCAGAGGTGAGAGCACAAGCCATACAGTAGCAACTCTCGTTTTTTTGGGAGGGAGATGCTCGAGAATATCCGGGTGGACTCCTGAGCCTCGATCCCGCATTTGCGTATGCCGAGCCTCCTTCCTCATGACCTTTGTCCAGAGTGGAAAGCCTCCCCGGCTCCCGGCACATGATCAGTGAATGCTCAGTCACGATATCAGTGCCTGCTCAGCCACGTGATCACTGACGGCACAGTCACGTGATCAGCGCCTCTCAGTCACGTGATCACCAAATGATAAACACGTGATCAGTGAACGACCAGCCACGTGATCACTGCATGGGCGGTCATTTGGTCAGTTCCTGATCAGCCACCTGATCAGTGCATGCACAGTCCCCTGATCAGCGCCTGTCAGTCACTGATCACTGCCTGATAAACACGTGATCAGTGCCCGAAGAGCCACGTCATCAGTGCATGCGCAGTCACGTGATCAGTGCATGATAGCCACGTGATCAGTGCGTGCACAGTCCCATGATCAGCGCCTGTCAGCCACTGATCACTGCCTGATAAACACGTGATCAGTGCCCGAACAACCACGTCATCAGTGCATGCGCAGTCACGTGATCAGTGCATGATAGCCACGTGATCAGTGCGTGCACAGTTCCATGATAAGCGCCTGTCAGCCACTGATCATTGCCTGATAAACACGTGATCAGTGCATGATGAGCCGTGTGATCAGTGCCTGATCAGCCACGTCATCAGTGCATGCGCAGTCACGTCATCAGTGCATGATAGCCACGTGATCAGTGCATGCTCAGTCACGTGATCTGTACTTGATCAGCCACGTGATCAGTGCCTGCAGAGTCACGTGATCAGGGCCTGCTGAGCTGCGTGATTCCTGCCGGCTCATCTGCATGACAATTGCCATCTGAACTGCGTGATTCCTGTCGGCTCATCTGCTTGACAATTGCAAGCTGAGCTGCCTGATTCCTGCCTGGTCACGAGCTTGATTATTACCAGTTGAGCAGCATGATTCGTCACTGCTGAGCTCCATGCTTATTGCCTGCTGATTGCGTGGTTCGTGTCTGCTCAGCTCTTTGAGTATTGCCTCCTGAGGTCCCTGTTCGGTCGCCACCTGCCGGGGACCAGCCCCAACTGATCCAGGGTATTCGAAGGAGAGATGGCCTAGGCGACTATTTATATGCAAATCAGAGATGTCAAGAATAATAATATGAGGAGAGCTCAGTAGGAAAGTTCGGTGGAGAAAAGAGACTGAGTAGCTTGGTTTACGCGGAAGACCAATCAAACTTCAAGACAAGAAGTTGGCACCACTTACGTAGGCCGCAGGCGCCCTCTCATATAGCGAAAGGTGCCTCACCCTAGACACCTTATCGAGTGGGTCTTAGCAGCCCAGGCATAACTAGTAAGCGTGGTGGGTTCCGCGCTCCAGATGGAGACTCAGCTGGAAGTTAAAGGGAAGAATGACAAGGAACTTTATGAATTGGAGCTGTAAGTTAACTCTTTGACAGAGAGAGCGAGATGGTGGTGTGGGACAGCCCCCAGTGAAATCAGAGGTGAGAGCACAAGCCATACAGTAGGCAACTCTGGTTTTTTTGGGAGGGAGATGCTCGAGAATATCCGGGTGGACTCCTGAGCCTCGATCCCGCATTTGCGTATGCCGAGCCTCCTTCCTCATGACCTTTGTCCAGAGTGGAAAGCCTCCCCGGCTCCCGGCACATGATCAGTGAATGCTCAGTCACGATATCAGTGCCTGCTCAGCCACGTGATCACTGACGGCACAGTCACGTGATCAGCGCCTCTCAGTCACGTGATCACCGAATGATAAACACGTGATCAGTGAACGACCAGCCACGTGATCACTGCATGGGCGGTCATTTGGTCAGTTCCTGATCAGCCACCTGATCAGTGCATGCACAGTCCCCTGATCAGCGCCTGTCAGTCACTGATCACTGCCTGATAAACACGTGATCAGTGCCCGAAGAGCCACGTCATCAGTGCATGCGCAGTCACGTGATGAGAGCATGAAAGCCACGTGATCAGTGCGTGCACAGTCCCATGATAAGCGCCTGTCAGTCACTGATCATTGCCTGATAAACACGTGATCAGTGCATGATGAGCCATGTGATCAGTGCCTGATCAGCCACGTCATCAGTGCATGCGCAGTCACGTCATCAGTGCATGATAGCCACGTGATCAGTGCTTGCTCAGTCGCGTGATCTGCACTTGATCAGCCACGTGATCAGTGCCTGCAGAGTAACGTGATCAGGGCCTGCTGAACTGCGTGATTCCTGCCGGCTCATCTGCATGACAATTGCCATCTGAGCTGCGTGATTCCTGCCTGGTCACGAGCTTGATTATTGCCAGTTGAGCAGCATGATTCGTCACTGCTGAGCTCCATGCTTATTGCCTGCTGATTGCGTGGTTCATGTCTGCTCAGCTCTTTGAGTATTGCCTCCTGAGGTCCCTGTTCGGTCGCCACCTGCGGGGACCAGCCCCAACTGATCCAGGGTATTCGAAGGAGAGATGGCCTAGGCGACTATTTATATGCTAATCAGAGGTGTCAAGAATAATAGTATGAGGAGAGCTCAGTAGGAAAATTCGGTGGAGAAAAGAGACTGAGTAGCTTGGTTTAGGCGGAAGACCAATCAAACTTCAAGACAAGAAGTTGGCACCACTTACGTAGGCCGCAGGCGCCCTCTCGTATAGCGAAAGGTGCCTCACCCTAGACACCTTATCGAGTGGGTCTTAGCAGCCCAGGCATAACTAGTAAGCGTGGTGGGTTCCGCGCTCCAGATGGAGACTCAGCTGGAAGTTAAAGGGAAGAATGACAAGGAACTTTATGAATTGGAGCTGTAAGTTAACTCTTTGACAGAGAGAGCGAGATGGTGGTGTGGGACAGGCCCAGGTGAAATCAGAGGTGAGAGCACAAAGCCATACAGTAGGCAACTCTGGTTTTTCTGGGGGGGAGATGCTCGAGAATATCCGGGTGGACTCCTGAGGCTCGATCCCGCATTTGCGAATGCCGAGCCTCCTTCCTCATGACCTTTGTCCAGAGTGGAATGCCTCCCCGGCTCCCGGCACATGATCAGTGCATGCTCAGTCACGATATCAGTGCCTCCTCAGCCACGTGATCACTGACGGCACAGTCACGTGATCAGCGCCTCTCAGTCACGTGATCACCGGATGATAAACACGTGATCAGTGAACGACCAGCCACGTGATCACTGCATGCGCGGTCAGGTGGTCAGTTCCTGTTCAGCCACCTGATCAGTGCATGCACAGTCCCCTGATCAGCGCCTGTCAGTCACTGGTCACTGCCTGATAAACACGTGATCAGTGCCCGAACAGCCACGTCATCAGTGCATGCGCAGTCACGTGATCAGTGCATGATAGCCACGTGATCAGTGCGTGCACAGTCCCATGATCAGCGCCTTTCAGCCAATGATCATTGCCTGATAAACACGTGATCAGTGCATGATGAGCCATGTGATCAGTGCCTGATCAGCCTCGTCATCAGTGCATGCGCAGTCACGTGATCAGTGCATGATAGCCACGTGATCAGTGCGTGCACAGTCCCATGATCAGCGCCTGTCAGCCACTGATCACTGCCTGATAAACACGTGATCAGTGCCCGAACAGCCACGTCATCAGTGCATGCGCAGTCACGTGATCAGTGCATGATAGCCACGTGATCAGTGCGTGCACAGTCCCATGATCAGCGCCTGTCAGCCAGTGATCATTGCCTGATAAACACGTGATCAGTGCATGATGAGCCCTGTGATCAGTGCCTGCTCAGCCACGTGATCACTGTCGGCACAGTCACGTGATCAGCGCCTCTCAGTCACGTGATCACCGGATGATAAACACGTGATCAGTGAACGACCAGCCACGTGATCATTGCATGCGCGGTCAGGTGGTCAGTTCCTGATCAGCCACCTGATCAGTGCATGCACAGTCCCCTGATCAGCGCCTGTCAGTCACTGATCACTGCCTGATAAACACGTGATCAGTGCCCGAACAGCCACGTCATCAGTGCATGCGCAGTCACGTGATGAGAGCATGAAAGCTACGTGATCAGTGCGTGCACAGTCCCATGATAAGCGCCTGTCAGTCACTGATCATTGCCTGATAAACACGCGATCAGTGCATGATGAGCCATGTGATCAGTGCCCGATCAGCCACGTCATCAGTGCATGCGCAGTCACGTCATCAGTGCATGATAGCCACGTGATCAGTGCATGCTCAGTCACGTGATCTGCACTTGATCAGCCACGTGATCAGTGCCTGCAGAGTCACGTGATCAGGGCCTGCTGAACTGCGTGATTCCTGCCGGCTCATCTGCATGACAATTGCCATCTGAGCTGCGTGATTCCTGTCAGCTCATCTGCTTGACAATTGCCAGCTGAGCTGCGTGATTCCTGCCTGGTCACGAGCTTGATTATTGCCAGTTGAGCAGCATGATTCGTCACTGCTGAGCTCCATGCTTATTGCCTGCTGATTGCGTGGTTCGTGTCTGCTCAGCTCTTTGAGTATTGCCTCCTGAGGTCCCTGTTCGGTCGCCACATGCTGGGGACCAGCCCCAACTGATCCAGGGTATTCGAAGGAGAGATGGCCTAGGCGACTATTTATATGCTAATCAGAGGTGTCAAGAATAATAGTATGAGGAGAGCTCAGTAGGAAAGTTCGGTGGAGAAAAGAGACTGAGTAGCTTGGTTTACGCGGAAGACCAATCAAACTTCAAGACAAGAAGTTGGCACCACTTACGTAGGCCGCAGGCGCCCTCTCGAATAGCGAAAGGTGCCTCACCCTAGACACCTTCTCGAGTGGGTCTTAGCAGCCCAGGCATAACTAGTAAGCGTGGTGTGTTCCCCGCTCCAGATGGAGACTCAGCTGGAAGTTAAAGGGAAGAATGACAAGGAACTTTATGAATTGGAGCTGTAAGTTAACTCTTTGACAGAGAGAGCGAGATGGTGGTGGGGGACAGCCCCCAGTGAAATCAGAGGTGAGAGCACAAAGCAATACAGTAGGCAGACTCTGGTTTTTTTGGGGGGGGAGATGCTCGAGAATATCCGGGTGGACTCCTGAGGCTCGATCCGGCATTTGCGTATGCCAAGCCTCCTTCCTCATGACCTTTGTCCAGAGTGGAATGCCTCCCCGGCTCCCGGCCCATGATCAGTGCATGCTCAGTCACGATATCAGTGCCTGCTCAGCCACGTGATCACTGACGGCACAGTCATGTGATCAGCGCCTCTCAGTCACGTGATCACCGGATGATAACCACGTGATCAGTGAACGACCAGCCACGTGATCACTGCATGCGCGGTCATTTGGTCACTTCCTGATCAGCCACCTAATCAGTGCGTGCACAGTCCCCTGATCAGCGCCTGTCAGTCACTGATCACTGCCTGATAAACACGTGATCAGTGCCCGAACAGCCACGTCATCAGTGCATGCGCAGTCACGTGATGAGAGCATGAAAGCCACGTGATCAGTGCGTGCACAGTCCCATGATAAGCGCCTGTCAGTCACTGATCATTGCCTGATAAACACGCGATCAGTGCATGATGAGCCATGTGATCAGTGCCCGATCAGCCACGTCATCAGTGCATGCGCAGTCACGTCATCAGTGCATGACAGCCACGTGATCAGTGCATGCTCAGTCACGTGATCTGCACTTGATCAGCCACGTGATCAGTGCCTGCAGAGTCACGTGATCAGGGCCTGCTGAACTGCGTGATTCCTGCCGGCTTATCTGCATGACAATTGCCATCTGAGCTGCGTGATTCCTGTCAGCTCATCTGCTTGACAATTGCCAGCTCAGCTGCGTGATTCCTGCCTGGTCACGAGCTTGATTATTGCCAGTTGAGCAGCATGATTCGTCACTGCTGAGCTCCATGCTTATTGCCTGCTGATTGCGTGGTTCGTGTCTGCTCAGCTCTTTGAGTATTGCCTCCTGAGGTCCCTGTTCGGTCGCCACCTGCCGGGGACCAGCCCCAACTGATCCAGGGTATTCGAAGGAGAGATGGCCTAGGCGACTATTTATATGCTAATCAGAGGTGTCAAGAATAATAGTATGAGGAGAGCTCAGTAGGAAAATTCGGTGGAGAAAAGAGACTGAGTAGCTTGGTTTACGCGGAAGACCAATCAAACTTCAAGACAAGAAGTTGGCACCACTTACGTAGGCCGCAGGCGCCCTCTCGTATAGCGAAAGGTGCCTCACCCTAGACACCTTATCGAGTGGGTCTTAGCAGCCCAGGCATAACTAGTAAGCGTGGTGGGTTCCGCGCTCCAGATGGAGACTCAGCTGGAAGTTAAAGGGAAGAATGACAAGGAACTTTATGAATTGGAGCTGTAAGTTAACTCTTTGACAGAGAGAGCGAGATGGTGGTGTGGGACAGCCCCAGGTGAAATCAGAGGTGAGAGCAAAAAGCCATACAGTAGGCAACTCTGGTTTTTTTGGGGGGGAGATGCTCGAGAATATCCGGGTGGACTCCTGAGGCTCGATCCCGCATTTGCGAATGCCGAGCCTCCTTCCTCATGACCTTTGTCCAGAGTGGAATGCCTCCCCGGCTCCCGGCACATGATCAGTGCATGCTCAGTCACGATATCAGTGCCTGCTCAGCCACGTGATCACTGACGGCACAGTCACGTGATCAGCGCCTCTCAGTCACGTGATCACCGTATGATAAACACGTGATCAGTGAACGACCAGCCACGTGATCACTGCATGCGCGGTCAGGTGGTCAGTTCCTGTTCAGCCACCTGATCAGTGCATGCACAGTCCCCTGATCAGCGCCTGTCAGTCACTGGTCACTGCCTGATAAACACGTGATCAGTGCCCGAACAGCTACGTCATCAGTGCATGCGCAGTCACGTGATCAGTGCATGATAGCCACGTGATCAGTGCGTGCACAGTACCATGATCAGCGCCTGTCAGCCAATGATCATTGCCTGATAAACACGTGATCAGTGCATGATGAGCCATGTGATCAGTGCCTGATCAGCCACGTCCTCAGTGCATGCGCAGTCACGTGATCAGTGCATGATAGCCACGTGATCAGTGCGTGCACAGTCCCATGATCAGCGCCTGTCAGCCACTGATCACTGCCTGATAAACACGTGATCAGTGCCCGAACAGCCACGTCCTCAGTGCATGCGCAGTCACGTGATCAGTGCATGATAGCCACGTGATCAGTGCGTGCACAGTCCCATGATCAGCGCCTGTCAGCCACTGATCACTGCCTGATAAACACGTGATCAGTGCCCGAACAGCCACGTCCTCAGTGCATGCGCAGTCACGTGATCAGTGCATGATAGCCACGTGATCAGTGCGTGCACAGTCCCATGATCAGCGCCTGTCAGCCACTGATCATTGCCTGAAAAACACGTGATCAGTGCATGATGAGCCGTGTGATCAGTGCCTGCTCAGCCACGTGATCACTGACAGCACAGTCACGTGATCAGCGCCTCTCAGTCACGTGATCACTGGATGATAAACACGTGATCAGTGAACGATCAGCCACGTGATCACTGCATGGGCAGTCAGGTGGTCAGTTCCTGATCAGCCACCTGATCAGTGCGTGCACAGTCCCCTGATCAGCGCCTTTCAGTCACTGATCACTGCCTGATAAACACGTGATCAGTGCCCGAACAGCCACGTCATCAGTGCATGCGCAGTCACGTGATCAGTGCATGATAGCCACGTGATCAGTGCATGCACATTCCCATGATCAGCGCCTGTCAGTCACTGATCATTGCCTGATAAACACGTGATCAGTGCATGATGAGCCATGTGATCAGTGCCCGATCAGCCACGTCATCAGTGCATGCGCAGTCACGTCATCAGTGCATGATAGCCACGTGATCAGTGCATGCTCAGTCACGTGATCTGGACTTGATCAGCCACGTGATCAGTGCCTGCAGAGTCACGTGATCAGGGCCTGCTGAGCTGCGTGATTCCTGCCGGCTCATCTGCTTGACAATTGCCAGCTGAGCTGCGTGATTCCTGCCTGGTCACATGCTTGATTATTGCCAGTTGAGCAGCATGATTCGTCACTGCTGAGCTCCATGCTTATTGCCTGCTGATTGCGTGGTTCGTGTCTGCTCAGCTCTTTGAGTATTGCCTCCTGAGGTCCCTTTTCGTTCGCCACCTGCCGGGGACCAGCCCCAACAGATCCAGGGTATTCGAAGGAGAGATGGCCTAGGCGACTATTTATGTGCTAATCAGAGGTGTCAAGAATGATAGTATGCGGAGAGCTCAGTAGGAATATTCGGTGGAGAAAGAGACTGAGTAGCTTGGTTTACGCGGAAGACCAATCAAACTTCAAGACAAGAAGTTTGCACCACTTACGTAGGCCGCAGGCGCCCTCTCAAATAGCGAAAGGTGCCTCACCCTAGACACCTTCTCGAGTGGGTCTTAGCAGCCCAGGCATAATTAGTAAGCGTGGTGGGTTCCGCGCTCCAGATGGAGACTCAGCTGGAAGTTAAAGGGAAGAATGACAAGGAACTTTATGAATTGCAGCTGTAAGTTAACTCTTTGACAGAGAGAGCGAGATGGTGGTGGGGGACAGCCCCCAGTGAAATCAGAGGTGAGAGCACAAAGCAATAAAGTAGGCAGACTCCGGTTTTTTTGGGGGGGAGATGCTCGAGAATATCCGGGTGGACTCCTGAGGCTCGATCCCGCATTTGCGTATGCCGAGCCTCCTTCCTCATGACCTTTGTCCAGAGTGGAATGCCTCCCCGGCTCCCGGCACATGATCAGTGCATGCTCAGTCACGATATCAGTGCCTGCTAAGCCACGTGATCACTGACGGCACAGTCACGTGATCAGCACCTCTCAGTCACGTGATCACCATATGATAAACACGTGATCAGTGAACGACCAGCCACGTGATCACTGCATGCGCGGTCAGGTGGTCAGTTCCTGATCAGCCACCTGATCAGTGCGTGCACAGTCCCATGATCAGCGCCTGTCAGTCACTGATCATTGCCTTATAAACACGTGATCAGTGCATGATGAGCCATGTGATCAGTGCCCGATCAGCCACGTCATCTGTGCATGCGCAGTCACGTCATCAGTGCATGATAGCCACGTGATCAGTGCATGCTCAGTCACGTGATCTGGACTTGATCAGCCACGTGATCAGTGCCTGCAGAGTCACGTGATCAGAGCCTGCTGAGCTGCGTGATTCCTGCTGGCTCATCTGCATGACAATTGCCATTTGAGCTGCGTGATTCCTGTCGGCTCATCTGCTTGACAATTGCCAGCTGAGCTGCGTGATTCCTGCCTGGTCACGTGCTTGATTATTGCCAGTTGAGCAGCATGATTCGTCACTGCTGAGCTCCATGCTTATTGCCTGCTGATTGCGTGGTTCGTGTCTGCTCAGCTCTTTGAGTATTGCCTCCTGAGGTCCCTGTTCGGTCGCCACCTGCCGGGGACCAGCCCCAACTGATCCAGGGTATTCGAAGGAGAGATGGCCTAGGCGACTATTTATATGCTAATCAGAGGTGTCAAGAATAATAGTATGAGGAGAGCTCAGTAGGAAAATTCGGTGGAGAAAAGAGACTGAGTAGCTTGGTTTACGCGGAAGACCAATCAAACTTCAAGAGAAGAAGTTGGCACCACTTACGTAGGCCGCAGGCGCCCTCTCGAATAGCGAAAGGTGCCTCACCCTAGACACCTTCTCGAGTGGGTCTTAGCAGCCCAGGCATAACTAGTAAGCGTGGTGGGTTCCGCGCTCCAGATGGAGACTCACCTGGAAGTTAAAGGGAAGAATGACAAGGAACTTTATGAATTGGAGCTGTAAGTTAACTCTTTGACAGAGAGAGCGAGATGGTGGTGTGGGACAGCCCCAGGTGAAATCAGAGGTGAGAGCACAAAGCCATACAGTAGGCAACTCTGGTTTTTCTGGGGGGGAGATGCTCGAGAATATCCGGGGGGACTCCTGAGGCTCGATCCCGCATTTGCGAATGCCGAGCCTCCTTCCTCATGACCTTTGTCCAGAGTGGAATGCCTCCCCGGCTCCCGGCACATGATCAGTGCATGCTCAGTCACGATATCAGTGCCTGCTCAGCCACGTGATCACTGACGGCACAGTCACGTGATCAGCGCCTCTCAGTCACGTGATCACCGTATGATAAACACGTGATCAGTTAACGACCAGCCACGTGATCACTGCATGCGCGGTCAGGTGGTCAGTTCCTGTTCAGCCACCTGATCAGTGCATGCACAGTCCCCTGATCAGCGCCTGTCAGTCACTGGTCACTGCCTGATAAACACGTGATCAGTGCCCGAACAGCCACGTCATCAGTGCATGCGCAGTCACGTGATCAGTGCATGATAGCCACGTGATCAGTGCGTGCACAGTCCCATGATCAGCGCCTGTCAGCCAATGATCATTGCCTGATAAACATGTGATCAGTGCATGATGAGCCATGTGATCAGTGCCTGATCAGCCACGTCATCAGTGCATGCGCAGTCACGTGATCAGTGCATGATAGCCACGTGATCAGTGCGTGCTCAGTCCCATGATCAGCGCCTGTCAGCCACTGATCACTGCCTGATAAACACGTGATCAGTGCCCGAACAGCCACGTCATCAGTGCATGCGCAGTCACGTGATCAGTGCATGATAGCCACGTGATCAGTGCGTGCACAGTCCCATGATCAGCGCCTGTCAGCCAGTGATCATTGCCTGATAAACACGTGATCAGTGCATGATGAGCCGTGTGATCAGTGCCTGCTCAGCCACGTGATCACTGACGGCACAGTCACGTGATCAGCGCCTCTCAGTCACGTGATCACCGGATGATAAACACGTGATCAGTGAACGACCAGCCACGTGATCACTGCATGGGCAGTCAGGTGGTCAGTTCCTGATCAGCCACCTGATCAGTGCGTGCACAGTCCCCTGATCAGCGCCTGTCAGTCACTGATCACTGCCTGATAAACACGTGATCAGTGCCCGAACAGCCACGTCATCAGTGCATGCGCAGTCACGTGATCAGTGCATGATAGCCACGTGATCAGTTCGTGCACATTCCCATGATCAGCGCCTGTCAGTCACTGATCATTGCCTGATAAACACGTGATCAGTGCATGATGAGCCATGTGATCAGTGCCCGATCAGCCACGTCATCAGTGCATGCGCAGTCACGTCATCAGTGCATGATAGCCACGTGATCAGTGCATGCTCAGTCACGTGATCTGCACTTGATCAGCCACGTGATCAGTGCCTGCAGAGTCACGTGATCAGGGCCTGCTGAGCTGCGTGATTCCTGCCTGCTCATCTGCATGACAATTGCCATCTGAGCTGCGTGATTCCTGTCGGCTCATCTGCTTGACAATTGCCAGCTGAGCTGCGTGATTCCTGCCTGGTCACCTGCTTGATTATTGCCAGTTGAGCAGCATGATTCGTCACTGCTGAGCTCCATGCTTATTGCCTGCTGATTGCGTGGTTCGTGTCTGCTCAGCTCTTTGAGTATTGCCTCCTGAGGTCCCTGTTCGGTCGCCACATGCCGGGGACCAGCCCCAACTGATCCAGGGTAGTCGAAGGAGAGATGGCCTAGGCGACTATTTATATGCTAATCAGAGGTGTCAAGAATAATAGTATGAGGAGAGCTCAGTAGGAAAATTCGGTGGAGAAAAGAGACTGAGTAGCTTGGTTTACGCGGAAGACCAATCAAACTTCAAGACAAGAAGTTGGCACCACTTACGTAGGCCGCAGGCGCCCTCTCGAATAGCGAAAGGTGCCTCACCCTAGACACCTTATCGAGTGGGTCTTAGCAGCCCAGGCATAACTAGTAAGCGTGGTGGGTTCCGCGCTCCAGATGGAGACTCAGCTGGAAGTTAAAGGGAAGAATGACAAGGAACTTTATGAATTGGAGCTGTAAGTTAACTCTTTGACAGAGAGAGCGAGATGGTGGTGGGGGACAGCCCCCAGTGAAATCAGAGGTGAGAGCACAAGCCATACAGTAGGCAACTCTGGATTTTTTCGGGGGGAGATGCTCGAGAATATCCGGGTGGACCCCTGAGCCTCGATCCCGCATTTGCGTATGCCGAGCCTCCTTCCTCATGACCTTTGTCCAGAGTGGAATGCCTCCCCGGCTCCCGGCACATGATCAGTGAATGCTCAGTCACGATATCAGTGCCTGCTCAGCCACGTGATCACTGACGGCACAGTCACGTGATCAGCGCCTCTCAGTCACCTGATCACCGAATGATAAACACGTGATCAGTGAACGACCAGCCACGTGATCACTGCATGCACGGTCATTTGGTCAATTCCTGATCAGCCACCTGATAAGTGCATGCACAGTCCCCTGATCAGCGCCTGTCAGTCACTGATCACTGCCTGATAAACACGTGATCAGTGCCCGAACAGCCACGTCATCAGTGCATGCGCAGTCACGTGATCAGTGCATGATAGCCACGTGATCAGTTCGTGCACATTCCCATGATCAGCGCCTGTCAGTCACTGATCATTGCCTGATAAACACGTGATCAGTGCATCATGAGCCATGTGATCAGTGCCTGATCAGCCACGACATCAGTGCATGCGCAGTCACGTCATCAGTGCATGATAGCCACGTGATCAGTGCGTGCACAGTCCCATGATCAGCGCCTGTCAGTCACTGATCATTGCCTGATAAACACGTGATCAGTGCATGATGAGCCATGTGATCAGTGCCCGATCAGCCACGTCATCAGTGCATGTGCAGTCACGTCATCAGTGCATGACAGCCACGTGATCAGTGCATGCTCAGTCACGTGATCTGTACTTGATCAGCCACGTGATCAGTGCCTGCAGAGTCACGTGATCAGGGCCTGCTGAGCGGCGTGATTCCTGCCAGCTCATCTGCATGACAATTGCCAGCTGAGCTGCGTGATTCCTGTCGGCTCATCTGCATGACAATTGCCATCTGAGCTGCGTGATTCCTGTCGGCTCATCTGCTTGACAAGTGCCAGCTGAGCTGCGTGATTCCTGTCGGCTCATCTGCTTGACAATTGCCAGCTGAGCTGCCTGATTCCTGCCTGGTCATGTGCTTGATTATTGCCAGTTGAGCAGCATTATTCGTCACTGCTGAGCTCCATGCTTATTGCCTGCTGATTGCGTGGTTCGTGTCTGCTCAGCTCTTTGAGTATTGCCTCCTGAGGTCCCTGTTCGGTCGCCACCTGCCGGGGACCAGCCCCAACTGATCCAGGGTATTCGAAGGAGAGATGGCCTAGGCGACTATTTATATGCTAATCAGAGATGTCAGGAATGAGAGTATGAGGAGAGCTCAGTAGGAAAATTCGGTGGAGAAAAGAGACTGAGTAGCTTGGTTTACGCGGAAGACCAATCAAACTTCAAGACATGAAGTTTGCACCACTTACGTAGGCCGCAGGCGCCCTCTCGAATAGCGAAAGGTGCCTCACCCTAGACACCTTCTCGAGTGGGTCTTAGCAGCCCAGGCATAATTAGTAAGCGTGGTGGGTTCCGCGCTCCAGATGGAGACTCAGCTGGAAGTTAAAGGGAAGAATGACAGGGAACTTTATGAATTGGAGGTGTAAGTTAACTCTTTGACAGAGAGAGCTAGATGGTGGTGGGGGACAGTACCCAGTGAAATCAGAGGTGAGAGCACAAAGCAATACAGTAGGCAGACTCTGGTTTTTTTGGGGGGGAGATGCTCGAGAATATCCGGGTGGATTCCTGAGGCTCCGTCCCGCATTTGCGTATGCCGAGCCTCCTTCCTCATGACCTTTGTCCAGAGTGGAATGCCTCCCCGGCTCCCGGCACATGATCACTGCATGCTCAGTCACGATATCAGTGCCTGCTCAGCCACGTGATCACTGACAGCATAGTCACGTGATCAGCGCCTCTCAGTCACGTGATCACTGTATGATAAACACGTGATCAGTGAACGACCAGCCACGTGATCACTGCATGCGCGGTCAGGTGGTCAGTTCCTGATCAGCCACCTGATCAGTGCGTGCACAGTCCCCTGATCAGCGCCTGTCAGTCACTGATCACTGCCTGATAAACACGTGATCAGTGCCCGAACAGCCACGTCATCAGTGCATGCGCAGTCACGTGATCAGTGCATGATAGGCACGTGATCAGTGCGTGCACAGTCCCATGATCAGCGCCTGTCAGTCACTGATCATTGCCTGATAAACACGTGATCAGTGCATGATGAGCCATGTGATCAGTGCCCGATCAGCCACGTCATCAGTGCATGCGCAATCACGTCATCAGTGCATGATAGCCACGTGATCAGTGCATGCTCAGTCACGTGATCTGGACTTGATCAGCCACGTGATCAGTGCCTGCAGAGTCACGTGATCAGGGACTGCTGAGCTGCGTGATTCCTGCCGGCTCATCTGCGTGACAATTGCCAGCTGAGCTGCGTGATTCCTGCCGGCTCATCTGCGTGACAATTGCCTGCTGAGCTGCGTGATTCCTGCCTGTCACGTGCTTGATTATTGCCAGGTGAGCAGCATGATTCGTCACTGCTGAGCTCCATGCTTATTGCCTGCTGATTGCGTGGTTCGTGTCTGCTCAGCTCTTTGAGTATTGCCTCCTGAGGTCCCTGTTCGGTCGCCACCTGCCGGGGACCAGCCCCAACTGATCCAGGGTATTCGAAGGAGAGATGGCCTAGGCGACTCTTTATATGCTAATCAGAGATGTCAAGAATAATAGTATGAGGAGAGCTCAGTAGGAAAATTCGGTGGAGAAAAGAGACTGAGTAGCTTGGTTTACGCGGAAGACCAATCAAACTTCAAGACAAGAAGTTTGCACCACTTACGTAGGCCGCAGGCGCCCTCTCGAATAGCGAAAGGTGCCTCACCCTAGACACCTTCTCGAGTGGGTCTTAGCAGCCCAGGCATAATTAGTAAGCGTGGTGGGTTGCGCGCTCCAGATGGAGACTCAGCTGGAAGTTAAAGGGAAGAATGACAAGGGACTTTATGAATTGGAGCTGTAAGTTAACTCTTTGACAGAGAGAGCGAGATGGTGGTGGGGGACAGCCCCCAGTGAAATCAGAGGTGAGAGCACAAAGCAATACAGTAGGCAGACTCTGGTTTTTTTGGGGGGGAGATGCTCGAGGATATCCGGGTGGACTCCTGAGGCTCGATCCCGCATTTGCGTATGCCGAGCCTCCTTCCTCATGACCTTTGTCCAGAGTGGAATGCCTCCCCGGCTCCCGGCACATGATCACTGCATGCTCAGTCACGATATCAGTGCCTGCTCAGCCACGTGATCACTGACGGCACAGTCACGTGATCAGCGCCTCTCAGTCACGTGATCACCGGATGATAAACACGTGATCAGTGAACGACCAGCCACGTGATCACTGCATGCACAGTCAGGTGGTCAGTTCCTGATCAGCCACCTGATCAGTGCGTGCACAGTCCCCTGATCAGCGCCTGTCAGTCACTGATCACTGCCTGATAAACACGTGATCAGTGCCCGAACAGCCACGTCAGCAGTGCATGCGCAGTCACGTGATCAGTGCATGATAGCCACGTGATCAGTGCGTGCACAGTCCCATGATCAGCGCCTGTCAGTCACTGATCATTGCCTGATAAACACGTGATCAGTGCATGATGAGCCATGTGATCGGTGCCCGATCAGCCACGTCATCAGTGCATGCGCAGTCACGTCATCAGTGCATGATAGCCACGTGATCAGTGCATGCTCAGTCACGTGATCTGTACTTGATCAGCCACGTGATCAGTGCCTGCAGAGTCACGTGAATAGGGCCTGCTGAGCTGCGTGATTCCTGCCAGCTCATCTGCATGACAATTGCCAGCTGAGCTGCGTGATTCCTGTCGGCTCATCTGCATGACAATTGCCATCTGAGCTGCGTGATTCCTGTCGGCTCATCTGCTTGACAATTGCCAGCTGAGCTGCGTGAATCCTGTCGGCTCATCTGCTTGACAATTTCCAGCTGAGCTGCCTGATTCCTGCCTGGTCACGTGCTTGATTATTGCCAGTTCAGCAGCATGATTCGTCACTGCTGAGCTCCATGCTTATTGCCTGCTGATTGCGTGGTTCGTGTCTGCTCAGCTCTTTGAGTATTGCCTCCTGAGGTCCCTGTTCGGTCTTCACCTGCCGGGGACCAGCCCAAACTGATCCAGTGTATTCGAAGGAGAGATGGCCTAGGCGACTATTTATATGCTAATCAGAGATGTCAGGAATGAGAGTATGAGGAGAGCTCAGTAGGAAAATTCGGTGGAGAAAAGAGACTGAGTAGCTTGGTTTACGCGGAAGACCAATCAAACTTCAAGACAAGAAGTTTGGACCACTTACGTAGGCCGCAGGCGCCCTCTCAAATAGCGAAAGGTGCCTCACCCTAGACACATTCTCGAGTGGGTCTTAGCAGCCCAGGCATAATTAGTAAGCGTGGTGGGTTCTGCGCTCCAGACGGAGACTCAGCTGGAAGTTAAAGGGAAGAATGACAGGGAACTTTATGAATTGGAGGTGTAAGTTAACTCTTTGACAGAGAGAGCGAGATGGTGGTGGGGGACAGCCCCCAGTGAAATCAGAGGTGAGAGCACAAAGCAATACAGTAGGCAGACTCTGGTTTTTTTGGGGGGGAGATGCTCGAGGATACCCGGATGGACTCCTGAGGCTCGATCCCGCATTTGCGTATGCCGAGCCTCCTTCCTCATGACCTTTGTCCAGAGTGGAAAGCCTCCCCGGCTCCCGGCACCTGATCAGTGCATGCTCAGTCACGATATCAGTGCCTGCTCAGCCACGTGATCACTGACGGCACAGTCACGTGATCAGCGCCTCTCAGTCACGTGATCACCGGATGATAAACACGTGATCAGTGAACGACCAGCCACGTGATCACTGCATGCGCAGTCAGGTGGTCAGTTCCTTTTCAGCCACCTGATCAGTGCGTGCACAGTCCCCTGATCAGCGCCTGTCAGTCACTGATCACTGCCTGATAAACACGTGATCAGTGCCCGAACAGCCACGTCATCAGTGCATGCGCAGTCACGTGATCAGTGCATGATAGCCACATGATCAGTGCGTGCACAGTCCCATGATCAGCGCCTGTCAGTCACTGATCATTGCCTGATAAACACGTGATCAGTGCATGATGAGCCATGTGATCAGTGCCCGATCAGCCACGTCATCAGTGCATGCGCAGTCACGTCATCAGTGCATGATAGCCACGTGATCAGTGCATGCTCAGTCAAGTGATCTGGACTTGATCAGCCACGTGATCAGTGCCTGCAGAGTCACGTGATCAGGGCCTGCTGAGCTGCGTGATTCCTGCCGGCTCATCTGCATGAAAATTGCCAGCTGAGCTGCGTGATTCTTGCGTGGCCACGTGCTTGATTATTGCCAGTTGAGCATCATGATTCGTCACTGCTGAGCTCCATGCTTATTGCCTGCTGATTGCGTGGTTCGTGTCTGCTCAGCTCTTTGAGTATTGCCTCCTGAGGTCCCTGTTTGGTCTCCACCTGCCGGGGACCAGCCCCAACAGATCCAGGGTATTCCAAGGAGAGATGGCCTAGGCGACTATTTATGTGCTAATCAGAGATGTCAAGAATGATAGTATGAGGAGAGCTCAGTAGGAAAATTCGGTGGAGAAAGAGACTGAGTAGCTTGCTTTACGCGGAAGACCAATCAAACTTCAAGACAAGAAGTTTGCACCACTTACGTAGGCCGCAGGCGCCCTCTCAAATAGCGAAAGGTGCCTCACCCTAGACACCTTCTCGAGTGGGTCTTAGCAGCCCAGGCATAATTAGTAAGCGTGGTGGGTTCCGCGCTCCAGATGGAGACTCAGCTGGAAGTTAAAGGGAAGAATGACAAGGAACTTTATGAATTGGAGCTGTAAGTTAACTCTTTGACAGAGAGAGCGAGATGGTGGTGGGGGACAGCCCCCAGTGAAATCAGAGGTGAGAGCACAAAGCAATAAAGTAGGAAGACTCCGGTTTTTTTGGGGGGGAGATGATCGAGAATATCCGGATGGACTCCTGAGGCTCGATCCTGCATTTGCGTATGCCGAGCCTCCTTCCTCATGACCTTTGTCCAGAGTGGAATGCCTCCCCGGCTCCCGGCACATGATCAGTGCATGCTCAGTCACGATATCTGTGCCTGCTCAGCCACGTGATCTCTGACGGCACAGTCACGTGATCAGCGCGTCTCAGTCACGTGATCACCGTATGATAAATACGTGATCAGTGAACGACCAGCCACGTGATCACTGCATGCGCGGTCAGGTGATTAGTTCCTGATCAGCCACCTGATCAGTGCGTGCACAGTCCCCTGATCAGCGCCTGTCAGTCACTGATCACTGCCTGATAAACACGTGATCAGTTCCCGAACAGCCACGTCATCAGTGCATGCGCAGTCACGTGATCAGTGCATGATAGCCACGTGATCAGTTCGTGCACATTCCCATGATCAGCGCCTGTCAGTCACTGATCATTGCCTGATAAACACGTGATCAGTGCATGATGAGCCATGTGATCAGTGCCCGATCAGCCACGTCATCAGTGCATGCGCAGTCACGTGATCTGGACTTGATCAGCCACGTGATCAGTGCCTGCAGAGTCACGTGATCAGGGCCTGCTGAGCTGCGTGATTCCTGCTGGCTCATCTGCTTGACAATTGCCAGCTGAGCTGCGTGATTCCTGCCTGGTCACGTGCTTGATTATTTCCAGCTGAGCTGCGTGATTCCTGCCTGGTCACGTGCTTGATTATTGCCAGTTGAGCAGCATGATTCGTCACTGCTGAGCTCCATGCTTATTGCCTGCTGATTGCATGGTTTGTGTCTGCTCAGCTCTTTGAGTATCGCCTCCTGAGGTCCCTGTTCGGTCGCCACTTGCCGGGGACCAGCTCCAACTGATCCAGGGTATTCGAAGGAAAGATGGCCTAGGCGACTATTTATGTGCTAATCAGAGATGTCAAGAATAATAGTATGAGGAGAGCTCAGTAGGAAAATTCGGTGGAGAAAAGAGACTGAGTAGCTTGGTTTACGCGGAAGACCAATCAAACTTCAAGACAAGAAGTTTGCACCACTTACGTAGGCCGCAGGCTCCCTCTCGAATAGCGAAAGGTGCCTCACCCTAGACACCTTCTCGAGTGGGTCTTAGCAGCCCAGGCATAATTAGTAAGCGTGGTGGGTTCCGCGCTCCAGATGGAGACTCAGCTGGAAGTTAAAGGGAAGAATGACAAGGAACTTTATGAATTGGAGCTCTAAGTTAACTCTTTGACAGAGAGAGCGAGATGGTGGTGGGGGACAGCCCCCAGTGACATCAGAGGTGAGAGCACAAAGCAATAAAGTAGGCAGACTCCGGTTTTTTTGGGGGGGAGATGCTCGAGAATATCCGGGTGGAGTCCTGAGGCTCGATCCCGCATTTGCGTATGCCGAGCCTCCTTCCTCATGACCTTTCTCCAGAGTGGAATGCCTCCCCGGCTCCCGGCACATGATCAGTGCATGCTCAGTCACGATATCAGTGCCTGCTCAGCCACGTGATCACTGACGGCACAGTCACGTGATCAGCGCCTCTCAGTCACGTGATCACCGGATGATAAAGACGTGATCAGTGAACGACCAGCCACCTGATCACTGCATGCACAGTCAGGTGGTCAGTTCCTGATCAGCCACCTGATCAGTGGGTGCACAGTCCCCTGATCAGCGCCTGTCAGTCACTGATCACTGCCTGATAAACACGTGATCAGTGCCCGAACAGCCACGTCATCAGTGCATGCGCAGTCATGTCATCAGTGCATGATAGGCACGTGATCAGTGCGTGCACAGTCCCATGATCAGCGCCTGTCAGTCACTGATCATTGCCTGATAAACACGTGATCAGTGCATGATGAGCCATGTGATCAGTGCCCGATCAGCCACGTCATCAGTGCATGCGCAGTCACGTCATCAGTGCATGATAGCCACGTGATCAGTGCATGCTCAGTCACGTGATATGGACTTGATCAGCCACGTGATCAGTGCCTGCAGAGTCACGTGATCAGGGCCTGCTGAGCTGCGTGATTCCTGCCTGCTCATCTGCTTGACAATTGCCAGCTGAGCTGCGTGATTCCTGCCTGGTCACGTGCTTGATTATTGCCAGGTGAGCAGCATGATTCGTCACTGCTGAGCTCCATGCTTATTGCCTGCTGATTTCGTGGTTTGTGTCTGCTCAGCTCTTTGAGTATTGCCTCCTGAGGTCCCTGTTTGGTCTCCACCTGCCGGGGACCAGCCCCAACTGAACCAGGGTATTCGAAGGAGAGATGGCCTAGGCGACTATTTATATGCTAATCAGAGATGTCAAGAATGATAGTATGAGGAGAGCTCAGTTGGAAAATTCGGTGGAGAAAAGAGACTGAGTAGCTTGGTTTACGCGGAAGACCAATCAACCTTCAAGACAAGAAGTTTGCACCACTTACGTAGGCCGCAGGCGCCCTCTCGAATAGCGAAAGGTGCCTCACCCTAGACACCTTCTCGAGTGGGTCTTAGCAGCCCAGGCATAATTAGTAAGCGTGGTGGGTTCCACGCTCCAGATGGAGACTCAGCTGGAAGTTAAAGGGAAGAATGACAAGGAACTTTATGAATTGGAGCTGTAAGTTAACTCTTTGACAGAGAGAGCGAGATGGTGGTGGGGGACAGCCCCCAGTGAAATCAGAGGTGAGAGCACAAAGCAGTAAAGTAGGCAGACTCCGGTTTTTTTGGGGGGGAGATGCTCGAGAATATCCGGATGGACTCCTGAGGCTCGATCCCGCATTTGCGTATGCCGAGCCTCCTTCCTCATGACCTTTGTCCAGAGTGGAATGCCTCCCCGGCTCCCGGCACATGATCAGTGCATGCTCAGTCACGATATCAGTGCCTGCTCAGCCACGTGATCACTGACGGCACAGTCACGTGATCAGCGCCTCTCAGTCACGTGATCACCGTATGATAAACACGTGATCAGTGAACGACCAGCCACGTGATCACTGCATGCGCGGTCAGGTGGTTAGTTCCTGATCAGCCCCCTGATCAGTGCGTGCACAGTCCCCTGATCAGCGCCTGTCAGTCACTGATCACTGCCTGATAAACACCTGATCAGTGCCCGAACAGCCACGTCATCAGTGCATGCGCAGTCACGTCATCAGTGCATGATAGCCACGTGATCAGTTCGTGCACATTCCCATGATCAGCGCCTCTCAGTCACTGATCATTGCCTGATAAACACGTGATCAGTGCATGATGAGCCATGTGATCAGTGCCCGATCAGCCACGTCATCAGTGCATGCGCAGTCACGTGATCTGGACTTGATCAGCCACGTGATCAGTGCCTGCAGAGTCACGTGATCAGGGCCTGCTGAGCTGCGTGATTCCTGCTGGCTCATCTGCTTGACAATTGCCAGCTGAGCTGCGTGATTCCTGCCTGGTCACGTGCTTGATTATTTCCAGCTGAGCTGCGTGATTCCTGCCTGGTCACGTGCTTGATTATTTCCAGCTGAGCTGCGTGATTCCTGCGTGGCCACGTGCTTGATTATTGCCAGTTGAGCAGCATGATTCGTCACTGCTGAGCTCCATGCTTATTGCCTGCTGATTGCGTGGTTTGTGTCTGCTCAGCTCTTTGAGTATTGCCTCCTGAGGTCCCTGTTTGGTCTCCACCTGCCAGGGACCAGCCCCAACTGATCCAGGGTATTCGAAGGAGAGATGGCCTAGGCGACTATTTATATGCTAATCAGAGATGTCAAGAATAATAGTATGAGGAGAGCTCAGTTGGAAAATTCGGTGGAGAAAAGAGACTGAGTAGCTTGGTTTACGCGGAAGACCAATCAACCTTCAAGACAAGAAGTTTGCACCACTTACGTAGGCCGCAGGCGCCCTCTCGAATAGCGAAAGGTGCCTCACCCTAGACACCTTCTCGAGTGGGTCTTAGCAGCCCAGGCATAATTAGTAAGCGTGGTGGGTTCCGCGCTCCAGATGGAGACTCAGCTGGAAGTTAAAGGGAAGAATGACAAGGAACTTTATGAATTGGAGCTGTAAGTTAACTCTTTGACAGAGAGAGCGAGATGGTGGTGGGGGACAGCCCCCAGTGACATCAGAGGTGAGAGCACAAAGCAATAAAGTAGGCAGACTCCGGTTTTTTTGGGGGGAGATGCTCGAGAATATCCGGGTGGACTCCTGAGGCTCGATCCCGCATTTGCGTATGCCGAGCCTTCTTCCTCATGACCTTTGTCCAGAGTGGAATGCCTCCCCGGATGCCGGCACATGATCAGTGCATGCTCAGTCACGATATCAGTGCCTGCTCAGCCACGTGATCACCGACGGCACAGTCACGTGATCAGCGCCTCTCAGTCACGTGATCACCGGATGATAAACACGTGATCAGTGAACGACCAGCCACGTGATCACTGCATGCGCAGTCAGGGGGTCAGTTCCTGATCAGCCACCTGATCAGTGCGTGCACAGTCCCCTGATCAGCGCCTGTCAGTCACTGATCACTGCCTGATAAACACGTGATCAGTGCCCAAACAGCCACGTCATCAGTGCATGCGCAGTCACGTGATCAGTGCATGATAGCCACATGATCAGTGCGTGCACAGTCCCATGATCAGCGCCTGTCAGTCACTGATCATTGCCTGATAAACACGTGATCAGTGCATGATGAGCCATGTGATCAGTGCCCGATCAGCCACGTCATCAGTGCATGCGCAGTCACGTCATCAGTGCATGATAGCCACGTGACAGTGCATGCTCTGTCACGTGATCTGTACTTGATCAGCCACGTGATCAGTGCCTGCAGAGTCACGTGATCAGGGCCTGCTGAGCTGCGTGATTCCTGCCGGCGCATCTGCATGAAAATTGCCAGCTGAGCTGCGTGATTCCTGCGTGGTCACGTGCTTGATTATTGCCAGTTGAGCAGCATGATTCGTCACTGCTGAGCTCCATGCTTATTGCCTGCTGACTGCGTGGTTCGTGTCTGCTCAGCTCTTTGAGTATTGCCTCCTGAGGTCCCTGTTCGTTCGCCACCTGCCGGGGACCAGCCCCAACAGATCCAGGGTATTCGAAGGAGAGATGGCCTAGGCGACTATTTATGTGCTAATCAGAGATGTCAAGAATGATAGTATGAGGAGAGCTCAGTAGGAAAATTCGTTGGAGAAAGAGACTGAGTAGCTTGGTTTATGCGGAAGACCAATCAAACTTCAAGACAAGAAGTTTGCACCACTTACGTAGGCCGCAGGCGCCCTCTCGAATAGCGAAAGGTGCCTCACCCTAGACACCTTCTCGAGTGGGTCTTAGCAGCCCAGGCATAATTAGTAAGCGTGGTGGGTTCCACGCTCCAGATGGAGACTCAGCTGGAAGTTAAAGGGAAGAATGACAAGGAACTTTATGAATTGGAGCTGTAAGTTAACTCTTTGACAGAGAGAGCGAGATGGTGGTGGGGGACAGCCCCCAGTGAAATCAGAGGTGAGAGCACAAAGCAGTAAAGTAGGCAGACTCCGGTTTTTTTGGGGGGGAGATGCTCGAGAATATCCGGATGGACTCCTGAGGCTCGATCCCACATTTGCGTATGCCGAGCCTCCTTCCTCATGACCTTTGTCCAGAGTGGAATGCCTCCCCGGCTCCCGGCACATGATCAGTGCATGCTCAGTCACGATATCAGTGCCTGCTCAGCCACGTGATCACTGACGGCACAGTCACGTGATCAGCGCCTCTCAGTCACGTGATCACCGTATGATAAACACGTGATCAGTGAACGACCAGCCACGTGATCACTGCATGCGCGGTCAGGTGGTTAGTTCCTGATCAGCCCCCTGATCAGTGCGTGCACAGTCCCCTGATCAGCGCCTGTCAGTCACTGATCACTGCCTGATAAACACGTGATCAGTGCCCGAACAGCCACGTCATCAGTGCATGCGCAGTCACGTCATCAGTGCATGATAGGCACGTGATCAGAGCGTGCACAGTCCCATGATCAGCGCCTGTCAGTCACTGATCATTGCCTGATAAACACGTGATCAGTGCATGATGAGCCACGTGATCAGTGCCTGATCAGCCACGTCATCAGTGCTTGCGCAGTCACGTCATCAGTGCATGATAGCCATGTGATCAGTGCATGCTCAGTCACATGATACGTGTGTGATCAGCCAACTGACCAGTGCATGATATCAGTGCATGATAGCCACGTGATCAGTGCATGATCAGTCACGTGATCAGTGCATGATCAGTCACGTGAGCAGTGCATGATCAGCCACGTGATCAGTGCATGATCAATTACGTGATCAGTGCATGATTAATCACGTGATCAGTACATGATCAGTCACGTGAACAGTGCATGATCAGTCACGTGATCAGTGTATGACCAGCCAAGTGATCAGTGCATGATAGCCACGTGATCAGTGCATGATCAGTCACGTGATCAGTGCATGATCAGTCACGTGATCAGTGGATGATCAGCCACGTGATCAGTGCATGATCAGCCACATGATCCGTGCATGATCAACTATGTGATCAGTGCATGATCAGTCACGTGACCAGTATATGGTAGCTAGGTGATCATTGCATGATCAGCCACATGAACCGTGCATGATAGCCACGAGATCAGTACATGATCAGTCACGTGATCAGTGCATGATCACTCACGTGAACAGTGCATGGTAAGTCACCTGATCAGTGCATGATCAATTACGTGATCAGTGCATGATCACTCACGTGACCAGTACATGGTAGCTACGTGATCATTGCATGAACAGCCGCGTGAGCAGTGCATGGTAGCCACGTGATCAGTGCATGATCTGTCGCATGATCAGTGTATGATCATCCGGGTGATCAGTGCACAATAGCCAGGTAATGAGTGCACGATAGCCAGATGATCAGTGCATTATCAGTCACATGATCAGTGTATGATCAGCCAAGAAATAAGTGCATGATAGCCAACTGATCAGTGGATGATCAGTCACGTGATCATTGCATGATCAGCCACGTGATCAGTGCATGATCAATTTCGTGATCAGTGCATGATTAGTCACGTGATCAGTACATGATGAGTCACGTGAACAGTGCATGATCAGTCATGTGATCAATGTATGACCAGCCAAGTGATCAGTGCATGATAGCCACGTGATCAGTGCATGATCAGTCACGTGATCAGTGCATGATCAGTCACGTGATCAGTGTATGATCAGCCAAGTGAACAGTGCATGATCAGCCAAATGATAAGTGCAAGATCAATTACGTGATCAGTGCATGATCAGCCATGTGATCAGTGCATGATCAGTCACGTGATCAGTACATGATCAGTCACGTGAACAGTGCGTGATCATTTACGTGAACTTTGCATGATCAGTCACGTGACCAGTATATGGTAGCTACGTGATCATTCCATGACGAGCCACGTGAGCAGTGCATGATAGAAACGTTATGTGTGCATGATGAGTTACATGAGCAGAGTATGATCAGCCACGTGATCAGTGCATGAGTGCCACGTGATCAGTGCATGATATGTCACGTGACAGGTGTGTGATCAGCCACGTGAACAGTGCATGTTCAGCCACGTTATCAGTGCATGATAGCCAAGTGATCAGTGCATGATAGCCACGTGAGCAGTGCATACAATTATGTGATCAGTGCATGAGAGCCACGTGATCAATGCATGATTATTCACGTGATAGATGTGTGATAAGCCACGTGAACAGTGCATGCTCAGTCACGTGATAGGGGCCTGCTGAGCTGCGTCATTACTGTCTCCTCATCTGCTTGACAATTGCCAGCTGAGCTGTACGATTCCTGCCTGTCATCTCCTTGACTATTGCCACCTGTGCTGCATAATTCCTGCCTGCTCATCTACTTGATTATTGCCAGGTGAGCAGCATGATTTCTCAAAGCTGAGTTCCATGATTATAGCCTGCTGACTGATTCCTGCCTACTCAGCTCTTTGTTCATTGCCTCCAGATGCACATGATCAGTGTGTGACACCAAACATGATCAGCACATGATCAGTCACATGATGAATGCATGATAAGCCAGGTGATCAGTGCATGATCAATTACGTGATCATTGCATGATCAGCCACGTGAGCAGTGCATGATAGCCACGTGATCAGTGCATGATCAGTCACATGATCAGTGCATGATCAGTCACGTGTTCAATGCATGATCAGCCACGTGATCAGTGCATGATCAATTACGTAATCAGTGCATGATCACTCACGGGGCCAGTACATGGTAGCTACATGATCATTGAATGATCAGCCACGTGATCAGTGCATGATCAAATACGTGATCAGTGCATGATCCGTTACGTGAGCAGTGTATGATCAGCCATGTGATCAGTGCATGATCAGACACGTGAACAGTGTATGATCAGCCACGTGATCAGTGCATGATATCCAAGTGATCAGTGCATGATCAATCACGTGATCAGTGTATGATCAGCCAGGTGAACAGTGCATGCTCAGTCACGTGATCAGGGCCTGCTGAGCTGCGTCATTCCTGTCTCCTCATCTGCTTGACAATTGCCAGCTGAGCTGCATGATTCCTGCCTGTCATCTGCTTGACAATTGCCAGCTGTGCTGTGTAATTCCTGCCTGCTCAGCTGCTTGATTATTGCCAGCTGAGCAGCATGATTCCTCACAGCTGAGTTCCATGATTTTTGCCTGCTGACTGTTTGATTCGTGCCTACTCAGCTCTTTGTTTATTGCCTCCAGAGGCACAGGACCAGTGTATGAAAGCAAACATGATCAGCGCATGATCAGTCACATGATCAGCGCCATTAAGTCACTTGATCACTACATGATAGTTATGTGATCAGTCCATGCTCAGTCACGGTAGCAGTGCATGATCAGCCACGTGATCAGTGCATGATAGCCACGTGATCATTGCATGATAGCCACATGATCATGTGCATGATCAACCAGGTGATCAGTACATGATAGCTAAGTAATCAGTTCGTGATTAGTCACCTGATCTGTGCATGACCAGACAGGTGACCAGTGTATGATCAGCCACGTTAACAATGCAATATAGCCACGTGATCAGTGCATGATCAGTCACCTAATGGGTGTATTATCGGTCACGTGACTGGTACATGGTAGCTACATGATCATTGCACGATCAGCCACGTGATCAGTGCATAATAGCCACTTGATCAGGGCATGATCAGTCACGTGACCAGTGCATGATCAGTCACATGATCAGTGCATGTTAGCCACGTGATCAGTGCATGATAGCCACGTGATCAGTGCATGATTAGTTACGTGAGCGGTGTATGATCAGCGACGTGATCAGTGCATGGTCAGATACGTGAACAGTGTATGATCAGCCACATGATTAGTGCAGGATATCCAAGTGATCAGTGCATGATCAATCACGTCATAAGTGTATAATCAGCCACTGAACAGTGCATGCTCAGTCACGTGATCAGGGCCTGCTGAGCTGCATGATTACTGTCTGCTCATCTGCTTGACAATTGCCAGCTGAGCTGCACGATTCTTGCCTGTCATCTGCTTGACAATTGCCAGCTGTGCTGCATAATTCCTGCCTGCTCAGCTGCTTGATTATTGCCAGCTGAGCAGCATGATTCCTCACAGCTGAGTTCCATGATTATTGCCTGCTGACTGTTTGATTCGTGCCTACTCAGCTCTTTGTTTATTGCCTCCAGAGGCACATGATCAGTGTATGATAGCAAACATGATCAGCGCATGATCAGTCACATGATCAGCGCCATTAAGTCACGTGATCACTACATCATAGTCATGTGATCAGTCCATGCTCAGTCACGGTATCAGTGCATGATCAGCCACGTGATCAGTGCATGATCTGTCACATGATTAGTGTATGATCATCCACGTGATCAGTGCATGGGCAGTCATGTGATCAGTGCATGATTAGACGTGATCAGTGCTATATCAGTCTCGTGGTCAGTGCATGATAGCCTCGTGATCAGTGCATGATCATTCACCTAATGGGTGTATGATCATTCACGTGACTGGTACATGGTAGCTATATGATCAGTGTATGACCAGCCATGTGATAAGTGCATGATAGCCACGTGATCAGGGCATGATCAGCCACGTGATCAGTGCATGATCAGTCACGTGATCAGTGCATGATCAGCCACATGATCAGTGCATGATCAATTACGTCATCAGTGCATGATCAGTCACGTGACCAGTACATGGTAGCTGCGTGATCATTGCATGATCAGCCAAGTTAGCAGTGCGTGATAGCCACGTGATCAGTGCATGATCAGTGACGTGATCAGTGCATGATTATTCACGTGTTTAGTTCATGATCAATTACGTGATCAGTGCATGATCAGTCACGTGACCAGTACATGGTAGCTACGTGATCATTGAATGATCAGCCACGTCATCAGTGCATGATAGCCACGTGATCAGTGCATGATAGCCACGTGATCAGTGCATGATCAGTCATGTGATACGTGTGTGATCAGCCACGTGATCAGTCCATGATAGCCACGTGATCATTGAATGATCAGCCACGTGATCAGTGCATGATCAATTACGTGATCAGTGCATGATTAGTCACGTGATCAGTACATGATCAGTCACGTGAACAGTGCATGATCAGTCATGTGATCAATGTATGACCAGCCAAGTGATCAGTGCATGATAGCCACGTGATCAGTGCATGATCAGTCACGTGATCAGTGCATGATCAGTCACGTGATCAGTGTATGATCAGCCACGTGAACAGTGCATGATCAGCCAAATGATAAGTGCAAGATCAATTACGTGATCAGTGCATGATCAGCCATGTGATCAGTGCATGATCAGTCACGTGATCAGTACATGATCAGTCACGTGAACAGTGCGTGATCATTTACGTGAACTTTGCATGATCAGTCACGTGACCAGTATATGGTAGCTACGTGATCATTCCATGAGGAGAGACGTGAGCAGTGCATGATAGAAACGTGATGTGTGCATGATGAGTTACATGAGCAGAGTATGATCAGCCACGTGATCAGTGCATGAGTGCCACGTGATCAGTGCATGATCAGTCACGTGATCAGTGCATGATCAGCCACGTGATTAGTGCATGATGAGGCACGTGATCAGTATGACCAGGCAAGTGATCAGTGCATGATAGCCACGTGATCAGTGCATGATCAGTCACGTGATCAGTGCATGGTCAGTCACATGACCAGTACATGGTAGCTACGTGATCATTGCATGGTCATCCACATGAGTAGTGCATGATCAGCCACGTGATCAGTGCATAATCAGTCATGTGTTCAGTGCATAGTCAGTCACGTGATCACTGCATGATCATCCACGTGATCAGTGCATGTGGAGTCATGTAGTCAATGCATGATAGCGCCGTAATCAGTGCACAATCAGTCCCGTGATGAGTGTATTATCAGCCAAGTGATCAGTGCAAGATAGCTACGTGATCAGTGCATGATCAGTCACATGATCAGTGCATGATCAGCCACATCATCAGTGCATGATAGCCACGTGAGCAGGGCATACAATTACGTGATCAGTGCATGCGCAATCACGTGATCAGTGCATGAGAGCCACGTGATCAGTGCATGATCATTCACGTGAAAGGTGTGTGATCAGCGACGTGAACAGTGCATGCTCAGTCACGTGATCAGGGCCTGCTGAGCTGCGTGATTACTGTCTGCTCATCTGCTTGACAATTGCCAGCTGAGCTGTACGATTCCTGTCTGTCATCTGCTTGACAATTGCCAGCTGTGCTGCATAATTCCTGCCTGCTCATCTACTTGATTATTGCCAGCTGAGCAGCATGATTTCTCAGAGCTGAGTTCCATGATTATAGCCTGCTGACTGATTCCTGCCTACTCAGCTCTTTGTTCATTGCCTGCAGATGCACATGATCAGTGTGTGACACCAAACATGATCAGCACATGATCAGTCACATGATCAATGCATGATAAGCCAGGTGATCAGTGCATGATCAATTACGTGATCATTGCATGATCAGCCACGTGAGCAGTGCATGAAGCCACGTGATCAGTGCATGATCAGTCACATGATCAGTGCATGATCAGTCACGTGTTCAGTGCATGATCAGCCACGTGATCAGTGCATGATTAATTACGTCTTCAGTGCATGATCACTCACGGGACCAGTACATGGTAGCTACATGATCATTGCATGATCAGCCACGTGATCAGTGCATGATCAATTACGTGATCAGTGCATGATCAGTTACGTGAGCAGTGTGTGATCAGCCATGTGATCAGTGCATGATCAGACACGTGAACAGTGTATGATCAGCCACGTGATCAGTGCATGATATCCAAGTGATCAGTGCATGATCAATCACGTGATCAGTGTATGATCAGCCACGTGAACAGTGCATGCTCAGTCACGTGATCAGGGCCTGCTGAGCTGCGTGATTCTTGTCTGCTCATCTGCTTGACAATTGCCAGCTGAGCTGCATGATTCCTGCCTGTCATCTGCTTGACAATTGCCAGCTGTGCTGTGTAATTCCTGCCTGCTCAGCTGCTTGATTATTGCCAGCTGAGCAGCATGATTCCTCAGAGCTGAGTTCCATGATTTTTGCCTGCTGACTGTTTGATTCGTGCCTACTCAGCTCTTTGTTTATTGTCTCCAGAGGCACAGGATCAGTGTATGAAAGCAAACATGATCAGCGCATGATCAGTCACATGATCAGCGCCATTAAGTCACGTGATCACTACATGATAGTTATGTGATCAGTCCATGCTCAGTCAGGGTAGCAGTGCATGATCAGCCACGTGATCAGTGCATGATAGCCACGTGATCATTGCATGATAGCCACATGATCATGTGCATGATCAGCCAGGTGATCAGTACATGATAGCTAAGTAATCAGTTCATGATTAGTCACCTGATCTGTGCATGACCAGGCAGGTGATCAGTGTATGATCAGCCACATTAACAATGCAATATAGCCACGTGATCAGTGCATGATCAGTCACCTGATGGGTGTATGATCATTCACGTGACCGGTACATGGTAGCTATATGATCAGTGTATGACCAGCCATGTGATAAGTGCATGATAGACACGTGATCAGGGCATGATCAGCCACGTGATCAGTGCACGATCAGTCACGTGATCAGTGCATGATTATTCACGTGTTCAGTGCATGATCAATTACGTGATCAGTGCATGATCAGTCACGTGACCAGTACATGGTAGCTACGTCATCATTGCATGATCAGCCACGTGATCAGTGCATGATAGTCACGTGATCAGTGCATGATCAGTCATGTGATACGTGTGTGATCAGCCACGTGATAAGTGCATGATAGCCACGTGATCAGTGCATGATCAGTCACGTGATACGTGTGTGATCAGCCACGTGATCAGTGCATGATGAGTCAGGTGATCAGTGGAGGATTAATTACGTGATTAGTGCATGATCAGTCACGTGACCAGTACATGGTTGCTACGTGATCATTGCATGATCAGCCACGTGAGCAGTGCATGATAGCCACGTGATCAGTGCATGATCAGTCAGGTGATCAGTACATGATCAGTCAACTGAACAGTGCATGCTCATTTACGTGATCTGAGCATGATCAGTCATGTGACCAGTATATGGTAGCTACTGAACATTGCCTGACCAGCCAGGTGAGAAGTGAATGAGAGCCACGTGATGTGTGCATGATCAGTTACGTGAGCAGAGTACGATCAGCCACGTGATCAGTGCATGGGTGCCACGTGATCAGTGCATGATCAGTCACGTGACAGGTGTGTGGTAAGCCACGTGAACAGTGCATATTCAGCCACGTGATCAGTGCATGATATCCACGTGATCAGTGCATGATCAGTTACGTGAACAGTGTATCATCAGCCATGTGAGCAGTGCATGGTCAGACACGTGAAGAGTGTATGATCAAACACGTGATCAGTGCATGATATCCACGTGATCAGTGCATGATGAGTCTCGTGAACAGTGCATGATCAGTCACGTGATCAGTGCATGATCAGTCACGTGATCAGTGCATGATCAGTCACGTGACCAGTACATGGTAGCTACGTGATCATTGCATGTTCAGGCACGTAATCTGTGCATGATAGCCACGTGATCAGTGCATGATAGCCACGTGATCAGTGCATGATCAGTCACATGATCAGTGCATGATCAGCCACGTGATTAGTGCATGATGAGGCACGTGATCAGTATGACCAGCCAAGTGATCAGTGCATGATAGCCACGTGATCAGTGCATGATCAGTCACGTGATCAGTGTATGGTCAGTCACGTGACCAGTACATGGTAGCTACGTGATCATTGCATGGTCAGCCACATGAGTAGCGCATGATCAGCCACGTGATCAGTGCATAATCAGTCACGTGTTCAGTGCCTGGTCAGTCACGTGATCACTGCATGATCATCCACGTGATCAGTGCATGTGGAGTCATGTATTCAATGCATGATAGCACCGTAATCAGTGCACGATCAGTCCCGTGATGAGTGTATGATCAGCCAAGTGATCAGTGCAAGATAGCTACGTGATCAGTGCATGATCAGTCACATGATCAGTGCATGATCAGCCACGTCATCAGTGCATGATAGAGACGTGAGCAGGGCATACAATTACATGATCAGTGCATGCGCAATCACGTGATCAGTGCATGAGAGCCACGTGATCAGTGCATGATCATTCACGTGAAAGGTGTGTGATCAGCGACGTGAACAGTGCATGCTCAGTCACGTGATCAGGGCCTGCTGAGCTGCGTGATTACTGTCTGCTCATCTGCTTGACAATTGCCAGCTGAGCTGTACGATTCCTGTCTGTCATCTGCTTGACAATTGCCAGCTGTGCTGCATAATTCCTGCCTGCTCATCTACTTGATTATTGCCAGATGAGCAGCATGATTTCTCAGAGCTGAGTTCCATGATTATAGCCTGCTGACTGATTCCTGCCTACTCAGCTCTTTGTTCATTGCCTGCAGATGCACATGATCAGTGTGTGACACCAAACATGATCAGCACATGATCAGTCACATGATCAATGCATGATAAGCCAGGTGATCAGTGCATGATCAATTACGTGATCATTGCATGATCAGCCACGTGAGCAGTGCATGAAGCCACGTGATCAGTGCATGATCAGTCACATGATCAGTGCATGATCAGTCACGTGTTCAGTGCATGATCAGCCACGTGATCAGTGCATGATTAATTACGTCTTCAGTTCATGATCACTCACGGGACCAGTACATGGTAGCTACATGATCATTGCATGATCAGCCACGTGATCAGTGCATGATCAATTACGTGATCAGTGCATGATCCGTTACGTGAGCAGTGTATGATCAGCCATGTGATCAGTGCATGATCAGACACGTGAACAGTGTATGATCAGCCACGTGATCAGTGCATGATATCCAAGTGATCAGTGCATGATCAATCAGGTTATCAGTGTATGATCAGCCAGGTGAACAGTGCATGCTCAGTCACGTTATCAGGGCGTGCTGAGCTGCGTGATTCCTGTCTGCTCATCTGCTTGACAATTGCCAGCTGAGCTGCATGATTCCTGCCTGTCATCTGCTTGACAATTGCCAGCTGTGCTGTGTAATTCCTACCTGCTCAGCTGCTTGATTATTGCCAGCTGAGCAGCATGATTCCTCACAGCTGAGTTCCATGATTTTTGCCTGCTGACTGTTTGATTCGTGCCTACTCAGCTCTTTGTTTATTGTCTCCAGAGGCACAGAATCAGTGTATGAAAGCAAACATGATCAGCGCATGATCAGTCACATGATCAGCGCCATTAAGTCACGTGATCACTACATGATAGTTCTGTGATCAGTCCATGCTCAGTCAGGGTAGCAGTGCATGATCAGCCACGTGATCAGTGCATGATAGCCACGTGATCATTGCATGATAGCCACATGATCATGTGCATGATCAACCAGGTGATCAGTACATGATAGCTAAGTAATCAGTTCGTGATTAGTCACCTGATCTGTGCATGACCAGACAGGTGACCAGTGTATGATCAGCCACGTTAACAATGCAATATAGCCACGTGATCAGTGCATGATCAGTCACCTAATGGGTGTATTATCGGTCACGTGACTGGTACATGGTAGCTACATGATCATTGCACGATCAGCCACGTGATCAGTGCATAATAGCCACTTGATCAGGGCATGATCAGTCACGTGACCAGTGCATGATCAGTCACATGATCAGTGCATGTTAGCCACGTGATCAGTGCATGATAGCCACGTGATCAGTGCATGATTAGTTACGTGAGCGGTGTATGATCAGCGACGTGATCAGTGCATGGTCAGATACGTGAACAGTGTATGATCAGCCACATGATTAGTGCAGGATATCCAAGTGATCAGTGCATGATCAATCACGTCATAAGTGTATAATCAGCCACTGAACAGTGCATGCTCAGTCACGTGATCAGGGCCTGCTGAGCTGCATGATTACTGTCTGCTCATCTGCTTGACAATTGCCAGCTGAGCTGCACGATTCTTGCCTGTCATCTGCTTGACAATTGCCAGCTGTGCTGCATAATTCCTGCCTGCTCAGCTGCTTGATTATTGCCAGCTGAGCAGCATGATTCCTCACAGCTGAGTTCCATGATTATTGCCTGCTGACTGTTTGATTCGTGCCTACTCAGCTCTTTGTTTATTGCCTCCAGAGGCACATGATCAGTGTATGATAGCAAACATGATCAGCGCATGATCAGTCACATGATCAGCGCCATTAAGTCACGTGATCACTACATCATAGTCATGTGATCAGTCCATGCTCAGTCACGGTATCAGTGCATGATCAGCCACGTGATCAGTGCATGATCTGTCACATGATTAGTGTATGATCATCCACGTGATCAGTGCATGGGCAGTCATGTGATCAGTGCATGATTAGACGTGATCAGTGCTATATCAGTCTCGTGGTCAGTGCATGATAGCCTCGTGATCAGTGCATGATCATTCACCTAATGGGTGTATGATCATTCACGTGACTGGTACATGGTAGCTATATGATCAGTGTATGACCAGCCATGTGATAAGTGCATGATAGCCACGTGATCAGGGCATGATCAGCCACGTGATCAGTGCATGATCAGTCACGTGATCAGTGCATGATCAGCCACATGATCAGTGCATGATCAATTACGTCATCAGTGCATGATCAGTCACGTGACCAGTACATGGTAGCTGCGTGATCATTGCATGATCAGCCAAGTTAGCAGTGCGTGATAGCCACGTGATCAGTGCATGATCAGTGACGTGATCAGTGCATGATTATTCACGTGTTTAGTTCATGATCAATTACGTGATCAGTGCATGATCAGTCACGTGACCAGTACATGGTAGCTACGTGATCATTGAATGATCAGCCACGTCATCAGTGCATGATAGCCACGTGATCAGTGCATGATAGCCACGTGATCAGTGCATGATCAGTCATGTGATACGTGTGTGATCAGCCACGTGATCAGTCCATGATAGCCACGTGATCATTGAATGATCAGCCACGTGATCAGTGCATGATCAATTACGTGATCAGTGCATGATTAGTCACGTGATCAGTACATGATCAGTCACGTGAACAGTGCATGATCAGTCATGTGATCAATGTATGACCAGCCAAGTGATCAGTGCATGATAGCCACGTGATCAGTGCATGATCAGTCACGTGATCAGTGCATGATCAGTCACGTGATCAGTGTATGATCAGCCACGTGAACAGTGCATGATCAGCCAAATGATAAGTGCAAGATCAATTACGTGATCAGTGCATGATCAGCCATGTGATCAGTGCATGATCAGTCACGTGATCAGTACATGATCAGTCACGTGAACAGTGCGTGATCATTTACGTGAACTTTGCATGATCAGTCACGTGACCAGTATATGGTAGCTACGTGATCATTCCATGAGGAGAGACGTGAGCAGTGCATGATAGAAACGTGATGTGTGCATGATGAGTTACATGAGCAGAGTATGATCAGCCACGTGATCAGTGCATGAGTGCCACGTGATCAGTGCATGATCAGTCACGTGATCAGTGCATGATCAGCCACGTGATTAGTGCATGATGAGGCACGTGATCAGTATGACCAGGCAAGTGATCAGTGCATGATAGCCACGTGATCAGTGCATGATCAGTCACGTGATCAGTGCATGGTCAGTCACATGACCAGTACATGGTAGCTACGTGATCATTGCATGGTCATCCACATGAGTAGTGCATGATCAGCCACGTGATCAGTGCATAATCAGTCATGTGTTCAGTGCATAGTCAGTCACGTGATCACTGCATGATCATCCACGTGATCAGTGCATGTGGAGTCATGTAGTCAATGCATGATAGCGCCGTAATCAGTGCACAATCAGTCCCGTGATGAGTGTATTATCAGCCAAGTGATCAGTGCAAGATAGCTACGTGATCAGTGCATGATCAGTCACATGATCAGTGCATGATCAGCCACATCATCAGTGCATGATAGCCACGTGAGCAGGGCATACAATTACGTGATCAGTGCATGCGCAATCACGTGATCAGTGCATGAGAGCCACGTGATCAGTGCATGATCATTCACGTGAAAGGTGTGTGATCAGCGACGTGAACAGTGCATGCTCAGTCACGTGATCAGGGCCTGCTGAGCTGCGTGATTACTGTCTGCTCATCTGCTTGACAATTGCCAGCTGAGCTGTACGATTCCTGTCTGTCATCTGCTTGACAATTGCCAGCTGTGCTGCATAATTCCTGCCTGCTCATCTACTTGATTATTGCCAGCTGAGCAGCATGATTTCTCAGAGCTGAGTTCCATGATTATAGCCTGCTGACTGATTCCTGCCTACTCAGCTCTTTGTTCATTGCCTGCAGATGCACATGATCAGTGTGTGACACCAAACATGATCAGCACATGATCAGTCACATGATCAATGCATGATAAGCCAGGTGATCAGTGCATGATCAATTACGTGATCATTGCATGATCAGCCACGTGAGCAGTGCATGAAGCCACGTGATCAGTGCATGATCAGTCACATGATCAGTGCATGATCAGTCACGTGTTCAGTGCATGATCAGCCACGTGATCAGTGCATGATTAATTACGTCTTCAGTGCATGATCACTCACGGGACCAGTACATGGTAGCTACATGATCATTGCATGATCAGCCACGTGATCAGTGCATGATCAATTACGTGATCAGTGCATGATCAGTTACGTGAGCAGTGTGTGATCAGCCATGTGATCAGTGCATGATCAGACACGTGAACAGTGTATGATCAGCCACGTGATCAGTGCATGATATCCAAGTGATCAGTGCATGATCAATCACGTGATCAGTGTATGATCAGCCACGTGAACAGTGCATGCTCAGTCACGTGATCAGGGCCTGCTGAGCTGCGTGATTCTTGTCTGCTCATCTGCTTGACAATTGCCAGCTGAGCTGCATGATTCCTGCCTGTCATCTGCTTGACAATTGCCAGCTGTGCTGTGTAATTCCTGCCTGCTCAGCTGCTTGATTATTGCCAGCTGAGCAGCATGATTCCTCAGAGCTGAGTTCCATGATTTTTGCCTGCTGACTGTTTGATTCGTGCCTACTCAGCTCTTTGTTTATTGTCTCCAGAGGCACAGGATCAGTGTATGAAAGCAAACATGATCAGCGCATGATCAGTCACATGATCAGCGCCATTAAGTCACGTGATCACTACATGATAGTTATGTGATCAGTCCATGCTCAGTCAGGGTAGCAGTGCATGATCAGCCACGTGATCAGTGCATGATAGCCACGTGATCATTGCATGATAGCCACATGATCATGTGCATGATCAGCCAGGTGATCAGTACATGATAGCTAAGTAATCAGTTCATGATTAGTCACCTGATCTGTGCATGACCAGGCAGGTGATCAGTGTATGATCAGCCACATTAACAATGCAATATAGCCACGTGATCAGTGCATGATCAGTCACCTGATGGGTGTATGATCATTCACGTGACCGGTACATGGTAGCTATATGATCAGTGTATGACCAGCCATGTGATAAGTGCATGATAGACACGTGATCAGGGCATGATCAGCCACGTGATCAGTGCACGATCAGTCACGTGATCAGTGCATGATTATTCACGTGTTCAGTGCATGATCAATTACGTGATCAGTGCATGATCAGTCACGTGACCAGTACATGGTAGCTACGTCATCATTGCATGATCAGCCACGTGATCAGTGCATGATAGTCACGTGATCAGTGCATGATCAGTCATGTGATACGTGTGTGATCAGCCACGTGATAAGTGCATGATAGCCACGTGATCAGTGCATGATCAGTCACGTGATACGTGTGTGATCAGCCACGTGATCAGTGCATGATGAGTCAGGTGATCAGTGGAGGATTAATTACGTGATTAGTGCATGATCAGTCACGTGACCAGTACATGGTTGCTACGTGATCATTGCATGATCAGCCACGTGAGCAGTGCATGATAGCCACGTGATCAGTGCATGATCAGTCAGGTGATCAGTACATGATCAGTCAACTGAACAGTGCATGCTCATTTACGTGATCTGAGCATGATCAGTCATGTGACCAGTATATGGTAGCTACGTGAACATTGCATGACCAGCCAGGTGAGAAGTGAATGAGAGCCACGTGATGTGTGCATGATCAGTTACGTGAGCAGAGTACGATCAGCCACGTGATCAGTGCATGGGTGCCACGTGATCAGTGCATGATCAGTCACGTGACAGGTGTGTGGTAAGCCACGTGAACAGTGCATTTCAGCCACGTGATCAGTGCATGATATCCACGTGATCAGTGCATGATCAGTTACGTGAACAGTGTATCATCAGCCATGTGAGCAGTGCATGGTCAGACACGTGAAGAGTGTATGATCAAACACGTGATCAGTGCATGATATCCACGTGATCAGTGCATGATGAGTCTCGTGAACAGTGCATGATCAGTCACGTGATCAGTGCATGATCAGTCACGTGATCAGTGCATGATCAGTCACGTGACCAGTACATGGTAGCTACGTGATCATTGCATGTTCAGGCACGTAATCTGTGCATGATAGCCACGTGATCAGTGCATGATAGCCACGTGATCAGTGCATGATCAGTCACATGATCAGTGCATGATCAGCCACGTGATTAGTGCATGATGAGGCACGTGATCAGTATGACCAGCCAAGTGATCGGTGCATGATAGCCACGTGATCAGTGCATGATCAGTCACGTGATCAGTGTATGGTCAGTCACGTGACCAGTACATGGTAGCTACGTGATCATTGCATGGTCAGCCACATGAGTAGCGCATGATCAGCCACGTGATCAGTGCATAATCAGTCACGTGTTCAGTGCATGGTCAGTCACGTGATCACTGCATGATCATCCACGTGATCAGTGCATGTGGAGTCATGTATTCAATGCATGATAGCACCGTAATCAGTGCACGATCAGTCCCGTGATGAGTGTATGATCAGCCAAGTGATCAGTGCAAGATAGCTACGTGATCAGTGCATGATCAGTCACATGATCAGTGCATGATCAGCCACGTCATCAGTGCATGATAGAGACGTGAGCAGGGCATACAATTACATGATCAGTGCATGCGCAATCACGTGATCAGTGCATGAGAGCCACGTGATCAGTGCATGATCATTCACGTGAAAGGTGTGTGATCAGCGACGTGAACAGTGCATGCTCAGTCACGTGATCAGGGCCTGCTGAGCTGCGTGATTACTGTCTGCTCATCTGCTTGACAATTGCCAGCTGAGCTGTACGATTCTGTCTGTCATCTGCTTGACAATTGCCAGCTGTGCTGCATAATTCCTGCCTGCTCATCTACTTGATTATTGCCAGATGAGCAGCATGATTTCTCAGAGCTGAGTTCCATGATTATAGCCTGCTGACTGATTCCTGCCTACTCAGCTCTTTGTTCATTGCCTGCAGATGCACATGATCAGTGTGTGACACCAAACATGATCAGCACATGATCAGTCACATGATCAATGCATGATAAGCCAGGTGATCAGTGCATGATCAATTACGTGATCATTGCATGATCAGCCACGTGAGCAGTGCATGAAGCCACGTGATCAGTGCATGATCAGTCACATGATCAGTGCATGATCAGTCACGTGTTCAGTGCATGATCAGCCACGTGATCAGTGCATGATTAATTACGTCTTCAGTTCATGATCACTCACGGGACCAGTACATGGTAGCTACATGATCATTGCATGATCAGCCACGTGATCAGTGCATGATCAATTACGTGATCAGTGCATGATCAGTTACGTGAGCAGTGTATGATCAGCCATGTGATCAGTGCATGATCAGACACGTGAACAGTGTATGATCAGCCACGTGATCAGTGCATGATATCCAAGTGATCAGTGCATGATCAATCAGGTTATCAGTGTATGATCAGCCAGGTGAACAGTGCATGCTCAGTCACGTTATCAGGGCGTGCTGAGCTGCGTGATTCCTGTCTGCTCATCTGCTTGACAATTGCCAGCTGAGCTGCATGATTCCTGCCTGTCATCTGCTTGACAATTGCCAGCTGTGCTGTGTAATTCCTACCTGCTCAGCTGCTTGATTATTGCCAGCTGAGCAGCATGATTCCTCACAGCTGAGTTCCATGATTTTTGCCTGCTGACTGTTTGATTCGTGCCTACTCAGCTCTTTGTTTATTGTCTCCAGAGGCACAGAATCAGTGTATGAAAGCAAACATGATCAGCGCATGATCAGTCACATGATCAGCGCCATTAAGTCACGTGATCACTACATGATAGTTCTGTGATCAGTCCATGCTCAGTCAGGGTAGCAGTGCATGATCAGCCACGTGATCAGTGCATGATAGCCACGTGATCATTGCATGATAGCCACATGATCATGTGCATGATCAACCAGGTGATCAGTACATGATAGCTAAGTAATCAGTTCGTGATTAGTCACCTGATCTGTGCATGACCAGACAGGTGACCAGTGTATGATCAGCCACGTTAACAATGCAATATAGCCACGTGATCAGTGCATGATCAGTCACCTAATGGGTGTATTATCGGTCACGTGACTGGTACATGGTAGCTACATGATCATTGCACGATCAGCCACGTGATCAGTGCATAATAGCCACTTGATCAGGGCATGATCAGTCACGTGACCAGTGCATGATCAGTCACATGATCAGTGCATGTTAGCCACGTGATCAGTGCATGATAGCCACGTGATCAGTGCATGATTAGTTACGTGAGCGGTGTATGATCAGCGACGTGATCAGTGCATGGTCAGATACGTGAACAGTGTATGATCAGCCACATGATTAGTGCAGGATATCCAAGTGATCAGTGCATGATCAATCACGTCATAAGTGTATAATCAGCCACTGAACAGTGCATGCTCAGTCACGTGATCAGGGCCTGCTGAGCTGCATGATTACTGTCTGCTCATCTGCTTGACAATTGCCAGCTGAGCTGCACGATTCTTGCCTGTCATCTGCTTGACAATTGCCAGCTGTGCTGCATAATTCCTGCCTGCTCAGCTGCTTGATTATTGCCAGCTGAGCAGCATGATTCCTCACAGCTGAGTTCCATGATTTTGCCTGCTGACTGTTTGATTCGTGCCTACTCAGCTCTTTGTTTATTGCCTCCAGAGGCACATGATCAGTGTATGATAGCAAACATGATCAGCGCATGATCAGTCACATGATCAGCGCCATTAAGTCACGTGATCACTACATCATAGTCATGTGATCAGTCCATGCTCAGTCACGGTATCAGTGCATGATCAGCCACGTGATCAGTGCATGATCTGTCACATGATTAGTGTATGATCATCCACGTGATCAGTGCATGGGCAGTCATGTGATCAGTGCATGATTAGACGTGATCAGTGCTATATCAGTCTCGTGGTCAGTGCATGATAGCCTCGTGATCAGTGCATGATCATTCACCTAATGGGTGTATGATCATTCACGTGACTGGTACATGGTAGCTATATGATCAGTGTATGACCAGCCATGTGATAAGTGCATGATAGCCACGTGATCAGGGCATGATCAGCCACGTGATCAGTGCATGATCAGTCACGTGATCAGTGCATGATCAGCCACATGATCAGTGCATGATCATTACGTCATCAGTGCATGATCAGTCACGTGACCAGTACATGGTAGCTGCGTGATCATTGCATGATCAGCCAAGTTAGCAGTGCGTGATAGCCACGTGATCAGTGCATGATCAGTGACGTGATCAGTGCATGATTATTCACGTGTTTAGTTCATGATCAATTACGTGATCAGTGCATGATCAGTCACGTGACCAGTACATGGTAGCTACGTGATCATTGAATGATCAGCCACGTCATCAGTGCATGATAGCCACGTGATCAGTGCATGATAGCCACGTGATCAGTGCATGATCAGTCATGTGATACGTGTGTGATCAGCCACGTGATCAGTCCATGATAGCCACGTGATCATTGAATGATCAGCCACGTGATCAGTGCATGATCAATTACGTGATCAGTGCATGATTAGTCACGTGATCAGTACATGATCAGTCACGTGAACAGTGCATGATCAGTCATGTGATCAATGTATGACCAGCCAAGTGATCAGTGCATGATAGCCACGTGATCAGTGCATGATCAGTCACGTGATCAGTGCATGATCAGTCACGTGATCAGTGTATGATCAGCCACGTGAACAGTGCATGATCAGCCAAATGATAAGTGCAAGATCAATTACGTGATCAGTGCATGATCAGCCATGTGATCAGTGCATGATCAGTCACGTGATCAGTACATGATCAGTCACGTGAACAGTGCGTGATCATTTACGTGAACTTTGCATGATCAGTCACGTGACCAGTATATGGTAGCTACGTGATCATTCCATGAGGAGACACGTGAGCAGTGCATGATAGAAACGTGATGTGTGCATGATGAGTTACATGAGCAGAGTATGATCAGCCACGTGATCAGTGCATGAGTGCCACGTGATCAGTGCATGATCAGTCACGTGATCAGTGCATGATCAGCCACGTGATTAGTGCATGATGAGGCACGTGATCAGTATGACCAGGCAAGTGACCAGTGCATGATAGCCACGTGATCAGTGCATGATCAGTCCGTGATCAGTGCATGGTCAGTCACATGACCAGTACATGGTAGCTACGTGATCATTGCATGGTCATCCACATGAGTAGTGCATGATCAGCCACGTGATCAGTGCATAATCAGTCACGTGTTCAGTGCATAGTCAGTCACGTGATCACTGCATGATCATCCACGTGATCAGTGCATGTGGAGTCATGTATTCAATGCATGATAGCACCGTAATCAGTGCACGATCAGTCCCGTGATGAGTGTATGATCAGCCAAGTGATCAGTGCAAGATAGCTACGTGATCAGTGCATGATCAGTCACATGATCAGTGCATGATCAGCCACGTCATCAGTGCATGATAGAGACGTGAGCAGGGCATACAATTACATGATCAGTGCATGCGCAATCACGTGATCAGTGCATGAGAGCCACGTGATCAGTGCATGATCATTCACGTGAAAGGTGTGTGATCAGCGACGTGAACAGTGCATGCTCAGTCACGTGATCAGGGCCTGCTGAGCTGCGTGATTACTGTCTGCTCATCTGCTTGACAATTGCCAGCTGAGCTGTACGATTCCTGTCTGTCATCTGCTTGACAATTGCCAGCTGTGCTGCATAATTCCTGCCTGCTCATCTACTTGATTATTGCCAGCTGAGCAGCATGATTTCTCAGAGCTGAGTTCCATGATTATAGCCTGCTGACTGATTCCTGCCTACTCAGCTCTTTGTTCATTGCCTGCAGATGCACATGATCAGTGTGTGACACCAAACATGATCAGCACATGATCAGTCACATGATCAATGCATGATAAGCCAGGTGATCAGTGCATGATCAATTACGTGATCATTGCATGATCAGCCACGTGAGCAGTGCATGAAGCCACGTGATCAGTGCATGATCAGTCACATGATCAGTGCATGATCAGTCACGTGTTCAGTGCATGATCAGCCACGTGATCAGTGCATGATTAATTACGTCTTCAGTTCATGATCACTCACGGGACCAGTACATGGTAGCTACATGATCATTGCATGATCAGCCACGTGATCAGTGCATGATCAATTACGTGATCAGTGCATGATCAGTTACGTGAGCAGTGTATGATCAGCCATGTGATCAGTGCATGATCAGACACGTGAACAGTGTATGATCAGCCACGTGATCAGTGCATGATATCCAAGTGATCAGTGCATGATCAATCAGGTTATCAGTGTATGATCAGCCAGGTGAACAGTACATGCTCAGTCACGTTATCAGGGCGTGCTGAGCTGCGTGATTCCTGTCTGCTCATCTGCTTGACAATTGCCAGCTGAGCTGCATGATTCCTGCCTGTCATCTGCTTGACAATTGCCAGCTGTGCTGTGTAATTCCTACCTGCTCAGCTGCTTGATTATTGCCAGCTGAGCAGCATGATTCCTCACAGCTGAGTTCCATGATTTTTGCCTGCTGACTGTTTGATTCGTGCCTACTCAGCTCTTTGTTTATTGTCTCCAGAGGCACAGAATCAGTGTATGAAAGCAAACATGATCAGCGCATGATCAGTCACATGATCAGCGCCATTAAGTCACGTGATCACTACATGATAGTTCTGTGATCAGTCCATGCTCAGTCAGGGTAGCAGTGCATGATCAGCCACGTGATCAGTGCATGATAGCCACGTGATCATTGCATGATAGCCACATGATCATGTGCATGATCAGCCAGGTGATCAGTACATGATAGCTAAGTAATCAGTTCATGATTAGTCACCTGATCTGTGCATGACCAGGCAGGTGATCAGTGTATGATCAGCCACATTAACAATGCAATATAGCCACGTGATCAGTGCATGATCAGTCACCTGATGGGTGTATGATCATTCACGTGACCGGTACATGGTAGCTATATGATCAGTGTATGACCAGCCATGTGATAAGTGCATGATAGACACGTGATCAGGGCATGATCAGCCACGTGATCAGTGCACGATCAGTCACGTGATCAGTGCATGATCAGCCACATGATCAGTGCATGATCAATTACGTCATCAGTGCATGATCAGTCACATGACCAGTACATGGTAGCTGCGTGAGCATTGCAGGATCAGCCAAGTTAGCAGTGCATGATAGCCACGTGATCAGTGCATGATCAGTCACGTGATCAGTGCATGATTATTCACGTGTTCAGTGCATGATCAATTACGTGATCAGTGCATGATCAGTCACGTGACCAGTACATGGTAGCTACGTGATCATTGCATGATCAGCCACGTGATCAGTGCATGATAGCCACGTGATCAGTGCGTGATAGTCACGTGATCAGTGCATGATCAGTCATGTGATACGTGTGTGATCAGCCACGTGATCAGTGCATGATAGCCACGTGATCAGTGCATGATCAGTCACGTGATACGTGTGTGATCAGCCACGTGATCAGTGCATGATGAGTCAGGTGATCAGTGGAGGATTAATTACGTGATTAGTGCATGATCAGTCACGTGACCAGTACATGGTTGCTACGTGATCATTGCATGATCAGCCACGTGAGCAGTGCATGATAGCCACGTGATCAGTGCATGATCAGTCAGGTGATCAGTACATGATCAGTCAACTGAACAGTTCATGCTCATTTACGTGATCTGAGCATGATCAGTCATGTGGCCAGTATATGGTAGCTACGTGAACATTGCATAACCAGCCAGGTGAGAAGTGAATGAGAGCCACGTGATGTGTGCATGATCAGTTATGTGAGCAGAGTACGATCAGCTACGTGATCAGTGCATGGGTGCCACGTGATCAGTGCATGATCAGTCACGTGACAGGTGTGTGGTAAGCCACGTGAACAGTGCATGTTCAGCCACGTGATCAGTGCATGATATCCACGTGATCAGTGCATGATCAGTTACGTGAACAGTGTATCATCAGCCACGTGAGCAGTGCATGGTCAGACACGTGAAGAGTGTATGATCAAACACGTGTTCAGTGCATGATATCCACGTGATCAGTGCATGATGAGTCTCGTGAACAGTGCATGATCAGTCACGTGATCAGTGCATGATCAGTCACGTGATCAGTGCATGATCAGTCACGTGACCAGTACATGGTAGCTACGTGATCATTGCATGATCAGCCACGTAATCTGTGCATGATAGCCACGTGATCAGTGTATGATCAGCCACGTGAACAGTGCATGCTCAGTCACGTGATCTGGGCCTGCTGAGCTGCGTGATTACTGTCTGCTCATCTGCTTGACAATTGCCAGCTGTGCTGTGTAATTCCTGCCTGCTCAGCTGCTTGATTATTGCCAGCTGAGCAGCATGATTCTTCACAGCTGAGTTCCATGATTATTGCCTGCTGACTGTTTGATTCGTGCCTACTCAGCTCTTTGTTTATTGCCTCCAGAGGCACATGATCAGTGTATGATAGCAAACATGATCAGCGCATGATCAGTCACATGATCAGCGCCATTAAGTCACGTGATCACTACATGATAGTCATGTGATCAGTCCATGCTCAATCACGGTATCAGTGCATGATCAGCCACGTGATCAGTGCATGATCTGTCACAAGATTAGTGTATGATCATCCACGTGATCAGTGCATGGGCAGTCATGTGATCAGTGCATGATATAGACGTGAACAGTGCATGATCAGTCTCGTGATCAGTGCATGATCTGTCACCTGATGGGTGTATGATCATTCACGTGACCTGTACATGGTAGCTACATGATCATTGCATGATCAGCCACGTCAGAAGTACATGATAGCCACGTGATCACCGCATGATCAGTCACGTGATCAGTGACTGATCAGTCTTGTAACCAGTACATGGTAGCTGCGTGATCATCGCATGATCAGCTACGTGTGCAGTGCATGATAGCCACGTGATCAGTGCATGATCAGACACGAGATCAGTGCATGATCAGTCACGTGATCAGTGCATGATCAGCCACGTGATCAGTGCATGACCAGGCACGTGATCAGTGTATATCCAGCCAAGTGATCAGTGCATGATAGCCACGTGATCAGTGCATGATCAGTCACGTGATCAGTGCATGATCAGTTATGTGATCAGTGTATGATCAGCCAAGTGATCAGTGCAATATCAGCCACATGATCAGTGCATGATCAATTACGTGATCAGTGCATGATCAGTCACGTGACCAGTACATGGTAGCTACGTGATCATTGCATGATCAGCCATGTGATCAGTGCATGATATCCAAGTGATCAGTGCATGATCAATCACGTGATCAGTGTATGATCAGCCAGGTGAACAGTGCATGCTCAGTCACGTTATCAGGGCCTGCTGAGCTGCGTGATTCTTGTCTGCTCATCTGCTTGACAATTGCCAGCTGAGCTGCATGATTCCTGCCTGTCATCTGCTTGACAATTGCCAGCTGTGCTGTGTAATTCCTGCCTGCTCAGCTGCTTGATTATTGCCAGCTGAGCAGCATGATTCCTCACAGCTGAGTTCCATGATTTTTGCCTGCTGACTGTTTGATTCGTGCCTACTCAGCTCTTTGTTTATTGTCTCCAGAGGCACAGGATCAGTGTATGAAAGCAAACATGATCAGCGCATGATCAGTCACATGATCAGCGCCATTAAGTCACGTGATCACTACATGATAGTTCTGTGATCAGTCCATGCTCAGTCAGGGTAGCAGTGCATGATCAGCCACGTGATCAGTGCATGATAGCCACGTGATCATTGCATGATAGCCACATGATCATGTGCATGATCAGCCAGGTGATCAGTACATGATAGCTAAGTAATCAGTTCATGATTAGTCACCTGATCTGTGCATGACCAGGCAGGTGATCAGTGTATGATCAGCCACATTAACAATGCAATATAGCCACGTGATCAGTGCATGATCAGTCACCTGATGGGTGTATGATCATTCACGTGACCGGTACATGGTAGCTATATGATCAGTGTATGACCAGCCATGTGATAAGTGCATGATAGACACGTGATCAGGGCATGATCAGCCACGTGATCAGTGCACGATCAGTCACGTGATCAGTGCATGATAGCCACATGATCAGTGCATGATCAATTACGTCATCAGTGCATGATCAGTCACGTGACCAGTACATGGTAGCTGCGTGAACATTGCATGATCAGCCAAGTTAGCAGTGCATGATAGCCACGTGATCAGTGCATGATCAGTCACGTGATCAGTGCATGATTATTCACGTGTTCAGTGCATGATCAATTACGTGATCAGTGCATGATCAGTCACGTACCAGTACATGGTAGCTACGTGATCATTGCATGATCAGCCACGTGATCAGTGCATGATAGCCACGTGATCAGTGCGTGATAGTCACGTGATCAGTGCATGATCAGTCATGTGATACGTGTGTGATCAGCCACGTGATCAGTGCATGATAGCCACGTGATCAGTGCATGATCAGTCACGTGATACGTGTGTGATCAGCCACGTGATCAGTGCATGATGAGTCAGGTGATCAGTGGAGGATTAATTACGTGATTAGTGCATGATCAGTCACGTGACCAGTACATGGTTGCTACGTGATCATTGCATGATCAGCCACGTGAGCAGTGCATGATAGCCACGTGATCAGTGCATGATCAGTCAGGTGATCAGTACATGATCAGTCAACTGAACAGTGCATGCTCATTTACGTGATCTGAGCATGATCAGTCATGTGACCAGTATATGGTAGCTACTGAACATTGCCTGACCAGCCAGGTGAGAAATGAATGAGAGCCACGTGATGTGTGCATGATCAGTTACGTGAGCAGAGTACGGTCAGCCACGTGATCAGTGCATGGGTGCCACGTGATCAGTGCATGATCAGTCACGTGACAGGTGTGTGGTAAGCCACGTGAACAGTGCATGTTCAGCCACGTGATCAGTGCATGAATCCACGTGATCAGTGCATGATGAGTCTCGTGAACAGTGCATGATCAGTCACGTGATCAGTGCATGATCAGTCACGTGATCAGTGCATGATCAGTCACGTGACCAGTACATGGTAGCTACGTGATCATTGCATGTTCAGGCACGTAATCTGTGCATGATAGCCACGTGATCAGTGCATGATAGCCACGTGATCAGTGCATGATCAGTCACGTGATCAGTGCATGATCAGCCACGTGATTAGTGCATGATGAGGCACGTGATCAGTATGACCAGCCAAGTGATCAGTGCATGATAGCCACGTGATCAGTGCATGATCAGTCACGTGATCAGTGTATGGTCAGTCACGTGACCAGTACATGGTAGCTACGTGATCATTGCATGGTCAGCCACATGAGTAGCGCATGATCAGCCACGTGATCAGTGCATAATCAGTCACGTGTTCAGTGCATGGTCAGTCACGTGATCACTGCATGATCATCCACGTGATCAGTGCATGTGGAGTCATGTATTCAATGCATGATAGCACCGTAATCAGTGCACGATCAGTCCCGTGATGAGTGTATGATCAGCCAAGTGATCAGTGCAAGATAGCTACGTGATCAGTGCATGATCAGTCACATGATCAGTGCATGATCAGCCACGTCATCAGTGCATGATAGAGACGTGAGCAGGGCATACAATTACATGATCAGTGCATGCGCAATCACGTGATCAGTGCATGATCATTCACGTGAAAGGTGTGTGATCAGCGACGTGAACAGTGCATGCTCAGTCACGTGATCAGGGCCTGCTGAGCTGCGTGATTACTGTCTGCTCATCTGCTTGACAATTGCCAGCTGAGCTGTACGATTCCTGTCTGTCATCTGCTTGACAATTGCCAGCTGTGCTGCATAATTCCTGCCTGCTCATCTACTTGATTATTGCCAGCTGAGCAGCATGATTTCTCAGAGCTGAGTTCCATGATTATAGCCTGCTGACTGATTCCTGCCTACTCAGCTCTTTGTTCATTGCCTGCAGATGCACATGATCAGTGTGTGACACCAAACATGATCAGCACATGATCAGTCACATGATCAATGCATGATAAGCCAGGTGATCAGTGCATGATCAATTACGTGATCATTGCATGATCAGCCACGTGAGCAGTGCATGAAGCCACGTGATCAGTGCATGATCAGTCACATGATCAGTGCATGATCAGTCACGTGTTCAGTGCATGATCAGCCACGTGATCAGTGCATGATTAATTACGTCTTCAGTGCATGATCACTCACGGGACCAGTACATGGTAGCTACATGATCATTGCATGATCAGCCACGTGATCAGTGCATGATCAATTACGTGATCAGTGCATGATCAGTTACGTGAGCAGTGTATGATCAGCCATGTGATCAGTGCATGATCAGACACGTGAACAGTGTATGATCAGCCACGTGATCAGTGCACGATATCCAAGTGATCAGTGCATGATCAATCAGGTTATCAGTGTATGATCAGCCAGGTGAACAGTGCATGCTCAGTCACGTTATCAGGGCCTGCTGAGCTGCGTGATTCCTGTCTGCTCATCTGCTTGACAATTGCCAGCTGAGCTGCATGATTCCTGCCTGTCATCTGCTTGACAATTGCCAGCTGTGCTGTGTAATTCCTACCTGCTCAGCTGCTTGATTATTGCCAGCTGAGCAGCATGATTCCTCACAGCTGAGTTCCATGATTTTTGCCTGCTGACTGTTTGATTCGTGCCTACTCAGCTCTTTGTTTATTGTCTCCAGAGGCACAGAATCAGTGTATGAAAGCAAACATGATCAGCGCATGATCAGTCACATGATCAGCGCCATTAAGTCACGTGATCACTACATGATAGTTCTGTGATCAGTCCATGCTCAGTCAGGGTAGCAGTGCATGATCAGCCACGTGATCAGTGCATGATAGCCACGTGATCATTGCATGATAGCCACATGATCATGTGCATGATCAGCCAGGTGATCAGTACATGATAGCTAAGTAATCAGTTCATGATTAGTCACCTGATCTGTGCATGACCAGGCAGGTGATCAGTGTATGATCAGCCACATTAACAATGCAATATAGCCACGTGATCAGTGCATGATCAGTCACCTGATGGGTGTATGATCATTCACGTGACCGGTACATGGTAGCTATATGATCAGTGTATGACCAGCCATGTGATAAGTGCATGATAGACACGTGATCAGGGCATGATCAGCCACGTGATCAGTGCACGATCAGTCACGTGATCAGTGCATGATCAGCCACATGATCAGTGCATGATCAATTACGTCATCAGTGCATGATCAGTCACATGACCAGTACATGGTAGCTGCGTGAACATTGCAGGATCAGCCAAGTTAGCAGTGCATGATAGCCACGTGATCAGTGCATGATCAGTCACGTGATCAGTGCATGATTATTCACGTGTTCAGTGCATGATCAATTACGTGATCAGTGCATGATCAGTCACGTGACCAGTACATGGTAGCTACGTGATCATTGCATGATCAGCCACGTGATCAGTGCATGATAGCCACGTGATCAGTGCGTGATAGTCACGTGATCAGTGCATGATCAGTCATGTGATACGTGTGTGATCAGCCACGTGATCAGTGCATGATAGCCACGTGATCAGTGCATGATCAGTCACGTGATACGTGTGTGATCAGCCACGTGATCAGTGCATGATGAGTCAGGTGATCAGTGGAGGATTAATTACGTGATTAGTGCATGATCAGTCACGTGACCAGTACATGGTTGCTACGTGATCATTGCATGATCAGCCACGTGAGCAGTGCATGATAGCCACGTGATCAGTGCATGATCAGTCAGGTGATCAGTACATGATCAGTCAACTGAACAGTTCATGCTCATTTACGTGATCTGAGCATGATCAGTCATGTGGCCAGTATATGGTAGCTACGTGAACATTGCATAACCAGCCAGGTGAGAAGTGAATGAGAGCCACGTGATGTGTGCATGATCAGTTACGTGAGCAGAGTACGATCAGCTACGTGATCAGTGCATGGGTGCCACGTGATCAGTGCATGATCAGTCACGTGACAGGTGTGTGGTAAGCCACGTGAACAGTGCATGTTCAGCCACGTGATCAGTGCATGATATCCACGTGATCAGTGCATGATCAGTTACGTGAACAGTGTATCATCAGCCACGTGAGCAGTGCATGGTCAGACACGTGAAGAGTGTATGATCAAACACGTGTTCAGTGCATGATATCCACGTGATCAGTGCATGATGAGTCTCGTGAACAGTGCATGATCAGTCACGTGATCAGTGCATGATCAGTCACGTGATCAGTGCATGATCAGTCACGTGACCAGTACATGGTAGCTACGTGATCATTGCATGATCAGCCACGTAATCTGTGCATGATAGCCACGTGATCAGTGTATGATCAGCCACGTGAACAGTGCATGCTCAGTCACGTGATCTGGGCCTGCTGAGCTGCGTGATTACTGTCTGCTCATCTGCTTGACAATTGCCAGCTGTGCTGTGTAATTCCTGCCTGCTCAGCTGCTTGATTATTGCCAGCTGAGCAGCATGATTCTTCACAGCTGAGTTCCATGATTATTGCCTGCTGACTGTTTGATTCGTGCCTACTCAGCTCTTTGTTTATTGCCTCCAGAGGCACATGATCAGTGTATGATAGCAAACATGATCAGCGCATGATCAGTCACATGATCAGCGCCATTAAGTCACGTGATCACTACATGATAGTCATGTGATCAGTCCATGCTCAATCACGGTATCAGTGCATGATCAGCCACGTGATCAGTGCATGATCTGTCACAAGATTAGTGTATGATCATCCACGTGATCAGTGCATGGGCAGTCATGTGATCAGTGCATGATATAGACGTGAACAGTGCATGATCAGTCTCGTGATCAGTGCATGATCTGTCACCTGATGGGTGTATGATCATTCACGTGACCTGTACATGGTAGCTACATGATCATTGCATGATCAGCCACGTCAGAAGTACATGATAGCCACGTGATCACCGCATGATCAGTCACGTGATCAGTGACTGATCAGTCTTGTAACCAGTACATGGTAGCTGCGTGATCATCGCATGATCAGCTACGTGTGCAGTGCATGATAGCCACGTGATCAGTGCATGATCAGACACGAGATCAGTGCATGATCAGTCACGTGACCAGTACATGGTAGCTACGTGATCATTGCATGATCAGCCACGTAATCTGTGCATGATAGCCACGTGATCAGTGCATGATAGCCACGTGATCAGTGCATGATCAGTCACATGATCAGTGAATGATTAGCCACCTAATCAGTGCATGACGAGGCATGTGTTCAGTATGACCAGCCAAGGGAACAGGGCATGATAGCCACGTGATCAGTGCATGATCAGTCACGTAATCAGGGCATGATCAGTCACGTGATCAGTGCATGATCAGCCACATGACCAGTGCATGATCAATTACATGATCAGTGCATGATCAGTCACGTGACCAGTACATTGTAGCTACATGATAATTTCATGATCAGCCACTTGAGTAGTGCATGATAGCCACTTGATCAGTGCATGATCAGCCACGTGATCAGTGCATAATCAGTCATGTAATCAGTGCATGGTCAGTCACGTGATCAGTGCATGATAGCCACGTGATCAGTGCATGATCAGTTACGTGAGCAGTGTATGATCAGCCACGTGATCAGTTCATGGTCAGACACGTGAACAGTGTATGATGAGCCACGTGATCAGTGCATGATACCCAAGTGATCAGTGCATGATCATCACGTGATCAGTGTATGATCAGCCACGTGAACAGTGCATGCTCAGTCACGTGATCAGGGCCTGCTGAGCTGCGTGATTACTGTCTGCTCATCTGCTTGACAATTGCCAGCTGAGCTGCACGTTTCCTGCCTGTCATCTGCTTGACAATTGCCAGCTGTGCTGCGTAATTCCTGCCTGCTCAGCTGCGTGATTATTGCCAGCTGAGCAGCATGATTCCTCACAGCTGAGTTCCATGATTGTTGCCTGCTGACTGTTTGATTCGTGCCTACTCAGCTCTTTGTTTATTGCCTCCAGAGGCACATGATCAGTGTATGATAGCAAACATGATCAGCGCATGATCAGTCACATGATCAGCGCCATTAAGTCACGTGATCACTACATGATAGTCATGTGATCATTCCATGCTCAGTCACGGTATCAGTGCATGATCAGCCACGTGATCAGTGCATGATCAGCCAGGTGATCAGTTCATGATAGCTATGTGATCAGTTCATGATTTGTCACGTGATCTGTGCATGACCAGGCAGGTGATCAATGTATGATCAGCCATGTGATCAGTGCATGATCCGTCACCTGATGGGTGTATGATCAGTCACGTCACCGGTACATGGTAGCTACATGATCATTGCATGATCAGCCACGTGAGTAGTGCATGATAGCCACGTGATCAGTGCATGATCAGTCACGTGTTCAGTGCATGATCAGTCATGTACTCTGTGCATGACCAGGCACGTGATCAGTGTATGACCAGCCAAGTGATCAGTGCATGATAGCCACGTGATCAGTGCATAATCAGTCACGTGATCAGTTCATGATCAGTCACGTGATCAGTGGATGATCAGCCACGGGATCAGTGCATGATCAACCACATGATCAGTGCATGATCAATTACGTGATCAGTGCATGATCAGTCACGTGACCAGTATATGGTAGCTAGGTGATCATTGCATGATCAGCCACATGAGCCGTGCATGATAGCCACGAGATCATTGCATGATCAGTCACGTGATCAGTGCATGATCACTCACGTTAACAGTGCATGATAAGTCACCTGATCAGTGCATGATCAATTACGTGATCAGTGCATGATCACTCACGTGACCAGTACATGGTAGCTACGTGAACATTGCATGAACAGCCGCGTGAGCAGTGCATGGTAGCCACGTGATCAGTGCATGATCTGTCACATGATCAGTGTATGATCATCCGGGTGATCAGTGCATGGGCAGACATGTGATCAGTGCATGATATAGACGTGATCAGTGCATGATCAGTCTCGGGATCAGTGTATGATCAACCACGTGATCAGTGCACGATAGCCAGGTAATGAGTGCACGATAGCCAGATTATCAGTGCATTATCAGTCACATGATCAGTGTATGATCAGCCAAGTAATAAGAGCATGCTAGTCAACTGATCAGTGGATGATCAGTCACGTGATCAGTGCATGGTCAGTCACGTGATCATTGCATGATCAGCCACGTGATCAGTGCATGATCAATTACGTGATGAGTGCATGATTAATCACGTGATCAGAACATGATCAGTCACGTGAACAGTGCATGATCAGTCATGTGATCAGTATATGACCAGCCAAGTGATCAGTGCATGATAGCCACGTGATCAGTGCATGATCAGTCACGTGATCAGTGCATGATCAGACACATGATCAGTGTATGATCAGCCACGTGATCAGTGCATGATCAGCCAAATAATAAGTGCAAGATCAATTACGTGATCAGTGCATGATCAGCCATGTGATCAGTGCATGATCAGTCCCGTGATCAGTACATGATCAGTCACGTGAACAGTGCGTGATCATTTACGTGATCTGTACATGATCAGTCACGTGACCAGTATATGGTAGCTAGGTGATCATTCCATGACGAACCACATGAGCAGAGCATGATAGAAAAGTGATGTGTGCATGATGAGTTACGTGAGCAGAGTATGATCAGCCACGTGATCAGTGCATGATAGCCAAGTGATCAGTGCATGATCGGTTACTTGAGCAGTGTATGATCAGCCACGTGTGCAGTGCATGGTCAGACATGTGAACAGTGTATGATCAGCCACGTGATGAGTGCATGATATCCTAGTGATCAGTGCATGATTAATCACGTGATCAGTGTATGATCAGCCACGTGAACAGTGCATGCTCAGTCACGTGATCTGGGCCTGCTGAGCTGCGTGATTACTGTCTGCTCATCTGCTTGACAATTGCCAGCTGAGCTGCATGATTCCTGCCTGTCATCTGCTTGACAATTGCCAGATGTGCTGCGTAATTTCTGCCTGCTCAGCTGCTTGATTATTGCCAGCTGAGCAGCATGATTCCTCACAGCTGAGTTCCATGATTATTGCCTGCTGACTGTTTGATTCGTGCCTACTCAGCTCTTTTTTTATTGCCTCCAGAGGCACATGATCAGTGTATGATAGCAAACATGATCAGCGCATGATCAGTCACATGATCAGCGCCATTAAGTCACGTGATCACTACATGATAGACATGTGATCAGTCCATGCTCAGTCACGGTATCAGTGCATGATCAGCCACGTGATCAGTGCATGATCTGTCACAAGATTAGTGTATGATCATCCACGTGATCAGTGCATGGGCAGTCATGTGATCAGTGCATGATATAGACGTGAACAGTGCATGATCAGTCTCGTGATCAGTGCATGATAGCCACGTGATCAGTGCATGATCAGTCACCTGATGGGTGTATGATCATTCACGTGACCTGTACATGGTAGCTACATGATCATTGCATGATCAGCCACGTCAGAAGTGCATGATAGCCACGTGATCACCGCATGATCAGTCACGTGATCAGTGCATGATCAGTCATGTGACCAGTACATGGTAGCTGCGTGATCATCGCATGATCAGCTACGTGTGCAGTGCATGATAGCCACGTGATCAGTGCATGATCAGACACGAGATCAGTGCATGATCAGTCACGTGATCAGTGCATGATCAGCCACGTGATCAGTGCATGACCAGGCACGTGATCAATGTATATCCAGCCAAGTGATCAGTGCATGATAGGCACGTGATCAGTGCATGATCAGTCACGTGATCAGTGCATGATCAGTTACGTGATCAGTGTATGATCAGCCACGTGATCAGTGCATGATCAGCCACATGATCAGTGCATGATCAATTACGTGATACGTGCATGATCAGTCACGTGACCAGTACTTGGTAGCTACGTGATCATTGCCTAATCAGCCACGTGATCAGTGCATGATAGCCACGTGATCAGTGCATGATAGCCACGTGATCAGTGCATGATCAGGCATGTGATACGTGTGTGATCAGCCACGTGATCAGTGCATGATATCCACGTGATCAGTGCATGACAGCCACGTGATCAGTGCATGAGAGCCACGTGATCAGTGCATGATCAGTCACGTCATCAGTGCTTGATCAGTCACGTGATCAGTGGATGATCAGCCACGTGATCAGTGCATGTTCAGCCACATGATCAGTGCATGATCAATTACATGATCAGTGCATGATCAGTCACGTGATAGGTGTGTGATCAGCCATGTGAACAGTGCATGCTCAGTCACGTGATCAGGGCCTGCTGAGCTGCGTGATTACTGTTTGCTCATCTCCTTGACAATTGCCACCTGTGCTGCGTAATTCCTGACTGCTCAGCTGCTTGATTATTGCCAGCTGAGCAGCATGATTTCTCAGAGGTAAGTTCCATGATTATAGCCTGCTGACTGATTCCTGCCTACTCAGCTCTATGTTCATTGCCTCCAGACGCACATGATCAGTGTGTGACACCAAACATGATCAGCACATGATCAGTCACATGATCAATGCATGATAAGCCAGGTGATCAGTGCATGATCAATTATGTGATCAGTGCATGATCAGTCATGTGACCAGTACATGGTAGCTGCGTGATCATTGCATGATCAGCCACGTGAGCAGTGCATGATAGCCACGTGATCAGTGCATGATCAGTTACGTGAGCAGTGTATGATCAGCCACGTGATCAGTGCATGGTCAGACCCGTGAACAGTGTATGATCAGCCACGTGATCAGTGCATGATATCCAAGTGATCAGTGCATGATCAATCACGTGATAAGTGTATGATCAGCCACGTGAACAGTGCATGCTCAGTCACGTGATCAGGGCCTGCTGAGCTGTGTGATTACTGTCTGCTCCTCTGCTTGACAATTGCCAGCTGAGCTGCACGATTCCTGCCTGTCATCTGCTTGACAATTGCCAGCTGTGCTGCGTAATTCCTGCCTGCTCAGCTGCTTGATTATTGCCAGCTGAGCAGCATGATTCCTCACAGCTGAGTTCCATGATTATTGCCTGCTGACTGTTTGATTCGTGCCTACTCAGCTCTTTGTATATTGCCTCCAGAGGCACATGATCAGTGTATGATAGCAAACATGATCAGCGCATGATCAGAGTCATTAAGTCATGTGATCACTACATGATAGTCATGTGATCAGTCCATGCTCAGTCACGGTATCAGTGCATGATCAGCCACGTGATCAGTGCATGATCAGCCAGGTGATCAGTTCATGATAGCTATGTGATCAGTTTATGATTTGTCACGTGATCTGTGCATGACCAGGCAGGTGATCAGTGTATGATCAGCCATGTGATCAGTGCATGATCCGTCACCTGATGGGTGTATGATCAGTCACCTGACCGGTACATGTTAGCTACATGATCATTGCATGATCAGCCACGTGAGTAGTGCATGATAGCCACGTGATCAGTGCATGATCAGTCACGTGTTCAGTGCATGATCAGTCATGTAATCTGTGCATGACCAGGCACGTGATCAGTGTATGACCAGCCAAGTGATCAGTGTATGATAGCCACGTGATCAGTGCATGATCAGTCACGTGATCAGTGCTTGATCAGTCACGTGATCAGTGGATGATCAGCCACGTGATCAGTGCATGTTCACCCACATGATCAGTGCATGATCAATTACGTGATCAGTGCATGATCAGTCACGTGATAGGTGTGTGATCAGCCATGTGAACAGTGCATGCTCAGTCATGTGATCAGGGCCTGCTGAGCTGCGTGATTACTGTCTGCTCATCTCCTTGACAATTGCCACCTGTGCTGCGTAATTCCTGCCTGCTCAGCTGCTTGATTATTGCCAGCTGAGCAGCATGATTACTCAGAGGTGAGTTCCATGATTTTTGCCTGCTGACTGTTTGATTCGTGCCTACTCAGCTCTTTGATGATTGCCTCCAGAGGCACATGATCAGTGTATGAAAGCAAACATGATCAGCGCATGATCAGTCACATGATCAGCGCCATTAAGTCACGTGATCACTACATGATAGTCATGTGATCAGTGATTGCTCAGTCACGGTATCAGTGCATGATCAGCCACGTGATCAGTGCATGATCAGCCAGGTGATCATTTCATGATAGCTATGTGATCAGTTCATGATTTGTCACGTGATCTGTGCATGACCAGGCAGGTGATCAGTGTATGATCCGTCACCTAATGGGTGTATGATCAGTCACATGACCGGTACATGGTAGCTATATGATCATTGCATGATCAGCCACGTGAGTAGTGCATGATAGCCACGTGATCAGTGCATGATCAGTCACGCGTTCAGTGCATGATCAGTCATGTAATCTGTGCATGACCAGGCACGTGATCAGTGTATGACCAGCCAAGTGATCAGTGCATGATAGCCACGTGATCAGTGCATGATCAGTCACGTGATCAGTGCATGATCAGCCACGTGATCAGTGCATGATCTGTCACATGATTTGTGTATGATCATCCACGTGATCAGTGCATGGGCAGTCATGTGATCAGTGCATGATATAGACGTGATCAGTGCGTGATCAGTGCATGATCAGTCTCGTGATCAGTGCATGATAGCCATGTAATCAGTGCATGATCAGTCACCTGATGGGTGTATGATCATTCACGTGACCTCTACATGGTAGCTACATGATCATTGCATGATCAGCCACGTGAGTAGTGCGCGATAGCCACGTGATCACTGCATGATCAGTCACATGATCAGTGCATGATCATCCACGTGGTCAGTGCATGTGGAGTCATGTAAACAATGCATGATAGCGCCGTGATCAGTGCACGATCAGTCCCGTGATGAGTGTATGATCAGCCAAGTGATCAGTGCAAGATAGCTCAGTGATCAGTGCATGATCAGCCACGTCATCAGTGCATGATAGCCACGTGAGCAGTGCATACAATTACGTGATCAGTGCATGCGCAATCACGTGATCAGTGCATGAGAGCCACGTGATCAGGGCCTGCTGAGCTGCGTGTTTACTGTCTGCTCATCTGCTTGACAATTGCCAGCTGAGATGTACGATTCCTGCCTGTCATGTCCTTGACAATTGCCACCTGTGCTGCATAATTCCTGCCTGCTCATCTACTTGATTATTGCCAGGTGAGCAGCATGATTTCTCAAAGCTGAGTTCCATGATTATAGCCTGCTGACTGATTCCTGCCTACTCAGCTCTTTGTTCATTGCCTGCAGATGCACATGATCAGTGTGTGACACCAAACATGATCAGCACATGATCAGTCAGATGATCAATGCATGATAAGCCAGGTGATCAGTGCATGATCAATTACGTGAACATTGCATGATCAGCCACGTGAGCAGTGCATGATAGCCACGTGATCAGTGCATGATCAGTCACATGATCAGAGCATGATCAGTCACGTGTTCAGTGCATGATCAGCCACGTGATCAGTGCATGATCAATTACGTGATCAGTACTTGATCACTCACGGGGCCAGTACATGGTAGCTACATGATCATTGCATGATCAGCCACGTGATCAGTGCATGATCAGTTACGTGAGCAGTGTATGATCAGCCATGTGATCAGTGTATGTTCAGACACGTGAACAGTGTATGATCAGCCACGTGATCAGTGCATGATATCCAAGTGATCAGTGCATGATCAATCACGTGATCAGTGTATGATCAGCCAGGTGATCAGTACATGATAGCTAAGTAGTCAGTTCATGATTAGTCACCTGATCTGTGCATGACCAGGCAGGTGATCAGTGTATGATCAGCCACGTTAACAATGCAATATAGCCACGTGATCAGTGCATGATCAGTCACCTGATGGGTGTATTATCGGTCACGTGACTGGTACATGGTAGCTACATGATCAGCCACGTGATCAGTGCATGATAGCCACGTTATCAGGGCATGATCAGTCACGTGACCAGTGCATGATTAGCCACGTTATCAGTGCATGATAGCCACTTTATCAGTGCATGATCAATCACGTGATAAGTGTATGATCAGCCACGTGAACAGTGCATGCTCAGTCACGTGATCAGGGCCTGCTGAGCTGCGTGATTACTGTCTGCTCATCTGCTTGACAATTGCCAGCTGAGCTGCACGATTCCTGCCTGTCATCTGCTTGACAATTGCCAGCTGTGCTGTGTAATTCCTGCCTGCTCAGCTGCTTGATTATTGCCAGCTGAGCAGCATGATTCCTCACAGCTGAGTTCCATGATTATTGCCTGCTGACTGTTTGATTCGTGCCTACTCAGCTCTTTGTTTATTGCCTCCAGAGGCACATGATCAGTGTATGATAGCAAACATGATAAGCACATGATCAGTCACATGATCAGCGCCACTAAGTCACGTGATCACTACATGATAGTCATGTGATCAGTCCATGTTCAGTCACGGTATCAGTGCATGATCAGCCACGTGATCAGTGCATGATCTGTCACTTGATTAGTGTATGATCCTCCACGTGATCAGTGCATGGGCAGTCATGTGATCAGTGCATGATTAAACGTGATCAGTGCATGATCAGTCTCGTGGTCAGTGCATGATAACCACGTGATCAGTGCATGATCAGTCACCTGATGGGTGTATGATCATTCACGTGACCGGTACATGGTAGCTATATGATCAGTGTATGACCAGCCATGTGATAAGTGCATGATAGCCACGTTATCAGGGCATGATCAGCCACATGATCAGTGCATGATCAGTCACGTGATCAGTGCATGATCAGCCACATGATCAGTGCATGATTAATGACGTCATCAGTGCATGATCAGTCACGTGACCAGTACATGGTAGCTGCGTGATCAGTGTATGACCAGCCAAGTGATCAGTGCATGATAGCCACGTGATCAGTGCTTGATCAGTCACGTGATCAGTGCATCATCAGTCACCTAATCAGTGCATGATCAGCCACATGATCAGTGCATGATTAATTACGTCATCAGTGCATGATCAGTCAGGTGACCAGTACATGGTAGCTACGTGATCATTGCATGATTAGCCAAGTTAGCAGTGCATGATAGCCACGTGATCAGTGCATGATCAGTCACGTGATCAGTGCATGATTATTCACGTGTTCAGTGCATGATCAATTACGTGATCAGTGCATGATCAGTCACGTGACCAGTACATGGTAGCTACATGATCATTGCATGATCAGCCACGTGATCAGTGCATGATAGCCACGTATTCAGTGCATGATAGCCACGTGATCAGTGCATGATCAGTCATGTGATACGTGTGTGATCAGCCACGTGATCAGTGCATGATATCCACGTGATCAGTGAATGATAGCCACGTGATAAGTGCATGATAGCCACGTGATCAGTGCATGATCAGTCACGTGATACGTGTGTGATCAGCCACGTGATCAGTGCATGATGTGTCAGGTGATCAGTGCAGGATTAATTACGTGATCAGTGCATGATCAGTCACGTGACCAGTACATGGTTGCTAGGTGATCATTGCATGATCAGCCACGTGAGCAGTGCATGATAGCCACGTTATCAGTGCATGATAGCCACGTGATTAGTGCATGATCAGTCACGTGATCAGTACAAGATCAGTCAACTGAGCAGTGCATGATCATTTACGTGATCTGAGCATGATCAATCATGTGACCAGTATATGGTAGCTACGTGAACATTGCATGACCAGCCAGGTGAGAAGTGCATGAGAGCCAAGTGATGTGTTCATGATCAGTTACGTGAGCAGAGTATGATCAGCCACGTGATCAGTGCATGAGTGCCACGTGATCAGTGCATGATCAGTCACGTGACAGGTGTGTGGTAAGCCACGTGAACAGTGCATGTTCAGACACGTGATCAGTGCATGATCAGTTACATGAACAGTGTATCATCAGCCACGTGAGCAGTGCATGATCAGACACGTGAACAGCCTATGATCAAACACGTGATCAGTTCATGATATCCACGTGATCAGTGCATGATGAGTCTCCTGAACAGTGCATGATCAGTCACGTGATCAGTGCATGATCAGTCACGTGACCAGTACATGGTAGCTACGTGATCACTGCATGATCAGCGACGTAATCTGTGCATGATAGCCACGTGATCAGTGCATGATAGCCACGTGATTAGTGCATGATCAGTCACGTGATCAGTGAATGATCAGCCACCTGATCAGTGCATGACGAGGCACGTGTTCAGTATGACCAGCCAAGTGATCAGGGCATGATAGCCACGTGATCAGTGCATGATCAATCACGTGATCAGTGCATGATCAGTCACGTGATCAGTGCATGATCAGTCACGTGATCAGTGCATGATAGCCACGTGATTAGTGCATGATAGCCACGTGATCAGTGCATGATCAGTTACGTGAGCAGAGTATGATCAGCCACGTGATCAGTGCATGAGTGCCACGTGATCAGTGCATGATCAGTCACGTGACAGGTGTGTGGTAAGCCACGTGAACAGTGCATGTTCAGACACGTGATCAGTGCATGATCAGTTACATGAACAGTGTATCATCAGCCACGTGAGCAGTGCATGATCAGACACGTGAACAGCCTATGATCAAACACGTGATCAGTTCATGATATCCACGTGAGCAGTGCATGATGAGTCTCTTGAAGAGTGCATGATCAGTCACGTGATCAGTGCATGATCAGTCACGTGATCAGTGCATGATCAGTCACGTGACCAGTACATGGTAGCTACGTGATCATTGCATGATCAGCCACGTAATCTGTGCATGATAGCCACGTGATGAGTGCATGATAGCCACGTGATCAGTGCATGATCAGTCACGTGATCAGTGAATGATCAGCCACCTGATCAGTGCATGACGAGGCACGTGTTCAGTATGACCAGCCAAGTGATCAGGGCATGATAGCCACGTGATCAGTGCATGATCAGTCACGTGATCAGTGCATGATCAGTCACGTGTTCAGTGCATGATCAGCCACGTGATCAGTGCATGATAAATTACGTCTTCAATGCATGATCACTCACGGGACCAGTACATGGTAGCTACATGATCATTGCATGATCAGCAACGTGAGCACTGCATGATAGCCACGTGATCAGTGCATGATCAGTCACATGATCAGTGCATGATCAGTCACGTGTTCAGTGCATGATCAGCCACGTGATCAGTGCATGATAAATTACGTCTTCAATGCATGATCACTCACGGGACCAGTACATGGTAGCTACATGATCATTGCATGATCAGCCACGTGATCAGTGCATGATCAATTACGTGATCAGTTCATGATCAGTTACGTGAGCAGTGTATGATCAGCCATGTGATCAGTGCATGGTCAGACACGTGAACAGTGTATGATCAGCCACGTGATCTGTGCATGATATCCAAGTGATCAGTGCATGATCAATCACGTCATCAGTGTATGATCAGCCACGTGAACAGTGCATGCTCAGTCACGTGATCAGGGCCTGCTGAGCTGCGTGATTCCTGTCTGCTCATCTGCTTGACAATTGCCAGCTGAACTGCATGATTCCTGCCTGTCATCTGCTTGACAATTGCCAGCTGTGCTGTGTAATTCCTGCCTGCTCAGCTGCTTGATTATTGCCAGCTGAGTTCCATGATTTTTGCCTGCTGACTGTTTGATTCGTGCCTACTCAGCTCTTTGTTTATTGCCTCCAGAGGCACATGATCAGTGTATGAAAGCAAACATGATCAGCGCATGATCAGTCACATGATCAGCGCCATTAAGTCACGTAATCACTACATGATAGTTATGTGATCAGTCCATGCTCAGTCAGGGTATCAGTGCATGATCAGCCACGTGATCAGTGCATGATAGCCACGTGATCATGTGCATGATAAGCCACGTGATCAGTACATGATAGCTAAGTAATCAGTTCATGATTAGTCACCTGATCTGTGCATGACCAGGCAGGTGATCAGTGTATGATCAGCAACGTTAACAATGCAATATAGCCACGTGATCAGTGCATGATCAGTCACCTGATGGGTGTATTATCGGTCACGTGACTGGTACATGGTAGCTACATGATCATTGCATGATCAGCCACGTGATCAGTGCATAATAGCCACTTGATCAGGGCATGATCAGTCACGTAACCAGTGCATGATCAGCCACGTCATCAGTGCATGATAGCCACGTGAGCAGGGCATACAATACGTTTTCAGTGCATGCGCAATCACGTGATCAGTGCATGAGAGCCACGTGATCAGTGCATGATCATTCACGTGATAGGTGTGTGATCAGCGACGTGAACAGTGCATGCTCAGTCACGTGATCAGGGCCTGCTGAGCTGCGTGATTACTGTCTGCTCATCTGCTTGACAATTGCCAGCTGAGCTGTACGATTCCTGCCTGTCATCTCCTTGACAATTGCCACCTGTGCTGCATAATTCCTGCCTGCTCATCTACTTGATTATTGCCAGCTGAGCAGCATGATTTCTCAGAGCTGAGTTCCATGATTATAGCCTGCTAACTGATTCCTGCCTACTCAGCTCTTTGTTCATTGCCTCCTGATGCACATGATCAGTGTGTGACACCAAACATGATCAGCACATGATCAGTCACATGATGAATGCATGATAAGCCAGGTGATCAGTGCATGATCAGTTACGTGATCAGTGCATGATCAGTCATGTAACCAGTACATGGTAGCTGCGTGATCACTTCATGATCAGCCACGTGAGCAGTGCATGATAGCCACGTGATCAGTGCATGATCAGTCACGTGATCAGTGCATGATCAGTCACGTGTTCAGTGCATGATCAGCCACGTAATCAGTGCATGATCAATTAGTTGATCAGTGCATGATCAGTTACGTGAGCAGTGTTTGATCAGCCACGTGATCAGTGCATGCTCAGACATGTGAACAGTGTTTGATTAGCCACGTGATAAGTGCATGATATCCAAGTGATCAGTACATGTTCAATCACGTGATCAGTGTATGATCAGCCACCTGAACAGTGCATGCTCAGTCACGTAATCAGGGCCTGCTGAGCTGCGTGATTACTGTCTGCTCATCTGCTTGACAATTGCCAGCTGAGCTGCATGATTCCTGCCTGTCATCTGCTTGACAATTGCCAGCTGTGCTGTGTAATTCCTGCCTGCTCAGCTGCTTGATTATTGCCAGCTGAGCAGCATGATTCCTCACAGCTGAGTTCCATGATTATTGCCTGCTGACTGTTTGATTCGTGCCTACTCAGCTCTGTGTTTATTGCCTCCAGAGGCACATGATCAGTGTATGATAGCAAACATACCTAGCGCATGATCAGTCACATGGTCAGCGCCATTAAGTCACGTGATCACTACACGATAGTCATGTGATCAGTCCATGCTCAGTCACGGTATCAGTGCATGATCAGCCACGTGATCAGTGCATGATAGCCACGTGATCATTTCATGATAGCCACGTGATCAGTGCATGATCAGCCAGGTGATCAGTGAATGATTGCTATGTGATCAGTTCATGATTAGTCACGTGATCTGTGCATGAACAGGCAGGTGATCAGTGTATGATCAACCACGTGAACAGTGCATGATAGCCACGTGATCAGTGCATGATCAGTCACCTGATGGGTGTATGATCAGTCACGTAACCGGTACCTGGTAGCTACATGATCATTGCATGATCAGCCATGTGAGTAGAGCATGATAGCCACGTGATCAGTGCATGATCAGTGACGTGATGAGTGCATGATCAGTCATGTAATCTGTGCATGACCAGGCACGTGATCAGTGTATGACCAGCCATGTGATCTGTGCATGAGAGCCACGTGATCAGTGCATGATAAGTCACGTGATCAGTGCATTATCAGTAACGTGATCAGTGCATGATCGGCCAAATGATAAGTGCATGATCAAACACGTGACCAGTACATGGTAGCTGCGTGATCAGTGTATGACCAGCCAAGTGATCAGTGTATGATAGCCACATGATCAGTGCATGAACAGTCACGTGATCAGTGCATGATCAGTCACGTGATTAGTGCATGATCAGCCACATGATCAGTGCATAATCAGTCACGTGACCAGTACATTGTAGCTGCGTGATCATTTCATGATCAGCTACGTTAACAGTGCATGATAGCAACGTGATCAGTGCTTGATCAGCCACGTGATCAGTGCATGATCAATTCTGTGATCAGTGCAAGATCAGCCACGTGACCAGTACATGGTAGCTACGTGATCATTGCATGATCAGCCACGTGATCAGTGCATGATAGCCACGTGATCAGTGCATGATAGCCACGTGATCAGTGCATGATCAGTCCCGTGACAGGTGTGTGATAAGCCACGTGAACAGTGCATGTTCAGCCACGTGATCAGTGCATGATATCCACGTGATCAGTGCATGATCAGTTACGTGAACACTGTATGATCAGCCATGAGAGCAGTGCATGGTCAGACACATGAACAGTGTATGATCAAACACGTGATCAGTGCATGATATCCACGTAATCAGTGCATGGTCAGTCTCGTGAACAGTGCATGATCAGTCACGTGATCAGTGTATGATCAGCCACGTGATCAGTGCATGATAGCCACGTGATCAGTGCATGATCACTCTCGTGAAGAGTGCATGATCAGTCACGTGATCAGTGTATGATCAGCCACTTGATCAGTGCATGATCAATTACATTATCAGTGCATGATCAGTCATGTGACCAGTACATGGTAGCTATGTGAACATTGTATGATCAGCCACGTAAGCAGTACATGATAGACACGTGATCAGTGCATGATCAATCACGTGATCAGTACATGATGAGTCACGTGATCAGTGCATGATCAATTACTTTACCGATGCATGATCAGTCACGTGACCAGTACATGTAAGCTACGTGATCATTGCAGGATCAGCCACGTGAGCACTACATTATAGACACGTGATCAGTGCATGATCAGCTACGTGAGCAGTGTATGATCAGCCACGTAATCAGTGCATGATCAGACACGTGAACAGTGTATGATCAGCCACGTGATCAGTGCATGATACCTACGTGATCAGTTCATGATTAGTTACGTGATCTGTGCATGACAGGCATGTAATCAGTGCATGATATCCACGTGATCAGTGAATTATAGCCCCGTGATCAGTTCATCATTAGTCACGTGATCTGTGCACGACCGGGAACTTGAACAGTGTATGATCAGCCACGTGATCAGTGCATTATAGCCACGTGATAAGTTCATGATTAGTCACGTGATCTGTGCATGATCAGTCACGTGATCAGTACATGATCAGTCAACTGAACAGTGCATGATCATTTACGTAATCTGAGCATGATCAATCATGTGACCAGTATATGGTAGCTACGTGAACATTGCATGACCAGCCAGGTGAGAAGTGCATGAGAGCCAAGTGATGTGTTCATGATCAGTTACGTGAGCAGAGTATGATCAGCCACGTGATCAGTGCATGAGTGCCATGTGTTCAGTGCATGTTCAGTCACGTGACAGGTCTGTGGTAAGCCACGTGAACAGTGCATGTTCAGCCACGTGATCAGTGCATGATATCCACGTCATCAGTGCATGATGAGTTACGTGAACAGTGTATCATCAGCCACGTGAGCAGTGCATGGTTAGACACGTGAACAGCCTATGATCAAACACGTGATCAGTGCATGATATCCACGTGATCAGTGCATGATGAGTCTCGTGAACAGTGCATGATCAGTCACGTGATCAGTGCATGATCAGTCACGTGACCAGTACATGGTAGCTACGTGATCATTGCATGATCAGCCACGTAATCTGTGCATGATAGCCACGTGATCAGTGTATGATAGCCACGTGATCAGTGCATGATCAGTCACGTGTTCAGTGAATGATCAGCCACCTGATCAGTGCATGACGAGGCACGTGTTCAGTATGACCAGCCAAGTGAACAGGGCATGATAGCCACGTGATCAGTGCCTGATCAGTCACGTAATCAGTGCAAGATCAGTCACGTGATCAGAGCATGATCAGCCACATGACCAGTGCATGATCAATTACGTGATCAGTGCATGATCAGTCACGTGACCAGTACATGGGAGCTACATGATCATTGCATGATCAGCCACTTGAATAGTGCATGATAGCCACGTGATCAGTGCACGATCACCCACGTGATCAGTGCATAATCAGTCATGTGATCAGTGCGTGGTCAGTCACGTGATCAGTGCATGATAGCCACATGATCAGTGCATGATCAGTTACGTGAGCAGTGGATGAGCAGCCACGTGATCAGTGCATTATCAGCCACATGATCAGTGCATGATCAATTACGTGATCAGTGCATGATCAGTCACGTGACCAGTATATGGTAGCTAGGTGATCCTTGCATGATCAGCCACGTGAGCCGTGCATGATAGCCACGAGATCAGTGCATGATCAGTCACGTGATCAGTGCATGATCACTCACGTTAACAGTGCATGATAAGTCACCTAATCAGTGCATGATCAATTACGTGATCATTGCATGACAACTCACGTGACCAGTACATGGTAGCTACGTGATCATTGCATGAACAGCCGCGTGAGAAGTGCATGATCTGTCGCATGATCAGTGTATGATCATCCGGGTGATCAGTGCATGGGCAGACATGTGATCAGTGCATGATCAGTCTCGTGAACAGTGCATGATAAGTCACCTGATCAGTGTATGATCAATTACGTGATCAGTGCATGATCACTCACGTGACCAGTACATGGTAGCTACGTGATCATTGCATGATCAGCCACGTGAGCAGTGCATGATAGCCGCGTGATCACTGCATGATCTGTGACATGATCAGTGTATGTTTATCCACGTGATCACTGCATGGGCAGTCAGGTGATCAGTGCATGATACAGACGTGATCAGTGCAAGATCAGTCTCGTGATCAGTGTATGATCAACCACGTGATCAGTGCACGATAGCCAGGTAATGAGTGCACGATAGCCAGATGATCAGTGCATTATCAGTCACGTGATCAGTGTATGATCAGCCAAGTAATCAGTGCATGATTGCCAACTCATCAGTGCATGATCAGTCACGTGATCAGTGCATGGTCAGTCACGTGATCAGTGCATGGTCAGTCACGTAATTAGTGCATGATCAGTCACGTGATCAGTGCATGATAGCCACGTGATCAGTGCATGATCAGTTACGTGAGCAGTGTATGATAAGCCACGGGATCAGTGCATGGTCAGACACGTGAACAGTGTATGATCAGCCACGTGATCAGTGCATGATATCCAAGTGATCAGTGCATGATCAATCACGTGATCAGTGCATGATCAGTCACGTGATCAGTGCATGATCAGTTACGTGATCAGTGCATGGTCAGTCACGTAATCAGTGCATGATCAGTCACGTGATCAGTGCATGATAGCCACGTGATCAGTGCATGATCACTTACGTGAGCAGTGTATGATCAGCCACGGGATCAGTGCATGGTCAGACACGTGAACAGTGTATGATCAGCCACGTGATCAGTGCATGATATCCAAGTGATCAGTGCATGATCAATCACGTGATCAGTGTATGATCAGCCACGTGAACAGTGCATGCTCAGTCACGTGATCAGGGCCTGCTGAGCTGCGTGATTACTGTCTGCTCATCTGCTTGACAATTGCCAGCTGAGCTGCATGATTCCTGCCTGTCATCTGCTTGACAATTGTCAGCTGTGCTGCGTAATTCCTGCCTGCTCAGCTGCTTGATTATTGCCAGCTGAGCAGCATGATTCCTCACAGCTGAGTTCCATGATTATTGCCTGCTGACTGTTTGATTCGTGCCTACTCAGCTCTTTGTTTATTGCCTCCAGAGGCACATGATCAGTGTATGATAGCAAACATGATCAGCGCATGATCAGTCACATGATCAGCGCCATTAAGTCACGTGATCACTACATGATAGTCATGTGATCAGTCCATGCTCAGTCACGGTATCAGTGCATGATCAGCCACGTGATCAGTGCATCATCAATTACGTGACCAGTGCAAGATCAGTTACTTGACCAGTACATGGTAGCTACGTGATCATTGCATGATCAGCCATGTGATCAGTGCATGATAGCCACGTGATCAGTGCATGATAGCCAATTGATCAGTGCATGGTCAGTCACGTGACCAGTACATGGTAGCTACGTGATCATTGCCTGATCAGCCACGTGAGCAGTGCATGATAGTCACGTGATCAGTGCATGATCAGCCATTTGATCAGTGCCTGATCAGTCACGTGATCAGTGCATGGTCAGTCACGTGATCAGTGCATGGTCATCCACGTGATCAGTGCACGTGGAGTCATGTACTCAATGCATGATAGCGCCGTGATCAGTGCACGATCAGTCCCGTGATGAGTGTATGATCAGCCAAGTGATCAGTGCAAGATAGCTACGTGATCAGTGCATGATCAGTCACATGATCAGTGCATGATCAGTCACGTGATAGGTATGTGATCAGCCATGTGAACAGTGCATGCTCAGTCAAGTGATCAGGGCCTGCTGAGCTGCGTGATTACTGTCTGCTCATCTCCTTGACAATTTCCAGCTGAGCTGCACGATTCCTGCCTGTAATCTCCTTGACAATTGCCACCTGTGCTGTGTAATTCCTGCCTGCTCATCTACTTGATTATTGCCAGCTGAGCAGCATGATTTCTCAGAGGTGAGTTCCATGACTATAGCCTGCTGACTGATTCCTGCCTACTCAGCTCTATGTTCATTGCCTCCAGAGGCACATGATCAGTGTGTGACACCAAACATGATCAGCACATGATCAGTCACATGATCAATGCATGATAAGCCAGGTGATCAGTGCATGATCAATTATGTGATCAGTGCATGATCAGTCATGTGACCAGTACATGGTAGCTGTGTGTTCATTGCATGATCAGCCACGTGAGCAGTGCATGATCAGTCATGTAATCAGTGCATGATCAGTCACGTGATACGTGTGTGATCAGCCACGTGATCAGTGCATGATATCCACGTGATCAGTGCAGGATAGCCACGTGATCACTTCATGTTTATTCACGTGATCTCTACATGATCAGTCACGTGATACGTGTATGATCAGCCAGCTAATCAGTGCGTGATGAGCCATGTGATCAGTGCAGGATCAATTACGTGATCAGTGCATGATCAGTCACGTGACCAGTACATGGTAGCTACGTGATCATTGCCTGATCAGCCACGTGAGCAGTGCATGATAGCCACGTGATCAGTGCATGATCAGCCATGTGATCAGTGCATGATCAGTCACGTGATCAGTACATGGTCAGTCACGTGATCGGTGCATGATCATCCACGTGATCAGTGCATGAGTGCCACGTGATCAGTGCATGATATGTCATGTGACAGGTGTGTGATCAGCCACGTGAACAGTGCAAGGTCAGCCACGTGATCAGTCCATGATAGCCACGTGATCAGTGCATGATCAGTTACCTGAGCAGTGTATGATCAGCCACGTGATCAGTGCATGGTCAGACACGTGAACAGTGTATGATCAGCCATGTGATCAGTGCATGATATCCAAGTGATCAGTGCATGATCATCACGTGATCAGTGTATGAGCAGCCACGTGAACAGTGCATGCTCAGTCACGTGATCAGGGCCTGCTGAGCTGCGTGATTACTGTCTGCTCATCTGCTTGACAATTGCCAGCTGAGCTGCACGATTCCTGCCTGTCATCTGCTTGACAATTGCCAGGTGTGCTGCGTAATTTCTGCCTGCTCAGCTGCTTGATTATTGCCAGCTGAGCAGCATGATTCCTCACAGCTGAGTTCCATGATTATTGCCTGCTGACTGTTTGATTCGTGCCTACTCAGCTCTTTGTTTATTGCCTCCAGAGGCACATGATCAGTGCATGATCAGTCACATGATCAGAGCCATTAAGTCACGTGATCACTACATGATAGTCATGTTATCAGTCCATGCTCAGTCACGGTATGAGTGCATGATCAGCCACGTGATCAGTGCATGATCAGCCAGGTGATCAGTTCATGATAGCTATGTGATCAGTTCATGATATGTCACGTGATCTGTGCATGACCAGGCAGGTGATCAGTGTATGATCAGCCACGTGAACAGTGCATGATAGCCACGTGATCAGTGCATGATCCGTCACCTAATGGGTGTATGATCAGTCATCTGACCGGTACATGGTAGCTACATGATCATTGCATGATCAGCCACGTGAGTAGTGCATGATAGCCACGTGATCAGTGCATGATCAGTCACATGTTCAGTGCATGATCAGTCATGTAATCTGTGCATGACCAGGCACGTGATCAGTGTATGACCAGACAAGTGATCAGTGCATGATAGCCACGTGATCAGTGCATGATCAGTCACGTGATCAGTGCATGATCAGTCACGTGATCAGTGCATGATCAGCCACATGATCAGTGCATGATCAATTACGTGATCAGTGCATGATCAGTCACGTGACCAGTATATGGTAGCTAGGTGATCATTGCATGATCAGCCACATGAGTCGTGCATGATAGCCACGAGATCAGTGCATGATCAGTCACGTGATCAGTGCATGATCACTCACGTTAACAGTGCATGATAAGTCACCTGATCAGTGCATGATCAATTACGTGATCAGTGCATGATCACTCACGTGACCAGTACATGGTATCTACGTGATCATTGCATGAACAGCCGCGTGAGCAGTGCATGATAGCCACGTGATCAGTGCATGATCTGTCGCATGATCAGTGTATGATCATCCGGGTGATCAGTGCATGGGCAGTCATGTGATCAGTGCATGATATAGACGTGATTAGTGCATGATCAGTCTCGTGATCAGTGTATGATCAACCACGTGATCAGTGCACGATAGCCAGTTAATGAGTGCACGATAGCCAGATGATCAGTGCATTATCAGTCACGTGATCAGTGTATGATCAGCCAAGTAATAAGTGCATGATAGCCAACTGATCAGTGTATGATCAGCCACGTGATCAGTGCATGATCAGTTACGTGATCAGTGTATGATCAGCCACGTGATCAGTGCATGGTCAGACACGTGAACAGTGTATGATCAGCCACGTGATCAGTGCATGATAGCCACGTGATCAGTGCATTATCAGTTACGTGAGCAGTGTATGATCAGCCACGTGAACAGTGCATGCTCAGTCACGTGATCTGGGCCTGCTGAGCTGCGTGATTACTGTCTGCTCATCTGCTTGACAATTGCCAACTGAGCTGCAGGATTCCTGCCTGTCATCTGCTTGACAATTGTCAGCTGTGCTGCGTAATTCCTGCCTGCTCAGCTGCTTGATTATTGCCAGCTGAGCAGCATGATTCCTCACAGCTGAGTTCCATGATTATTGCCTGCTGACTGTTTGATTCGTGCCTACTCAGCTCTTTGTTTATTGCCTCCAGAGGCACATGATCAGTGTATGATAGCAAACATGATCAGCGCATGATCAGTCACATGATCAGCGCCATTAAGTCACGTGATCACTACATGATAGTCATGTGATCAGTCCATGCTCAGTCACGGTATCAGTGCATGATCAGCCACGTGATCAGTGCATGACCTGTCACATGATTAGTGTATGATCATCCACGTGATCAGTGCATGGGCAGTCATGTGATCAGTGCATGATATAGACGTGATCAGTGCATGATCAGTCTCGTGATCAGTGCATGATAGCCACGTGATCAGTGCATGATCATTCACCTGATGGGTGTATGATCATTCACGTGACCTGTACATGGTAGCTACATGATCATTGCATGATCAGCCACGTGAGTAGTGCATGATAGCCACGTGATCACTGCATGATCAGTCACGTGATCAGTGCATGATCAGTCATGTGACCAGTACGTGGTAGCTGCGTGATCATCGCATGATCAGCCACGTGATCAGTGTATGTCCAGCCAAGTGATCAGTGCACGATAGCCACGTGATCAGTGCATATTCAGTCACGAGATCAGTGCATGATCAGTCACGTGATCAGTGCATGATCAGTCACGTGATCAATGCATGGTCAATTACGTGATCAGTGCATGATCAGTCACGTGACCAGTACATGGTAGCTACGTGATCATTGCCTGATCAGCCACGTGAGCAGTGCATGATAGCCACGTGATCAGTGCATGATCAGCCATGTGATCAGTGCCTGATCATTCACGTGATCAGTACATGGTCAGTCACGTGATCAGTGCATGATCATCCACGTGATCAGTGCATGTGGAGTCATGTAGTCAATGCATGATAGCGCCGTGATCAGTGCATGATCAGTCCTGTGATGACTGTATGATCAGCCAAGTGATCAGTGCAAGATAGCTACGTGATCAGTGTATGATCAGTAACATGATCAGTGCATGATCAGTCACGTGATAGGTGTGTGATCAGCCAGGTGAACAGTGCATGCTCAGTCACGTGATCAGGGCCTGCTGAGCTGCGTGATTACTGTCTGCTCATGTGCTTGACAATTTCCAGCTGAGCTGCACGATACCTGCCTGTCATCTCCTTGACAATTGCCACCTGTGCTGCGTAATTCCTGCCTGCTCATCTACTTGATTATTGCCAGCTGAAAAGCATGATTTCTCAGAGCTGAGTTCCATGATTATAGCCTGCTGACTGATTCCTGCCTACTCAGCTCTATGTTCATTGCCTCCAGAGGCACATGATCAGTGTGTGACACCAAACATGATCAGCACATGATCAGTCACATGATCAATGCATGTTAAGCCAGGTGATCAGTGCATGATCAATTATGTGATCAGTGCATGATCAGTCATGTGACCAGTACATGGTAGCTGTGTGATCATTGCATGATCAGCCACGTGAGCAGTGCATGATCAGTCACGTGATCAGTGTATGATCAAACACGTGATCAGTGCATGATATCCACGTGATCAGTGCATGATCAGTCTCGTGAACAGTGCATGATAAGTCACCTGATCAGTGTATGATCAATTACGTGATCAGTGCATGATCACTCACGTGACCAGTACATGGTAGCTACGTGATCATTGCATGATCAGCCACGTGAGCAGTGCATGATAGCCGCGTGATCACTGCATGATCTGTGACATGATCAGTGTATGTTTATCCACGTGATCACTGCATGGGCAGTCAGGTGATCAGTGCATGATACAGACGTGATCAGTGCAAGATCAGTCTCGTGATCAGTGTATGATCAACCACGTGATCAGTGCACGATAGCCAGGTAATGAGTGCACGATAGCCAGATGATCAGTGCATTATCAGTCACGTGATCAGTGTATGATCAGCCAAGTAATCAGTGCATGATTGCCAACTCATCAGTGCATGATCAGTCACGTGATCAGTGCATGGTCAGTCACGTGATCAGTGCATGGTCAGTCACGTAATTAGTGCATGATCAGTCACGTGATCAGTGCATGATAGCCACGTGATCAGTGCATGATCAGTTACGTGAGCAGTGTATGATAAGCCACGGGATCAGTGCATGGTCAGACACGTGAACAGTGTATGATCAGCCACGTGATCAGTGCATGATATCCAAGTGATCAGTGCATGATCAATCACGTGATCAGTGCATGATCAGTCACGTGATCAGTGCATGATCAGTTACGTGATCAGTGCATGGTCAGTCACGTAATCAGTGCATGATCAGTCACGTGATCAGTGCATGATAGCCACGTGATCAGTGCATGATCACTTACGTGAGCAGTGTATGATCAGCCACGGGATCAGTGCATGGTCAGACACGTGAACAGTGTATGATCAGCCACGTGATCAGTGCATGATATCCAAGTGATCAGTGCATGATCAATCACGTGATCAGTGTATGATCAGCCACGTGAACAGTGCATGCTCAGTCACGTGATCAGGGCCTGCTGAGCTGCGTGATTACTGTCTGCTCATCTGCTTGACAATTGCCAGCTGAGCTGCATGATTCCTGCCTGTCATCTGCTTGACAATTGTCAGCTGTGCTGCGTAATTCCTGCCTGCTCAGCTGCTTGATTATTGCCAGCTGAGCAGCATGATTCCTCACAGCTGAGTTCCATGATTATTGCCTGCTGACTGTTTGATTCGTGCCTACTCAGCTCTTTGTTTATTGCCTCCAGAGGCACATGATCAGTGTATGATAGCAAACATGATCAGCGCATGATCAGTCACATGATCAGCGCCATTAAGTCACGTGATCACTACATGATAGTCATGTGATCAGTCCATGCTCAGTCACGGTATCAGTGCATGATCAGCCACGTGATCAGTGCATCATCAATTACGTGACCAGTGCAAGATCAGTTACTTGACCAGTACATGGTAGCTACGTGATCATTGCATGATCAGCCATGTGATCAGTGCATGATAGCCACGTGATCAGTGCATGATAGCCAATTGATCAGTGCATGGTCAGTCACGTGACCAGTACATGGTAGCTACGTGATCATTGCCTGATCAGCCACGTGAGCAGTGCATGATAGTCACGTGATCAGTGCATGATCAGCCATTTGATCAGTGCCTGATCAGTCACGTGATCAGTGCATGGTCAGTCACGTGATCAGTGCATGGTCATCCACGTGATCAGTGCACGTGGAGTCATGTACTCAATGCATGATAGCGCCGTGATCAGTGCACGATCAGTCCCGTGATGAGTGTATGATCAGCCAAGTGATCAGTGCAAGATAGCTACGTGATCAGTGCATGATCAGTCACATGATCAGTGCATGATCAGTCACGTGATAGGTATGTGATCAGCCATGTGAACAGTGCATGCTCAGTCAAGTGATCAGGGCCTGCTGAGCTGCGTGATTACTGTCTGCTCATCTCCTTGACAATTTCCAGCTGAGCTGCACGATTCCTGCCTGTAATCTCCTTGACAATTGCCACCTGTGCTGTGTAATTCCTGCCTGCTCATCTACTTGATTATTGCCAGCTGAGCAGCATGATTTCTCAGAGGTGAGTTCCATGACTATAGCCTGCTGACTGATTCCTGCCTACTCAGCTCTATGTTCATTGCCTCCAGAGGCACATGATCAGTGTGTGACACCAAACATGATCAGCACATGATCAGTCACATGATCAATGCATGATAAGCCAGGTGATCAGTGCATGATCAATTATGTGATCAGTGCATGATCAGTCATGTGACCAGTACATGGTAGCTGTGTGTTCATTGCATGATCAGCCACGTGAGCAGTGCATGATCAGTCATGTAATCAGTGCATGATCAGTCACGTGATACGTGTGTGATCAGCCACGTGATCAGTGCATGATATCCACGTGATCAGTGCAGGATAGCCACGTGATCACTTCATGTTTATTCACGTGATCTCTACATGATCAGTCACGTGATACGTGTATGATCAGCCAGCTAATCAGTGCGTGATGAGCCATGTGATCAGTGCAGGATCAATTACGTGATCAGTGCATGATCAGTCACGTGACCAGTACATGGTAGCTACGTGATCATTGCCTGATCAGCCACGTGAGCAGTGCATGATAGCCACGTGATCAGTGCATGATCAGCCATGTGATCAGTGCATGATCAGTCACGTGATCAGTACATGGTCAGTCACGTGATCGGTGCATGATCATCCACGTGATCAGTGCATGAGTGCCACGTGATCAGTGCATGATATGTCATGTGACAGGTGTGTGATCAGCCACGTGAACAGTGCAAGGTCAGCCACGTGATCAGTCCATGATAGCCACGTGATCAGTGCATGATCAGTTACCTGAGCAGTGTATGATCAGCCACGTGATCAGTGCATGGTCAGACACGTGAACAGTGTATGATCAGCCATGTGATCAGTGCATGATATCCAAGTGATCAGTGCATGATCATCACGTGATCAGTGTATGAGCAGCCACGTGAACAGTGCATGCTCAGTCACGTGATCAGGGCCTGCTGAGCTGCGTGATTACTGTCTGCTCATCTGCTTGACAATTGCCAGCTGAGCTGCACGATTCCTGCCTGTCATCTGCTTGACAATTGCCAGGTGTGCTGCGTAATTTCTGCCTGCTCAGCTGCTTGATTATTGCCAGCTGAGCAGCATGATTCCTCACAGCTGAGTTCCATGATTATTGCCTGCTGACTGTTTGATTCGTGCCTACTCAGCTCTTTGTTTATTGCCTCCAGAGGCACATGATCAGTGCATGATCAGTCACATGATCAGAGCCATTAAGTCACGTGATCACTACATGATAGTCATGTTATCAGTCCATGCTCAGTCACGGTATGAGTGCATGATCAGCCACGTGATCAGTGCATGATCAGCCAGGTGATCAGTTCATGATAGCTATGTGATCAGTTCATGATATGTCACGTGATCTGTGCATGACCAGGCAGGTGATCAGTGTATGATCAGCCACGTGAACAGTGCATGATAGCCACGTGATCAGTGCATGATCCGTCACCTAATGGGTGTATGATCAGTCATCTGACCGGTACATGGTAGCTACATGATCATTGCATGATCAGCCACGTGAGTAGTGCATGATAGCCACGTGATCAGTGCATGATCAGTCACATGTTCAGTGCATGATCAGTCATGTAATCTGTGCATGACCAGGCACGTGATCAGTGTATGACCAGACAAGTGATCAGTGCATGATAGCCACGTGATCAGTGCATGATCAGTCACGTGATCAGTGCATGATCAGTCACGTGATCAGTGCATGATCAGCCACATGATCAGTGCATGATCAATTACGTGATCAGTGCATGATCAGTCACGTGACCAGTATATGGTAGCTAGGTGATCATTGCATGATCAGCCACATGAGCCGTGCATGATAGCCACGAGATCAGTGCATGATCAGTCACGTGATCAGTGCATGATCACTCACGTTAACAGTGCATGATAAGTCACCTGATCAGTGCATGATCAATTACGTGATCAGTGCATGATCACTCACGTGACCAGTACATGGTATCTACGTGATCATTGCATGAACAGCCGCGTGAGCAGTGCATGATAGCCACGTGATCAGTGCATGATCTGTCGCATGATCAGTGTATGATCATCCGGGTGATCAGTGCATGGGCAGTCATGTGATCAGTGCATGATATAGACGTGATTAGTGCATTATCAGTCTCGTGATCAGTGTATGATCAACCACGTGATCATTGCACGATAGCCAGTTAATGAGTGCACGATAGCCAGATGATCAGTGCATTATCAGTCACGTGATCAGTGTATGATCAGCCAAGTAATAAGTGCATGATAGCCAACTGATCAGTGTATGATCAGCCACGTGATCAGTGCATGATCAGTTACGTGATCAGTGTATGATCAGCCACGTGATCAGTGCATGGTCAGACACGTGAACAGTGTATGATCAGCCACGTGATCAGTGCATGATAGCCACGTGATCAGTGCATTATCAGTTACGTGAGCAGTGTATGATCAGCCACGTGAACAGTGCATGCTCAGTCACGTGATCTGGGCCTGCTGAGCTGCGTAATTACTGTCTGCTCATCTGCTTGACAATTGCCAACTGAGCTGCAGGATTCCTGCCTGTCATCTGCTTGACAATTGTCAGCTGTGCTGCGTAATTCCTGCCTGCTCAGCTGCTTGATTATTGCCAGCTGAGCAGCATGATTCCTCACAGCTGAGTTCCATGATTATTGCCTGCTGACTGTTTGATTCGTGCCTACTCAGCTCTTTGTTTATTGCCTCCAGAGGCACATGATCAGTGTATGATAGCAAACATGATCAGCGCATGATCAGTCACATGATCAGCGCCATTAAGTCACGTGATCACTACATGATAGTCATGTGATCAGTCCATGCTCAGTCACGGTATCAGTGCATGATCAGCCACGTGATCAGTGCATGACCTGTCACATGATTAGTGTATGATCATCCACGTGATCAGTGCATGGGCAGTCATGTGATCAGTGCATGATATAGACGTGATCAGTGCATGATCAGTCTCGTGATCAGTGCATGATAGCCACGTGATCAGTGCATGATCATTCACCTGATGGGTGTATGATCATTCACGTGACCTGTACATGGTAGCTACATGATCATTGCATGATCAGCCACGTGAGTAGTGCATGATAGCCACGTGATCACTGCATGATCAGTCACGTGATCAGTGCATGATCAGTCATGTGACCAGTACGTGGTAGCTGCGTGATCATCGCATGATCAGCCACGTGATCAGTGTATGTCCAGCCAAGTGATCAGTGCACGATAGCCACGTGATCAGTGCATATTCAGTCACGAGATCAGTGCATGATCAGTCACGTGATCAGTGCATGATCAGTCACGTGATCAATGCATGGTCAATTACGTGATCAGTGCATGATCAGTCACGTGACCAGTACATGGTAGCTACGTGATCATTGCCTGATCAGCCACGTGAGCAGTGCATGATAGCCACGTGATCAGTGCATGATCAGCCATGTGATCAGTGCCTGATCATTCACGTGATCAGTACATGGTCAGTCACGTGATCAGTGCATGATCATCCACGTGATCAGTGCATGTGGAGTCATGTAGTCAATGCATGATAGCGCCGTGATCAGTGCATGATCAGTCCTGTGATGACTGTATGATCAGCCAAGTGATCAGTGCAAGATAGCTACGTGATCAGTGTATGATCAGTAACATGATCAGTGCATGATCAGTCACGTGATAGGTGTGTGATCAGCCAGGTGAACAGTGCATGCTCAGTCACGTGATCAGGGCCTGCTGAGCTGCGTGATTACTGTCTGCTCATGTGCTTGACAATTTCCAGCTGAGCTGCACGATACCTGCCTATCATCTCCTTGACAATTGCCACCTGTGCTGCGTAATTCCTGCCTGCTCATCTACTTGATTATTGCCAGCTGAAAAGCATGATTTCTCAGAGCTGAGTTCCATGATTATAGCCTGCTGACTGATTCCTGCCTACTCAGCTCTATGTTCATTGCCTCCAGAGGCACATGATCAGTGTGTGACACCAAACATGATCAGCACATGATCAGTCACATGATCAATGCATGTTAAGCCAGGTGATCAGTGCATGATCAATTATGTGATCAGTGCATGATCAGTCATGTGACCAGTACATGGTAGCTGTGTGATCATTGCATGATCAGCCACGTGAGCAGTGCATGATCAGTCACGTGATCAGTGTATGATCAAACACGTGATCAGTGCATGATATCCACGTGATCAGTGCATGATCAGTCTCGTGAACAGTGCATGATAAGTCACCTGATCAGTGTATGATCAATTACGTGATCAGTGCATGATCACTCACGTGACCAGTACATGGTAGCTACGTGATCATTGCATGATCAGCCACGTGAGCAGTGCATGATAGCCGCGTGATCACTGCATGATCTGTGACATGATCAGTGTATGTTTATCCACGTGATCACTGCATGGGCAGTCAGGTGATCAGTGCATGATACAGACGTGATCAGTGCAAGATCAGTCTCGTGATCAGTGTATGATCAACCACGTGATCAGTGCACGATAGCCAGGTAATGAGTGCACGATAGCCAGATGATCAGTGCATTATCAGTCACGTGATCAGTGTATGATCAGCCAAGTAATCAGTGCATGATTGCCAACTCATCAGTGCATGATCAGTCACGTGATCAGTGCATGGTCAGTCACGTGATCAGTGCATGGTCAGTCACGTAATTAGTGCATGATCAGTCACGTGATCAGTGCATGATAGCCACGTGATCAGTGCATGGTCAGTTACGTGAGCAGTGTATGATAAGCCACGGGATCAGTGCATGGTCAGACACGTGAACAGTGTATGATCAGCCACGTGATCAGTGCATGATATCCAAGTGATCAGTGCATGATCAATCACGTGATCAGTGCATGATCAGTCACGTGATCAGTGCATGATCAGTTACGTGATCAGTGCATGGTCAGTCACGTAATCAGTGCATGATCAGTCACGTGATCAGTGCATGATAGCCACGTGATCAGTGCATGATCACTTACGTGAGCAGTGTATGATCAGCCACGGGATCAGTGCATGGTCAGACACGTGAACAGTGTATGATCAGCCACGTGATCAGTGCATGATATCCAAGTGATCAGTGCATGATCAATCACGTGATCAGTGTATGATCAGCCACGTGAACAGTGCATGCTCAGTCACGTGATCAGGGCCTGCTGAGCTGCGTGATTACTGTCTGCTCATCTGCTTGACAATTGCCAGCTGAGCTGCATGATTCCTGCCTGTCATCTGCTTGACAATTGTCAGCTGTGCTGCGTAATTCCTGCCTGCTCAGCTGCTTGATTATTGCCAGCTGAGCAGCATGATTCCTCACAGCTGAGTTCCATGATTATTGCCTGCTGACTGTTTGATTCGTGCCTACTCAGCTCTTTGTTTATTGCCTCCAGAGGCACATGATCAGTGTATGATAGCAAACATGATCAGCGCATGATCAGTCACATGATCAGCGCCATTAAGTCACGTGATCACTACATGATAGTCATGTGATCAGTCCATGCTCAGTCACGGTATCAGTGCATGATCAGCCACGTGATCAGTGCATCATCAATTACGTGACCAGTGCAAGATCAGTTACTTGACCAGTACATGGTAGCTACGTGATCATTGCATGATCAGCCATGTGATCAGTGCATGATAGCCACGTGATCAGTGCATGATAGCCAATTGATCAGTGCATGGTCAGTCACGTGACCAGTACATGGTAGCTACGTGATCATTGCCTGATCAGCCACGTGAGCAGTGCATGATAGTCACGTGATCAGTGCATGATCAGCCATTTGATCAGTGCCTGATCAGTCACGTGATCAGTGCATGGTCAGTCACGTGATCAGTGCATGGTCATCCACGTGATCAGTGCACGTGGAGTCATGTACTCAATGCATGATAGCGCCGTGATCAGTGCACGATCAGTCCCGTGATGAGTGTATGATCAGCCAAGTGATCAGTGCAAGATAGCTACGTGATCAGTGCATGATCAGTCACATGATCAGTGCATGATCAGTCACGTGATAGGTATGTGATCAGCCATGTGAACAGTGCATGCTCAGTCAAGTGATCAGGGCCTGCTGAGCTGCGTGATTACTGTCTGCTCATCTCCTTGACAATTTCCAGCTGAGCTGCACGATTCCTGCCTGTAATCTCCTTGACAATTGCCACCTGTGCTGTGTAATTCCTGCCTGCTCATCTACTTGATTATTGCCAGCTGAGCAGCATGATTTCTCAGAGGTGAGTTCCATGACTATAGCCTGCTGACTGATTCCTGCCTACTCAGCTCTATGTTCATTGCCTCCAGAGGCACATGATCAGTGTGTGACACCAAACATGATCAGCACATGATCAGTCACATGATCAATGCATGATAAGCCAGGTGATCAGTGCATGATCAATTATGTGATCAGTGCATGATCAGTCATGTGACCAGTACATGGTAGCTGTGTGTTCATTGCATGATCAGCCACGTGAGCAGTGCATGATCAGTCATGTAATCAGTGCATGATCAGTCACGTGATACGTGTGTGATCAGCCACGTGATCAGTGCATGATATCCACGTGATCAGTGCAGGATAGCCACGTGATCACTTCATGTTTATTCACGTGATCTCTACATGATCAGTCACGTGATACGTGTATGATCAGCCAGCTAATCAGTGCGTGATGAGCCATGTGATCAGTGCAGGATCAATTACGTGATCAGTGCATGATCAGTCACGTGACCAGTACATGGTAGCTACGTGATCATTGCCTGATCAGCCACGTGAGCAGTGCATGATAGCCACGTGATCAGTGCATGATCAGCCATGTGATCAGTGCATGATCAGTCACGTGATCAGTACATGGTCAGTCACGTGATCGGTGCATGATCATCCACGTGATCAGTGCATGAGTGCCACGTGATCAGTGCATGATATGTCATGTGACAGGTGTGTGATCAGCCACGTGAACAGTGCAAGGTCAGCCACGTGATCAGTCCATGATAGCCACGTGATCAGTGCATGATCAGTTACCTGAGCAGTGTATGATCAGCCACGTGATCAGTGCATGGTCAGACACGTGAACAGTGTATGATCAGCCATGTGATCAGTGCATGATATCCAAGTGATCAGTGCATGATCATAACGTGATCAGTGTATGAGCAGCCACGTGAACAGTGCATGCTCAGTCACGTGATCAGGGCCTGCTGAGCTGCGTGATTACTGTCTGCTCATCTGCTTGACAATTGCCAGCTGAGCTGCACGATTCCTGCCTGTCATCTGCTTGACAATTGCCAGGTGTGCTGCGTAATTTCTGCCTGCTCAGCTGCTTGATTATTGCCAGCTGAGCAGCATGATTCCTCACAGCTGAGTTCCATGATTATTGCCTGCTGACTGTTTGATTCGTGCCTACTCAGCTCTTTGTTTATTGCCTCCAGAGGCACATGATCAGTGCATGATCAGTCACATGATCAGAGCCATTAAGTCACGTGATCACTACATGATAGTCATGTTATCAGTCCATGCTCAGTCACGGTATGAGTGCATGATCAGCCACGTGATCAGTGCATGATCAGCCAGGTGATCAGTTCATGATAGCTATGTGATCAGTTCATGATATGTCACGTGATCTGTGCATGACCAGGCAGGTGATCAGTGTATGATCAGCCACGTGAACAGTGCATGATAGCCACGTGATCAGTGCATGATCCGTCACCTAATGGGTGTATGATCAGTCATCTGACCGGTACATGGTAGCTACATGATCATTGCATGATCAGCCACGTGAGTAGTGCATGATAGCCACGTGATCAGTGCATGATCAGTCACATGTTCAGTGCATGATCAGTCATGTAATCTGTGCATGACCAGGCACGTGATCAGTGTATGACCAGACAAGTGATCAGTGCATGATAGCCACGTGATCAGTGCATGATCAGTCACGTGATCAGTGCATGATCAGTCACGTGATCAGTGCATGATCAGCCACATGATCAGTGCATGATCAATTAAGTGATCAGTGCATGATCAGTCACGTGACCAGTATATGGTAGCTAGGTGATCATTGCATGATCAGCCACATGAGTCGTGCATGATAGCCACGAGATCAGTGCATGATCAGTCACGTGATCAGTGCATGATCACTCACGTTAACAGTGCATGATAAGTCACCTGATCAGTGCATGATCAATTACGTGATCAGTGCATGATCACTCACGTGACCAGTACATGGTATCTACGTGATCATTGCATGAACAGCCGCGTGAGCAGTGCATGATAGCCACGTGATCAGTGCATGATCTGTCGCATGATCAGTGTATGATCATCCGGGTGATCAGTGCATGGGCAGTCATGTGATCAGTGCATGATATAGACGTGATTAGTGCATGATCAGTCTCGTGATCAGTGTATGATCAACCACGTGATCAGTGCACGATAGCCAGGTAATGAGTGCACGATAGCCAGATGATCAGTGCATTATCAGTCACGTGATCAGTGTATGATCAGCCAAGTAATAAGTGCATGATAGCCAACTGATCAGTGTATGATCAGCCACGTGATCAGTGCATGATCAGTTACGTGATCAGTGTATGATCAGCCACGTGATCAGTGCATGGTCAGACACGTGAACAGTGTATGATCAGCCACGTGATCAGTGCATGATAGCCACGTGATCAGTGCATTATCAGTTACGTGAGCAGTGTATGATCAGCCACGTGAACAGTGCATGCTCAGTCACGTGATCTGGGCCTGCTGAGCTGCGTGATTACTGTCTGCTCATCTGCTTGACAATTGCCAACTGAGCTGCAGGATTCCTGCCTGTCATCTGCTTGACAATTGTCAGCTGTGCTGCGTAATTCCTGCCTGCTCAGCTGCTTGATTATTGCCAGCTGAGCAGCATGATTCCTCACAGCTGAGTTCCATGATTATTGCCTGCTGACTGTTTGATTCGTGCCTACTCAGCTCTTTGTTTATTGCCTCCAGAGGCACATGATCAGTGTATGATAGCAAACATGATCAGCGCATCATCAGTCACATGATCAGCGCCATTAAGTCACGTGATCACTACATGATAGTCATGTGATCAGTCCATGCTCAGTCACGGTATCAGTGCATGATCAGCCACGTGATCAGTGCATGACCTGTCACATGATTAGTGTATGATCATCCACGTGATCAGTGCATGGGCAGTCATGTGATCAGTGCATGATATAGACGTGATCAGTGCATGATCAGTCTCGTGATCAGTGCATGATAGCCACGTGATCAGTGCATGATCATTCACCTGATGGGTGTATGATCATTCACGTGACCTGTACATGGTAGCTACATGATCATTGCATGATCAGCCACGTGAGTAGTGCATGATAGCCACGTGATCACTGCATGATCAGTCACGTGATCAGTGCATGATCAGTCATGTGACCAGTACGTGGTAGCTGCGTGATCATCGCATGATCAGCCACGTGATCAGTGTATGTCCAGCCAAGTGATCAGTGCACGATAGCCACGTGATCAGTGCATATTCAGTCACGTGATCAGTGCATGATCAGTCACGTGATCAATGCATGGTCAATTACGTGATCAGTGCATGATCAGTCACGTGACCAGTACATGGTAGCTACGTGATCATTGCCTGATCAGCCACGTGAGCAGTGCATGATAGCCACGTGATCAGTGCATGATCAGCCATGTGATCAGTGCCTGATCATTCACGTGATCAGTACATGGTCAGTCACGTGATCAGTGCATGATCATCCACGTGATCAGTGCATGTGGAGTCATGTAGTCAATGCATGATAGCGCCGTGATCAGTGCATGATCAGTCCTGTGATGACTGTATGATCAGCCAAGTGATCAGTGCAAGATAGCTACGTGATCAGTGTATGATCAGTAACATGATCAGTGCATGATCAGTCACGTGATAGGTGTGTGATCAGCCAGGTGAACAGTGCATGCTCAGTCACGTGATCAGGGCCTGCTGAGCTGCGTGATTACTGTCTGCTCATGTGCTTGACAATTTCCAGCTGAGCTGCACGATACCTGCCTGTCATCTCCTTGACAATTGCCACCTGTGCTGCGTAATTCCTGCCTGCTCATCTACTTGATTATTGCCAGCTGAAAAGCATGATTTCTCAGAGCTGAGTTCCATGATTATAGCCTGCTGACTGATTCCTGCCTACTCAGCTCTATGTTCATTGCCTCCAGAGGCACATGATCAGTGTGTGACACCAAACATGATCAGCACATGATCAGTCACATGATCAATGCATGTTAAGCCAGGTGATCAGTGCATGATCAATTATGTGATCAGTGCATGATCAGTCATGTGACCAGTACATGGTAGCTACGTGATCATTGCATGATCAGCCACGTGAGCAGTGCATGATAGCCGCGTGATCACTGCATGATCTGTGACATGATCAGTGTATGTTTATCCACGTGATCACTGCATGGGCAGTCAGGTGATCAGTGCATGATACAGACGTGATCAGTGCAAGATCAGTCTCGTGATCAGTGTATGATCAACCACGTGATCAGTGCACGATAGCCAGGTAATGAGTGCACGATAGCCAGATGATCAGTGCATTATCAGTCACGTGATCAGTGTATGATCAGCCAAGTAATCAGTGCATGATTGCCAACTCATCAGTGCATGATCAGTCACGTGATCAGTGCATGGTCAGTCACGTGATCAGTGCATGGTCAGTCACGTAATTAGTGCATGATCAGTCACGTGATCAGTGCATGATAGCCACGTGATCAGTGCATGATCAGTTACGTGAGCAGTGTATGATAAGCCACGGGATCAGTGCATGGTCAGACACGTGAACAGTGTATGATCAGCCACGTGATCAGTGCATGATATCCAAGTGATCAGTGCATGATCAATCACGTGATCAGTGCATGATCAGTCACGTGATCAGTGCATGATCAGTTACGTGATCAGTGCATGGTCAGTCACGTAATCAGTGCATGATCAGTCACGTGATCAGTGCATGATAGCCACGTGATCAGTGCATGATCACTTACGTGAGCAGTGTATGATCAGCCACGGGATCAGTGCATGGTCAGACACGTGAACAGTGTTTGATCAGCCACGTGATCAGTGCATGATATCCAAGTGATCAGTGCATGATCAATCACGTGATCAGTGTATGATCAGCCACGTGAACAGTGCATGCTCAGTTATGTGATCCGGGCCTGCTGAGCTGCGTGATTACTGTCTGCTCATCTGCTTGACAATTGCCAGCTGAGCTGCATGATTCCTGCCTGTCATCTGCTTGACAATTGTCAGCTGTGCTGCGTAATTCCTGCCTGCTCAGCTGCTTGATTATTGCCAGCTGAGCAGCATGATTCCTCACAGCTGAGTTCCATGATTATTGCCTGCTGACTGTTTGATTCGTGCCTACTCAGCTCTTTGTTTATTGCCTCCAGAGGCACATGATCAGTGTATGATAGCAAACATGATCAGCGCATGATCAGTCACATGATCAGCGCCATTAAGTCACGTGATCACTACATGATAGTCATGTGATCAGTCCATGCTCAGTCACGGTATCAGTGCATGATCAGCCACGTGATCAGTGCATCATCAATTACGTGACCAGTGCAAGATCAGTTACTTGACCAGTACATGGTAGCTACGTGATCATTGCATGATCAGCCATGTGATCAGTGCATGATAGCCACGTGATCAGTGCATGATAGCCAATTGATCAGTGCATGGTCAGTCACGTGACCAGTACATGGTAGCTACGTGATCATTGCCTGATCAGCCACGTGAGCAGTGCATGATAGTCACGTGATCAGTGCATGATCAGCCATTTGATCAGTGCCTGATCAGTCACGTGATCAGTGCATGGTCAGTCACGTGATCAGTGCATGGTCATCCACGTGATCAGTGCACGTGGAGTCATGTACTCAATGCATGATAGCGCCGTGATCAGTGCACGATCAGTCCCGTGATGAGTGTATGATCAGCCAAGTGATCAGTGCAAGATAGCTACGTGATCAGTGCATGATCAGTCACATGATCAGTGCATGATCAGTCACGTGATAGGTATGTGATCAGCCATGTGAACAGTGCATGCTCAGTCAAGTGATCAGGGCCTGCTGAGCTGCGTGATTACTGTCTGCTCATCTCCTTGACAATTTCCAGCTGAGCTGCACGATTCCTGCCTGTAATCTCCTTGACAATTGCCACCTGTGCTGTGTAATTCCTGCCTGCTCATCTACTTGATTATTGCCAGCTGAGCAGCATGATTTCTCAGAGGTGAGTTCCATGACTATAGCCTGCTGACTGATTCCTGCCTATTCAGCTCTATGTTCATTGCCTCCAGAGGCACATGATCAGTGTGTGACACCAAACATGATCAGCACATGAACAGTCACATGATCAATGCATGATAAGCCAGGTGATCAGTGCATGATCAATTATGTGATCAGTGCATGATCAGTCATGTGACCAGTACATGGTAGCTGTGTGTTCATTGCATGATCAGCCACGTGAGCAGTGCATGATCAGTCACGTAATCAGTGCATGATCAGTCACGTGATACGTGTGTGATCAGCCACGTGATCAGTGCATGATATCCACGTGATCAGTGTAGGATAGCCACGTGATCACTTCATGTTTATTCACGTGATCTCTACATGATCAGTCACGTGATACGTGTATGATCAGCCAGCTAATCAGTGCGTGATGAGCCATGTGATCAGTGCAGGATCAATTACGTGATCAGTGCATGATCAGTCACGTGACCAGTACATGGTAGCTACGTGATCATTGCCTGAGCAGCCACGTGAGCAGTGCATGATAGCCACGTGATCAGTGCATGATCAGCCATGTGATCAGTGCATGATCAGTCACGTGATCAGTACATGGTCAGTCACGTGATCGGTGCATGATCATCCACGTGATCAGTGCATGTGGAGTCATGTAGTCAATGCATGATAGCGCCGTGATCAGTGCACGATCAGTCCCGTGATGAGTGTATGATCAGCCAAGTGATCAGTGCAAGATAGCTACGTGATCAGTGCATGATCAGTCACATGATCAGTGCATGATCAGTCACGTGATAGGTGTGTGATCAGCCTTGTGAACAGTGCATGCTCAGTCACGTGATCAGGGCCTGCTGAGCTGCGTGATTACTGTCTGCTCATCTGCTTGACAATTTCCAGCTGAGCTGCAGGATTCCTGCCGGTCATCTCCTTGACAATTGCCACCTGTGCTGCGAAATTCCTGCCTGCTCATCTACTTGATTATTGCCAGCTGAGCAGCATGATTTCTCAGAGCTGAGTTCCATGATTATAGCCTGCTGACTGATTCCTGCCTACTCAGCTCTATGTTCATTGCCTCCAGAGGCACATGATCAGTGTGTGACACCAAACATGATCAGTCACATGATCAATGCATGATAAGCCAGGTGATCAGTGCATGATCAATTATGTGATCAGTGCATGATCAGTCATGTGACCAGTACATGGTAGCTGTGTGATCATTGCATGATCAGCCCCGTGAGCAGTGCATGATAGCCACGTGATCAGTGCATGATCAGTCACGTGATCTGTGCATGATCAGTCACGTGATCAGTGCATGATAGCCACGTGATCAGTGCATGATCAGTCACGTGATACGTGTGTGATCAGCCACGTGATCAGTGCATGATATCCACGTGATCAGTGCAGAATAGCCACGTGATCACTTCATGATTAGTCACGTGATCTGTACATGATCAGTCACGTGATACGTGTGTCATCAGCCACCGGATCAGTGCGTGAAGAGCCACGTGTTCAGTGCAGGATCAATTACGTGATCAGTGCATGATCAGTCACGAGACCACTACATGGTTGCTACGTGATCGTTGCATGATCAGCCACGTGAGAAGAGCATGATAGCCACGTGATCAGTGCATTATGAGTCACGTGATCAGTACATGATCAGTCACGTGAACAGTGCATGATCATTTACGTGATCTGTGCATGATCAGTCACGTGACCAGTATATGGTAGCTTCGTGATCATTCCATGACGAACCACTTGAGCAGTGCATGATAGCCACTTGATGTGTGCATGATGAGTTTCGTGAGCAGAGTATGATCAGCCACGTGATCAGTGCATGAGTGCCAGGTGATCAGTGCATGATATGTCACGTGACAGGTGTGTGATCAGCCACGTGAACAGTGCATGTTCAGCCGCGTATTCAGTGCATGATAGCCACGTGATCAGTGCATTATCAGTTACGTGAGCAGTGTATGATCAGCCTGTGATCAGTGCATGGTCAGACACGTGAACAGTGTTTGATCAGCCACGTGATCAGTGCATGATATCCAAGTGATCAGTGCATGATCAATCACGTGATCAGTGTATGATCAGCCACGTGAACAGTGCATGCTCAGTCACGTGATCTGGGCCTGGTGAGCTGCGTGATTACTGTCTGCTCATCTGCTTGACATTTGCCAGCTGAGCTGCACTATTCCTGCCTGTCATCTGCTTGACAATTGTCAGCTGTGCTGCGTAATTCCTGCCTGCTCAGCTGCTTGATTATTGCCAGCTGAGCAGCATGATTCCTCACACCTGAGTTCCATGATTATTGCCTGCTGACTGTTTGATTCGTGCCTACTCAGCTCTTTGTTTATTGCCTCCAGAGGCACATGATCAGTGTATGATAGCAAACATGATCAGCGCATGATCAGTCACATGATCAGCGCCATTAAGTCACGTGATCACTACATGATAGTCATGTGATCATTCCATGGTCAGTCACGGTATCAGTGCATGATCAGCCACGTGATCAGTGCATGATCTGTCACATGATTAGTGTATGATCATCCACGTGATCAGTGCATGGGCAGTCATGTGATCAGTGCATGATATAGACGTGAACAGTGCATGATCAGTCTCGTGATCAGTGCATGATAGCCACGTGATCAGTGCATGATCAGTCACCTAATGGGTGTATGATCATTCACGTGACCTGTACATGGTAGCTACATGATCATTGCATGATCAGCCACGTGAGTAGTGCATGATAGCTACGTGATCACTGCATGATCAGTCACGTGATCAGTGCATGATCAGTCATGTGACCAGTACATGGTAGCTGCGTGATCATCACATGATCAGCCACGTGAGCAGTGCATGATAGCCATGTGATCAGTGCATGACCAGACTCGAGATCAGTGCATGATCAGTCACGTGATCAGTGCATGATCAGCCACGTGATCAGTGCATGACCAGGCACGTGATCAGTGTATGTCCAGCCAAGTGAGCAGTGCATGATAGCCAAGTGATCAGTGCATGATCAGTCACGTGATCAGTGCATGATCAGTTATGTGATCAGTGTATGATCAGCCACGTGATCAGTGCATGATCAGCCACATGAGCAGTGCATGATCAATTACGTGACCAGTGCATGAGCAGTCACGTGACCAGTACATGGTAGCTACGTGATCATTGCCTGATCAGCCACGTGAGCAGTGCATTAAAGCCCCGTGGTCAGTGCATGATCAGCCATGTGATCAGTGCCTGATCAGTCACGTGATCAGTGCATGGTCAGTCACGTGATCAGTGCATGATCATCCACGTGATCAGTGCATGTGGAGTCATGTAGTCAATGCATGATAGCGCCGTGATCAGTGCACGATCAGTCCCGTGATGAGTGTATGATCAGCCAAGTGATCAGTGCAAGATAGCTACGTGATCAGTGCATGATCAGTCACATGATCAGTGCATGATCAGTCACGTGATAGGTGTGTGATCATCCATGTGAACAGTGCAGGCTCAGTCACTTGATCAGGGCCTGCTGAGCTGCGTGATTACTGTCTGCTCATCTGCTTGACAATTTCCAGTTGAGCTGCACGATTCCTGCCTGTCATCTCCTTGACAATTGCCACCTGTGCTGCGTAATTCCTGCCTGCTCCTCTACTTGATTATTGCCAGCTGAGCAGCATGATTTCTCAGAGCTGAGTTCCATGATTATAGCCTGCTAACTGATTCCTGCTTACTCAGCTCTATGTTCATTGCCTCCAGAGGCACATGATCAGTGTGTGACACCAAACATGATCAGCACATAATCAGTCACATGATCAATGCATGATAAGCCAGGTGATCAGTGCATGATCAATTATGTGATCAGTGCATGATCAGTCATGTGATCAGTGCATGATCAGTCAGGTGATACATGTGTGTTCAGCCACGTGATCAATGCATGATACCACGTGATCAGTGCAGGATAGCCACGTGATCACTTCATGATTATTCACGTGATCTATATAGAATATCGCATGATCAGCCACGTGAGCAGTGGAAGATAGCCACGTGATCAGTGCATGATCAGTCACGTGATCAGTGCATGTTCAGCCACGTGATCAGTGCATGACCAGGCACGTGATCAGTGTATGTCCAGGCAAGTGATCAGTGCATGATAGCCACGTGATCAGTGCATGATCAGTCACGTGATCAGTGCATGATCAGTCACGTGATCAGTGTATGATCGGCCACGTGATCAGTACATGATCAGCCACATGATCAGTGCATGATCAATTACGTGATCAGTGCATGATCAGTCACGTAACCAGTACATGGTAGCTATGTGACCATTGCCAGATCAGCGACGTGAGCATTGCATGATAGCCACATTATCAGTGCATGATCAGCCACGTGATCAGGGCATTATCAGTCACATGATCAGTGCATGGTCAGTCACGTGATCAGTGCATGATCTTCCACGTGATCAGTGCATGTGGAGTCATGTAGTCAATGCATAGTAGCGCCATGATCAGTGCATGATCAGTCCCGTTATGAGTGTATGATCAGCCAAGTGATCAGTACAAGATAGCTACGTGATTAGTGCATGATCAGTCACATGATCAGTGCATGATCAGTCACGTGATAGGTGTGTGATCAGCCATATGAACAGTGCATGTTCAGTCACGTGATCTGGGCCTGCTGAGCTGCGTGATTACTGTCTGCTCATCTCCTTGACAATTGCCACCTGTGCTGCGTAATTCCTGCCTGCTCATCTATTTGATTATTGCCAGCTGAGCAGCATGATTTCTCAGAGTTGAGTTCCATGATTATAGACTGCTGACTGATTCCTGCCTACTCAGCTCTATGTTCATTGCCTCCAGAGGCACATGATCAGTGTGTGACACCAAACATGATCAGCACATAATCAGTCACATGATCAATGCATGATAAGCCAGGTGATCAGTGCATGATCAATTATGTGATCAGTGCATGATCAGTCATGTGACCAGTACATGGTAGCTGTGTGATTATTGCATGATCAGGACGTGAGCAGTGCATGATAGCCACGTGATGAGTGCATGATCAGTAACGTGATCTGTGCATGATCAGTCAAGTGATCTGTGCATGATCAGTCACGTGATCAGTGCATGATCAATTACCTGATCAGTGTATGATCAGCCACGTGAACAGTGCATGATAGCCACGTGATCAGTGCATGATCCGTCACCTGATGGGTGTATGATCAGTCACCTGACTGGTACATGGTAGCTACATGATCATTGCATGATCAGCCACGTGAGTAGTGCATGATAGCCACGTGATCAGTGCATGATCAGTCATGTAATCTGTGCATGACCAGGCACGTGATCAGTGTATGACCAGCCAAGTGATCAGTGCATGATAGCCACGTGATCAATGCATCATCAGTCACGTGATCAGTGCATGATCAGTCACGTGATCAGTTGATGATCAGCCACGTGATCAGTGCATGATAGCCATGTGATCAGTGCATGATCAGTTACCTGAGCACTGTATGATCAGCCACGTGATCAGTGCATGGTCAGACACGTGAACAGTGTATGATCAGCCATGTGATCAGTGAATGATATCCAAGTGATCAGTGCATGATCATCACGTGATCAGTGTATGATCAGCCACGTGAACAGTGCATGATCAGTCACGTGATCAGTGCATGATCAGTCACGTGAGCAGTATATGGTAGCTAGGTGATCATTGCATGATCAGCCACATGAGCCGTGCATGATAGCCACGAGATCAGTGCATGATCAGTCACGTGATCAGTGCATGATCACTCACGTTAACAGTGCATGATAAGTCACCTGATCAGTGCATGATCAATTACGTGATCAGTGCATGATCACTCACGTGACCAGTACATGGTAGCTACGTGATCATTGCATGAACAGCCGCGTGAGCAGTGCATGGTAGCCACATGATCAGTGCATGATCTGTCGCATGATCAGTGTATGATCATCCGGGTGATCAGTGCATGGGCAGTCATGTGATCAGTGCATGATATAGACGTGATTAGTGCCTAATCAGTCTCGTGATCAGTGTATGATCAACCACGTGATCAGTGCATGATCAGTCACGTGATCAGTGTATGATCAGCCAAGTAATAAGTGCATGACAGCCAATTGATCAGTGTATGATCAGCCACGTGATCAGTGCATAATCAGTTACGTGAGCAGTGTATGATCAGCCACGTGATCAGTGCATGGTCAAACACGTGAACAGTGTATGATCAGCCACGTGATCAGTGCATGATATCCAAGTGATCAGTGCATTATCAGTTACGTGAGCAGTTTATGATCAGCCACGTGAACAGTGCATGCTCAGTCACGTGATCTGGGCCTGCTGAGCTGCGTGATTACTGTCTGCTCATCTGCTTGACAATTGCCAGCTGAGCTGCACGATTCCTGCCTGTCATCTGCTTGACAATTGTCAGCTGTGCTGCGTAATTACTGCCTGCTCAGCTGCTTGATTATTGCCAGCTGAGCAGCATGATTCCTCACACCTGAGTTCCATGATTATTGCCTGCTGACTGTTTGATTCGTGCCTACTCAGCTCTTTGTTTATTGCCTCCAGAGGCACATGATCAGTGTATGATAGCAAACATGATCAGCGCATGATCACTCACATGATCAGCGCCATTAAGTCACGTGATCACTACATGATAGTCATGTGATCAGTCCATGCTCAGTCAGGGTATCAGTGCATGATCAGCCACGTGATCAGTGCATGATCTGTCACATGATTAGTGTATGATCATCCACGTGATCAGTGTATGGGCAGTCATGTGATCAGTGCATGATATAGACGTGATCAGTGCATGATCAGTCTCGTGATCAGTGCATGATAGCCACGTGATCAGTGCATGATCAGTCACCTGATGGGTGTATGATCATTCACGTGACCTGTACATGGTAGCTATATGATCATTGCATGATCAGCCACGTGAGTAGTGCATGATAGCCACGTGATCAGTGCATGATCAGTCACGTGTTCAGTGCATGATCAGTCATGTAATCTGTGCATGACCAGGCACGTGATCAGTGTATGACCAGCCAAGTGATCAGTGCATGATAGCCACGTGATCAGTGCATGATCAGTCACGTGATCAGTACATGATCAGTCACGTGAACAGTGCATGATCATTTACGTGATCTGTGCATGATCAGTCACGTGACCAGTATATTGTAGCTATGTGATCATTCCATGACGAGCCACGTGAGCAGTGCATGATAGCCACGTGATGTGTGCATAATGAGTTACGTGAGCAGAGTATGATCAGCCACGTGATCAGTGCATGAGTGCCACGTGATCACTGCATGATATGTCATGTGACAGGTGTGTGATCAGCCACGTGAACAGTGCATGTTCAGCCACGTGATCAGTCCATGATAGCCACGTGATCAGTGCATGATCAGTTACCTGAGCAGTGTATGATCAGCCACGTGATCAGTGCATGGTCAGACACGTGAACAGTGTATGATCAGCCATGTGATCAGTGCATAATATCCAAGTGATCAGTGCATGATCATCAGGTGATCAGTGTATGATCAGCCACGTGAACAGTGCATGCTCAGTCACGTGATCAGGGCCTGCTGAGCTGCGTGATTCTTGTCTGCTCATCTGCTTGACAATTGCCAGCTGAGCTGCATGATTCCTGCCTGTCATCTGCTTGACAATTGCCAGCTGTGCTGCGTAATTCCTGCCTGCTCATCTGCTTGATTATTGCCAGCTGAGCAGCATGATTCCTCACAGCTGAGTTCCATAATTATTGCCTGCTGACTGTTTGATTCGTGCCTACACAGCTCTTTGTTTATTGCCTCCAGAGGCACATGATCAGTGTATGATAATAAACATGATCAGTGCATGATCAGTCACATGATCAGAGCCATTAAGTCACGTGATCACTACATGATAGTCATGTGATCAGTCCATGCTCAGTCACGGTATGAGTGCATGATCAGCCACGTGATCAGTGCATGATCAGCCAGGTGATCAGTTCATGATAGCTATGTGATCAGTTCATGATTTGTCACGTGATCTGTGCATGACCAGGCAGGTGATCAGTGTATGATCAGCCACGTGAACAGTGCATGATAGCTACGTGATCAGTGCATGATCCGTCACCTAATGGGTGTATGATCAGTCACCTGACCGGTACATGGTAGCTACATGATCATTGCATGATCAGCCACGTGAGTAGTGCATGATAGCCACGTGATCAGTGCATGATCAGTCACGTGTTCAGTGCATGATCAGTCATGTAATCAGTGCATGACCAAGCACGTGATCAGTGTATGACCAGACAAGTGATCAGTGCATGATAGCCACGTGATCAGTGCATGATCAGTCACGTGATCAGTGCATGATCAGTCACGTGATCAGTGCATGATCAGCCACGTGATCAGTGCATGATCAGCCACATGATCAGTGCATGATCAATACGTGATCAGTGCATGATCAGTCACGTGACCAGTATATGGTAGCTAGGTGATCATTGCATGATCAGCCACATGAGTCGTGCATGATAGCCACGAGATCAGTGCATGATCAGTCACGTGATCAGTGCATGATCACTCACGTTAACAGTGCATGATAAGTCACCTGATCAGTGCATGATCAATTACGTGATCAGTGCATGATCAGTCACGTGATCAGTGCATGATCAGTCACGTGATCAGTGCATGATCAATTACGTGATCAGTGCATGATCAGTCACGTGACCAGTATATGGTAGCTAGGTGATCATTGCATGATCAGCCACATGAGTCGTGCATGATAGCCACGAGATCAGTGCATGATCAGTCACGTGACCAGTGCATGATCAGCTACGTGATCATTGCATGAACAGCCGCGTGAGCAGTGCATGATAGCCACGTGATCAGTGCATGATCTGTCGCATGATCAGTGTATGATCATCCGGGTGATCAGTGCATGGGCAGTCATGTGATCAGTGCATGATATAGACGTGATTAGTGCATGATTAGTCTCGTGATCAGTGTATGATCAACCACGTGATCAGTGCACGATAGCCAGTTAATGAGTGCACGATAGCCAGATGATCAGTGCATTATCAGTCACGTGATCAGTGTATGATCAACCAAGTAATAAGTGCATGATACCAAACTGATCAGTGTATGATCAGCCACGTGATCAGTGCATGATCAGTTACGTGATCAGTGTATGATCAGCCACGTGATCAGTGCATGGTCAGACACGTGAACAGTGTATGATCAGCCACGTGATCAGTGCATGATAGCCACGTGATCAGTGCATTATCAGTTACGTGAGCAGTGTATGATCAGCCACGTGAACAGTGTATGCTCAGTCACGTGATCTGGGCCTGCTGACCTGTGTGATTCCTGCCTGTCATCTGCTTGACAATTGCCAGCTGTGCTGCGTAATTCCTGCCTGCTCAGCTGCGTGATTATTGCCAGCTGAGCAGCATGATTCCTCACAGCTGAGTTCCATGATTATTGCCTGCTGACTGTTTGATTCGTGCCTACTCAGCTCTTTGTTTATTGCCTCCAGAGGCACATGATCAGTGTATGATAGCAAACATGATCAGCACATGATCAGTCACATGATCAGCGCCATTAAGTCACGTGATCACTACATGATAGTCATGTGATCAGTCCATGCTCAGTCACGGTATCAGTGCATGATCAGCCACGTGATCAGTGCATGACCTGTCACATGATTAGTGTATGATCATCCACGTGATCAGTGAATGGGCAGTCATGTGATCAGTGCATGATATAGACGTGATCAGTGCATGATCAGTCACGTGATCAGTGCATGATAGCCACGTGATCAGTGCATGATCAGTCACCTGATGGGTGTATGATCATTCACGTGACCTGTACATGGTAGCTACATGATCATTGCATGATCAGCCACGTGAGTAGTGCATGATAGCCACGTGATCAGTGCATGATCAGTCACGTGATCAGTGCATGATCAGTCATGTGACCAGTACATGGTAGCTGCGTGATCATGCATGATCAGCCACGTGATCAGTGCATGATCAGCCACGTGATCAGTGCATGATAGCCACGTGATCAGTGCATGATCAGTCACGTGATCAGTGCATGATCAGTCACGTGATCAGTGCATGATCAGTCACGTGATCAGTGCATGATAGCTGTGTGATCAGTGCATGATCAGCCACGTGATCAGTGCATGATCAGTCACGTGATCAGTGCATGATCAGTCACGTGATCAGTGTATGATCAGCCACGTGATCAGTGCATGATACCACGTGATCAGTGCATGATAGCCACGTGATCAGTGCATGATCAGTCACGTGATCTATATAGAATATCGCATGATCAGCCACGTGATCAGTGCATGATAGCCACGTGATCAGTGCATGATCAGTCACGTGATCAGTGCATGATCAGCCACGTGATCAGTGCATGATCAGGCACGTGATCAGTGCATGATCAGCCACGTGATCAGTGCATGATAGCCACGTGATCAGTGCATGATCAGTCACGTGATCAGTGCATGATCAGTCACGTGATCAGTGCATGATCAGCCACGTGATCAGTGCATGATCAGCCACGTGATCAGTGCATGATCAGCCACGTGATCAGTGCATGATCAGCCACGTGATCAGTGCATGATCAGTCACGTGATCAGTGCATGATAGCTACGTGATCAGTGCATGATCAGCCACGTGATCAGTGCATGATAGCCACGTGATCAGTGCATGATCAGCCACGTGATCAGTGCATGATCAGTCACGTGATCAGTGCATGATCAGTCCCGTGATCAGTGCATGATCAGCCACGTGATCAGTGCATGATAGCCACGTGATCAGTGCATGATCAGTCACATGATCAGTCACGTGAAAGGTGTGTGATCAGCCACGTGATCAGTGCATGATCAGTCACGTGATCAGTGCCTGCTGAGCTGCGTGATTACTGTCTGCTCATCTGCTTGACAATTGCCAGCTGTGCTGCGTAATTCCTGCCTGCTCATCTGCTTGATTATTGCCAGCTGAGCAGCATGATTTCTCAGAGCTGAGTTCCATGATTATTGCCTGCTGACTGATTCCTGCCTACTCAGCTCTATGTTCATTGCCTCCAGAGGCACATGATCAGTGTATGACACCAAACATGATCAGTGCATGATCAGTCACATGATCAGTGCATGATAAGCCACGTGATCAGTGCATGATCAGTCATGTGATCAGTGCATGATCAGTCACGTGATCAGTACATGGTAGCTGTGTGATCATTGCATGATCAGCCACGTGATCAGTGCATGATAGCCACGTGATCAGTGCATGATCAGTCACGTGATCAGTGCATGATCAGTCACGTGATCAGTGCATGATCAGTCACGTGATCAGTGCATGATCAGTTACGTGATCAGTGCATGATCAGCCACGTGATCAGTGCATGATAGCCACGTGATCAGTGCATGATCAGTCACGTGATCAGTGCATGATCAGTCACGTGACAGTACATGGTAGCTACGTGATCATTGCATGATCAGCCACGTGATAGTGCATGATAGCCACGTGATCAGTGCATGATCAGTCACGTGATCAGTGCATGATCAGTCACGTGATCAGTGCATGATCAGCCACGTGATCAGTGCATGATAGCCACGTGATCAGTGCATGATCAGTCACGTGATCAGTGCATGATCAGTCACGTGATCAGTGCATGATCAGCCACGTGATCAGTGCATGATAGCCACGTGATCAGTGCATGATCAGTCACGTGATCAGTGCATGATCAGCCACGTGATCAGTGCATGATCAGCACGTGATCAGTGCATGATCAGCCACGTGATCAGTGCATGATAGCCACGTGATCAGTGCATGATCATCACGTGATCAGTGCATGATCAGCCACGTGATCAGTGCATGATCAGTCACGTGATCAGTGCATGATCAGTCACGTGATCAGTGCATGGTAGCTACGTGATCAGTGCATGATCAGCCACGTGATCAGTGCATGATAGCCACGTGATCAGTGCATGATCAGTCACGTGATCAGTGCATGATCAGTCACGTGATCAGTGCATGATCAGTCACGTGATCAGTGCATGATCAATTACGTGATCAGTGCATGATCAGTCACGTGACCAGTACATGGTAGCTACGTGATCATTGCATGATCAGCCACGTGAGCAGTGCATGATAGCCACGTGATCAGTGCATGATCAGTCGCATGATCAGTGCATGATCATCCGCGTGATCAGTGCATGATCAGTCACGTGATCAGTGCATGATATAGACGTGATCAGTGCATGATCAGTCACGTGATCAGTGCATGATCAGCCACGTGATCAGTGCATGATCAGTCACGTGATCAGTGCATGATCAGCCACGTGATCAGTGCATGATCAGCCACGTGATCAGTGCATGATCAGCCACGTGATCAGTGCATGATCAGTTACGTGATCAGTGTATGATCAGCCACGTGATCAGTGCATGGTCAGACACGTGAACAGTGTATGATCAGCCACGTGATCAGTGCATGATAGCCACGTGATCAGTGCATGATCAGTTACGTGATCAGTGTATGATCAGCCACGTGAACAGTGCATGCTCAGTCACGTGATCTGGGCCTGCTGAGCTGCGTGATTACTGTCTGCTCATCTGCTTGACAATTGCCAGCTGAGCTGCACGATTCCTGCCTGTCATCTGCTTGACAATTGCCAGCTGTGCTGCGTAATTCCTGCCTGCTCAGCTGCTTGATTATTGCCAGCTGAGCAGCATGATTCCTCACACCTGAGTTCCATGATTATTGCCTGCTGACTGTTTGATTCGTGCCTACTCAGCTCTTTGTTTATTGCCTCCAGAGGCACATGATCAGTGTATGATAGCAAACATGATCAGCGCATGATCAGTCACATGATCAGCGCCATTAAGTCACGTGATCACTACATGATAGTCATGTGATCATTCCATGCTCAGTCACGGTATCAGTGCATGATCAGCCACGTGATCAGTGCATGATCTGTCACATGATTAGTGTATGATCATCCACGTGATCAGTGCATGGGCAGTCTTGTGATCAGTGCATGATATAGACGTGATCAGTGCATGATCAGTCTCGTGATCAGTGCATGATAGCCACGTGATCAGTGCATGATCAGTCACCTGAGGGGTGTATGATCATTCACGTGACCTGTACATGGTAGCTACATGATCATTGCATGATCAGCCACGTGAGTAGTGCATGATAGCCACGTGATCAGTGCATGATCAGTCACGTGATCAGTGCATGATCAGTCATGTGACCAGTACATGGTAGCTGCGTGATCATGCATGATCAGCCACGTGATCAGTGCATGATCAGCCACGTGATCAGTGCATGATAGCCACGTGATCAGTGCATGATCAGTCACGTGATCAGTGCATGATCAGTCACGTGATCAGTGCATGATCAGTCACGTGATCAGTGCATGATCAATTACGTGATCAGTGCATGATCAGTCACGTGATCAGTACATGGTAGCTACGTGATCAGTGCATGATCAGCCACGTGATCAGTGCATGATAGCCACGTGATCAGTGCATGATCAGCCACGTGATCAGTGCATGATCAGTCACGTGATCAGTGCATGATCAGTCACGTGATCAGTGCATGATCAGCCACGTGATCAGTGCATGTGAGTCATGTAGTCAGTGCATGATAGCCCGTGATCAGTGCATGATCAGTCCTGTGATCAGTGTATGATCAGCCACGTGATCAGTGCATGATAGCTACGTGATCAGTGCATGATCAGTCACGTGATCAGTGCATGATCAGTCACGTGATCAGTGTGTGATCAGCCACGTGAACAGTGCATGCTCAGTCACGTGATCAGGGCCTGCTGAGCTGCGTGATTACTGTCTGCTCATCTGCTTGACAATTGCCAGCTGAGCTGCACGATTCCTGCCTGTCATCTGCTTGACAATTGCCACCTGTGCTGCGTAATTCCTGCCTGCTCATCTGCTTGATTATTGCCAGCTGAGCAGCATGATTTCTCAGAGCTGAGTTCCATGATTATAGCCTGCTGACTGATTCCTGCCTACTCAGCTCTTTGTTCATTGCCTCCAGAGGCACATGATCAGTGTATGACACCAAACATGATCAGCACATGATCAGTCACATGATCAGTGCATGATAAGCCACGTGATCAGTGCATGATCAGTCATGTGATCAGTGCATGATCAGTCATGTGACCAGTACATGGTAGCTGTGTGATCAGTGCATGATCAGCCACGTGATCAGTGCATGATCAGTCACGTGATCAGTGCATGATCAGTCACGTGATCATGTGTGATCAGCCACGTGATCAGTGCATGATAGCCACGTGATCAGTGCATGATAGCCACGTGATCAGTGCATGATCAGTCACGTGATCAGTGCATGATCAGTCACGTGATCGTGTGTGATCAGCCACGTGATCAGTGCATGATCAGCCACGTGATCAGTGCATGATCAGTCACGTGATCAGTGCATGATCAGTCACGTGATCAGTGCATGGTAGCTACGTGATCAGTGCATGATCAGCCACGTGATCAGTGCATGATAGCCACGTGATCAGTGCATGATCAGCCACGTGATCAGTGCATGATCAGCCACGTGATCAGTGCATGATCAGCCACGTGATCAGTGCATGATCAATTACGTGATCAGTGCATGATCAGTCACGTGATCAGTACATGGTAGCTACGTGATCGTGCATGATCAGCCACGTGATCAGTGCATGATAGCCACGTGATCAGTGCATGATCAGTCACGTGATCAGTGCATGATCAGTCACGTGATCAGTGCATGATCAGTTACGTGATCAGTGCATGATCAGTCACGTGACCAGTATATGGTAGCTACGTGATCATTGCATGATCAGCCACGTGATCAGTGCATGATAGCCACGTGATCAGTGCATGATCAGTTACGTGATCAGTGCATGATCAGCCACGTGATCAGTGCATGTGCAGTCATGTAGTCAGTGCATGATAGCCCGTGATCAGTGCATGATCAGTCCCGTGATCAGTGCATGATCAGCCACGTGATCAGTGCATGATAGCCACGTGATCAGTGCATGATCAGTCACGTGATCAGTGCATGATCAGTCACGTGATCAGTGTGTGATCAGCCACGTGATCAGTGCATGATCAGTCACGTGATCAGTGCATGATAGCCACGTGATCAGTGCATGATCAGTCACGTGATCAGTGCATGATCAGCCACGTGATCAGTGCATGATCAGACACGTGATCAGTGCATGATCAGCCACGTGATCAGTGCATGATAGCCACGTGATCAGTGCATGATCAGTCACGTGATCAGTGCATGATCAGCCACGTGATCAGTGCATGATCAGTCACGTGATCAGTGCATGATCAGCCACGTGATCAGTGCATGATATCCACGTGATCAGTGCATGATCAGTCACGTGACAGTGCATGATAGCTACGTGATCATTGCATGATCAGCCACGTGATCAGTGCATGATCAGTCACATGATCAGTGCATGATCATCTGCGTGATCAGTGCATGATCAGTCACGTGATCAGTGCATGATATAGACGTGATCAGTGCATGATCAGTCACGTGATCAGTGCATGATCAGCCACGTGATCAGTGCATGATAGCCAGTGATCAGTGCATGATAGCCAGTGATCAGTGCATGATCAGTCACGTGATCAGTGCATGATCAGCCACGTGATCAGTGCATGATCAGACACGTGATCAGTGTATGATCAGCCACGTGATCAGTGCATGATAGCCACGTGATCAGTGCATGATCAGTTACGTGATCAGTGTATGATCAGCCACGTGAACAGTGCATGCTCAGTCACGTGATCAGGGCCTGCTGAGCTGCGTGATTACTGTCTGCTCATCTGCTTGACAATTGCCAGCTGAGCTGCACGATTCCTGCCTGTCATCTGCTTGACAATTGTCAGCTGTGCTGCGTAATTCCTGCCTGCTCAGCTGCTTGATTATTGCCAGCTGAGCAGCATGATTCCTCACAGCTGAGTTCCATGATTATTGCCTGCTGACTGTTTGATTCGTGCCTACTCAGCTCTTTGTTTATTGCCTCCAGAGGCACATGATCAGTGTATGATAGCAAACATGATCAGCGCATGATCAGTCACATGATCAGCGCCATTAAGTCACGTGATCACTACATGATAGTCATGTGATCAGTCCATGCTCAGTCACGGTATCAGTGCATGATCAGCCACGTGATCAGTGCATGATCTGTCACATGATCAGTGTATGATCATCCACGTGATCAGTGCATGGGCAGTCATGTGATCAGTGCATGATATAGACGTGATCAGTGCATGATCAGTCACGTGATCAGTGCATGATAGCCACGTGATCAGTGCATGATCAGTCACCTGAGGGTTGTATGATCATTCACGTGACCAGTACATGGTAGCTACGTGATCATTGCATGATCAGCCACGTGATAGTGCATGATAGCCACGTGATCAGTGCATGATCAGTCACGTGATCAGTGCATGATCATTTACGTGATCAGTGCATGATCAGTCACGTGACCAGTATATGTAGCTACGTGATCATTCCATGACGAGCCACGTGAGCAGTGCATGATAGCCACGTGATGTGTGCATAATGAGTTACATGAGCAGTATGATCAGCCACGTGATCAGTGCATGAGTGCCAGGTGATCAGTGCATGATATGTCACGTGACAGGTGTGTGATCAGCCACGTGAACAGTGCATGTTCAGCCACGTGATCAGTGCATGATAGCCACGTGATCAGTGCATGATCAGTTACGTGAGCAGTGTATGATCAGCCACGTGATCAGTGCATGGTCAGACACGTGAACAGTGTATGATCAGCCACGTGATCAGTGCATGATATCCAAGTGTTCAGTGCATGATCATCACGTGATCAGTGTATGATCAGCCACGTGAACAGTGCATGCTCAGTCACGTGATCAGGGCCTGCTGAGCTGCGTGATTACTGTCTGCTCATCTGCTTGACAATTGCCAGCTGAGCTGCACGATTCCTGCCTGTCATCTGCTTGACAATTGCCAGCTGTGCTGCGTAATTCCTGCCTGCTCAGCTGCTTGATTATTGCCAGCTGAGCAGCATGATTCCTCACAGCTAAGTTCCATGATTATTGCCTGCTGACTGTTTGATTCGTGCCTACTCAGCTCTTTGTTTATTGCCTCCAGAGGCACATGATCAGTGTATGATAGCAAACATGATCAGTGCATGATCAGTCACATGATCAGAGCCAATAAGTCACGTGATCACTACATGATAGTCATGTGATCAGTCCATGCTCAGTCACGGTATCAGTGCATGATCAGCCACGTGATCAGTGCATGATCAGCCACGTGATCAGTTCATGATAGCCATGTGATCAGTGCATGATCAGTCACGTGATCAGTGCATGACCAGGCACGTGATCAGTGCATGATCAGCCACGTGATCAGTGCATGATAGCCACGTGATCAGTGCATGATCAGTCACCTGATGGGTGTATGATCAGTCACGTGACCAGTACATGGTAGCTACATGATCATTGCATGATCAGCCACGTGAGTAGTGCATGATAGCCACGTGATCAGTGCATGATCAGTCACGTGATCAGTGCATGATCAGTCATGTGATCAGTGCATGATCAGGCACGTGATCAGTGCATGATCAGCCACGTGATCAGTGCATGATCAGTCACGTGATCAGTGCATGATCAGCCACGTGATCAGTGCATGATCAGCCACGTGATCAGTGCATGATCAATTACGTGATCAGTGCATGATCAGTCACGTGACCAGTACATGGTAGCTACGTGATCAGTGCATGATCAGCCACGTGATCAGTGCATGATAGCCACGTGATCAGTGCATGATCAGTCACGTGATCAGTGCATGATCAGTCACGTGATCAGTGCATGATCAGTCACGTGATCAGTGCATGATCAATTACGTGATCAGTGCATGATCAGTCACGTGATCAGTGCATGGTAGCTACGTGATCATTGCATGATCAGCCACGTGATCAGTGCATGATAGCCACGTGATCAGTGCATGATAGCCACGTGATCAGTGCATGATCAGTCACGTGATCATGCATGATCAGCCACGTGATCAGTGCATGATCAGCCACGTGATCAGTGCATGATCAGCCACGTGATCAGTGCATGATCAGTCACGTGATCAGTGCATGATCAGTCACGTGATCAGTGCATGATCATTTACGTGATCAGTGCATGATCAGTCACGTGACCAGTATATGGTAGCTACGTGATCATTCCATGACAGCCACGTGAGCAGTGCATGATAGCCACGTGATCAGTGCATGATCAGTTACGTGAGCATAGTATGATCAGCCACGTGATCAGTGCATGAGTCCCACGTGATCAGTGCATGATATGTCACGTGACAGGTGTGTGATCAGCCACGTGAACAGTGCATGTTCAGCCACGTGATCAGTGCATGATAGCCACGTGATCAGTGCATGATCAGTTACGTGAGCAGTGTATGATCAGCCACGTGATCAGTGCATGGTCAGACACGTGAACAGTGTATGATCAGCCACGTGATCAGTGCATGATATCCAAGTGATCAGTGCATGATCATCACGTGATCAGTGTATGATCAACCACGTGAACAGTGCATGCTCAGTCACGTGATCAGGGCCTGCTGAGCTGCGTGATTACTGTCTGCTCATCTGCTTGACAATTGCCAGCTGAGCTGCATGATTCCTGCCTGTCATCTGCTTGACAATTGCAAGCTGTGCTGCGTAATTCCTGCCTGCTCAGCTGCTTGATTATTGCCAGCTGAGCAGCATGATTCCTCACAGCTGAGTTCCATGATTATTGCCTGCTGACTGTTTGATTCGTGCCTACTCAGCTCTTTGTTTATTGCCTCCAGAGGCACATGATCAGTGTATGATAGCAAACATGATCAGTGCATGATCAGTCACATGATCAGTGCCATTAAGTCACGTGATCACTACATGATAGTCATGTGATCAGTCCATGCTCAGTCACGGTATCAGTGCATGATCAGCCACGTGATCAGTGCATGATCAGCCACGTGATCAGTGCATGATAGCCACGTGATCAGTGCATGATCAGTCACGTGATCAGTGCATGATCAGTTATGTGATCAGTGTATGATCAGCCACGTGATCAGTGCATGATAGCCACATGATCAGTGCATGATCAGTCACGTGATCAGTGCATGATCAGTCACGTGACCAGTACATGGTAGCTACGTGATCATTGCCTGATCAGCCACATGATCAGTCCATGATCAGCCACGTGATCAGTGCATGATCAGCCACGTGATCAGTGCATGATCAGTCATGTGATCAGTGCATGATATAGACGTGATCAGTGCATGATCAGCCACGTGATCAGTGCATGATCATCCACGTGATCAGTGCATGACAGCCACGTGATCAGTGCATGATAGCCACGTGATCAGTGCAGGATCAATTACGTGATCAGTGCATGATCAGTCACGTGACCAATCCATGGTCAGACATGTGATCAGTGTATGATCAGCCACGTGATCAGTGCATGATAGCCACGTGGTCAGTGCATGATCAGTCACGTGATCAGTACATGATCAGTCACGTGAACAGTGCATGATCATTTACGTGATCAGGGCCTGCTGAGCTGCGTGATTACAGTCTGCTCATCTGCTTGACAATTGCCAGCTGAGCTGCACGATTCCTGCCTGTCATCTGCTTGACAATTGTCAGCTGTGCTGCGTAATTCCTGCCTGCTCAGCTGCTTGATTATTGCCAGCTGAGCAGCATGATTCCTCACAGCTGAGTTCCATGATTATTGCCTGCTGACTGTTTGATTCGTGCCTACTCAGCTCTTTGTTTATTGCCTCCAGAGGCACGTGATCAGTGTATGATAGCAAACGTGATCAGTGCATGATCAGTCACATGATCAGCGCCATTAAGCCACGTGATCAGTGCATGATAGTCATGTGATCAGTGCATGATCAGTCACGTTATCAGTGCATGATCAGCCACGTGATCAGTGCATGATCTGTCACATGATCAGTGTATGATCATCCACGTGATCAGTGCATGATCAGCCACGTGATCAGTGCATGATATAGACGTGATCAGTGCATGATCAGTCACGTGATCAGTGCATGATAGCCACGTGATCAGTGCATGATCAGTCACGTGATCGGTGTATGATCATTCACGTGACCAGTGCATGGTAGCTACATGATCATTGCATGATCAGCCACGTGAGTAGTGCATGATAGCCACGTGATCAGTGCATGATCAGCCACGTGAACAGTGCATGATCATTTACGTGATCTGTGCATGATCAGTCACGTGACCAGTATATGTAGCTACGTGATCATTCCATGACGAGCCACGTGAGCAGTGCATGATAGCCACGTGATGTGTGCATAATGAGTTACATGAGCAGAGTATGATCAGCCACGTGATCAGTGCATGAGTGTCACGTGATCAGTGCATGATATATCACGTGACAGGGGTGTGATCAGCCACGTGAACAGTGCATGTTAAGTCACGTGATCAGTGCATGATAGCCACGTGATCAGTGCATGATCAGTTACGTGAGCAGTGTATGATCAGCCACGTGATCAGTGCATGGTCAGACACGTGAACAGTGTATGATCAGCCATGTGATCAGTGCATGATATCCAAGTATTCAGTGCATGATCATCAGGTGATCAGTGTATGATCAGCCACGTGAACAGTGCATGCTCAGTCACGTGATCAGGGCCTGCTGAGCTGCGTGATTACTGTCTGCTCATCTGCTTGACAATTGCCAGCTGAGCTGCACGATTCCTGCCTGTCATCTGCTTGACAATTGCCAGCTGTGCTGCGTAATTCCTGCCTGCTCAGCTGCTTGATTATTGCCAGCTGAGCAGCATGATTCCTCACAGCTGAGTTCCATGATTATTGCCTGCTGACTGTTTGATTCGTGCCTACTCAGCTCTTTGTTTATTGCCTCCAGAGGCACATGATCAGTGTATGATAGCAAACATGATCAGTGCATGATCAGTCACATGATCAGAGCCATTAAGTCACGTGATCACTACATGATAGTCATGTGATCAGTCCATGCTCAGTCACGGTATCAGTGCATGATCAGCCACGTGATCAGTGCATGATCAGCCACGTGATCAGTGCATGATAGCCACGTGATCAGTGCATGATCAGTCACGTGATCAGTGCATGACCAGGCAGGTGATCAGTGCATGATCAGCCACGTGATCAGTGCATGATAGCCACGTGATCAGTGCATGATCAGTCACCTGATGGGTGTATGATCAGTCACGTGACCTGTACATGGTAGCTACATGATCATTGCATGATCAGCCACGTGAGTAGTGCATGATAGCCACGTGATCAGTGCATGATCAGTCACGTGATCAGTGCATGATCAGTCATGTGATCAGTGCATGATCAGGCACGTGATCAGTGCATGATCAGCCACGTGATCAGTGCATGATCAGTCACGTGATCACTGCATGATCAGCCACGTGATCAGTGCATGATCAGCCACGTGATCAGTGCATGATCAGTCACGTGATCAGTGCATGGTAGCTACGTGATCAGTGCATGATCAGCCACGTGATCAGTGCATGATAGCCACGTGATCAGTGCATGATCAGTCACGTGATCAGTGCATGATCAGTCACGTGATCAGTGCATGATCAGTCACGTGATCAGTGCATGATCAATTACGTGATCAGTGCATGATCAGTCACGTGACCAGTACATGGTAGCTACGTGATCATTGCATGATCAGCCACGTGATCAGTGCATGATAGCCACGTGATCAGTGCATGATAGCCACGTGATCAGTGCATGATCAGTCACGTGATCATGTGTGATCAGCCACGTGATCAGTGCATGATCAGCCACGTGATCAGTGCATGATCAGTTACGTGATCAGTGCATGATCAGTCACGTGATCAGTGCATGGTCAGCACGTGATCAGTGCATGATCAGCCACGTGATCAGTGCATGATAGCCAAGTGATCAGTGCATGATCATCACGTGATCAGTGTATGATCAGCCACGTGAACAGTGCATGCTCAGTCACGTGATCAGGGCCTGCTGAGCTGCGTGATTACTGTCTGCTCATCTGCTTGACAATTGCCAGCTGAGCTGCACGATTCCTGCCTGTCATCTGCTTGACAATTGCCAGCTGTGCTGCGTAATTCCTGCCTGCTCAGCTGCTTGATTATTGCCAGCTGAGCAGCATGATTCCTCACAGCTGAGTTCCATGATTATTGCCTGCTGACTGTTTGATTCGTGCCTACTCAGCTCTTTGTTTATTGCCTCCAGAGGCACATGATCAGTGTATGATAGCAAACATGATCAGTGCATGATCAGTCACATGATCAGCGCCATTAAGTCACGTGATCACTACATGATAGTCATGTGATCAGTCCATGCTCAGTCACGGTATCAGTGCATGATCAGCCACGTGATCAGTGCATGATCAGCCACGTGATCAGTGCATGATAGCCACGTGATCAGTGCATGATCAGTCACGTGATCAGTGCATGATCAGGCACGTGATCAGTGCATGATCAGCCACGTGATCAGTGCATGATAGCCACGTGATCAGTGCATGATCAGTCACCTGATGGGTGTATGATCAGTCACGTGACCAGTACATGGTAGCTACATGATCATTGCATGATCAGCCACGTGAGTAGTGCATGATAGCCACGTGATCAGTGCATGATCAGTCACGTGATCAGTGCATGATCAGTCATGTGATCAGTGCATGACCAGGCACGTGATCAGTGCATGACCAGCCACGTGATCAGTGCATGATGCCACGTGATCAGTGCATGATCAGTCACGTGATCAGTGCATGATCAGTCACGTGATCAGTGCATGATCAGCCACGTGATCAGTGCATGATCAGCCACGTGATCAGTGCATGATCAATTACGTGATCAGTGCATGATCAGTCACGTCACAATACATGGTAGCTACGTGAATATTGCATGATCAGCCACGTGATCAGTGCATGATAGCCACATGATCAGTGCATGATCAGTCACGTGATCAGTGCATGATCAGTCACGTGATCAGTGCATGATCAGTCACGTGATCAGTGCATGATCAATTACGTGATCAGTGCATGATCAGTCACGTGACCAGTACATGTAGCTACGTGATCATTGCATGATCAGCCTCGTGAGCAGTGCATGATAGCCACGTGATCAGTGCATGATCAGTCTCATGATCAGTGTATGATCATCCACGTGATCAGTGCATGATCAGTCACGTGATCAGTGCATGATATAGACGTGATCAGTGCATGATCAGTCACGTGATCAGTGCATGATCAGCCACGTGATCAGTGCATGATAGCCAGTTGATGAGTGCATGATAGCCAGTGATCAGTGCATGATCAGTCACGTGATCAGTGTATGATCAGCCACGTGATCAGTGCATGATAGCCACGTGATCAGTGCATGATCAGCCACGTGATCAGTGCATGATCAGTTACGTGAGCAGTGTATGATCAGCCACGTGATCAGTGCATGGTCAGACACGTGAACAGTGTATGATCAGCCACGTGATCAGTGCATGATAGCCACGTGATCAGTGCATGATCAGTTACGTGATCAGTGTATGATCAGCCACGTGAACAGTGCATGCTCAGTCACGTGATCAGGGCCTGCTGAGCTGCGTGATTACTGTCTGCTCATCTGCTTGACAATTGCCAGCTGAGCTGCACGATTCCTGCCTGTCATCTGCTTGACAATTGCCAGCTGTGCTGCGTAATTCCTGCCTGCTCAGCTGCTTGATTATTGCCAGCTGAGCAGCATGATTCCTCACACCTGAGTTCCATGATTATTGCCTGCTGACTGTTTGATTTGTGCCTACTCAGCTCTTTGTTTATTGCCTCCAGAGGCACATGATCAGTGTATGATAGCAAACATGATCAGCGCATGATCAGTCACATGATCAGCGCCATTAAGTCACGTGATCACTACATGATAGTCATGTGATCAGTCCATGCTCAGTCACGGTATCAGTGCATGATCAGCCACGTGATCAGTGCATGATCTGTCACATGATTAGTGTATGATCATCCACGTGATCAGTGCATGGGCAGTCATGTGATCAGTGCATGATATAGACGTGATCAGTGCATGATCAGTCTCGTGATCAGTGCATGATAGCCACGTGATCAGTGCATGATCAGTCACCTGATGGGTGTATGATCATTCACGTGACCTCTACATGGTAGCTATATGATCATTGCATGATCAGCCACGTGAGTAGTGCATGATAGCCACGTGATCAGTGCATGATCAGTCACGTGATCAGTGCATGATCAGTCATGTGATCAGTGCATGACCAGGCATGTGATCAGTGCATGATCAGCCACGTGATCAGTGCATGATAGCCACGTGATCAGTGCATGATCAGTCACGTGATCAGTGCATGATCAGTCACGTGATCAGTGCATGATCATTTACGTGATCAGTGCATGATCAGTCACGTGACCAGTATATGTAGCTACGTGATCATTCCATGACGAGCCACGTGATCAGTGCATGATAGCCACGTGATGTGCATGATCAGTTACGTGATCAGTGTATGATCAGCCACGTGATCAGTGCATGAGTGCCACGTGATCAGTGCATGATATGTCACGTGACAGTGTGTGATCAGCCACGTGATCAGTGCATGATCAGCCACGTGATCAGTGCATGATAGCCACGTGATCAGTGCATGATCAGTCACGTGAGCAGTGTATGATCAGCCACGTGATCAGTGCATGGTCAGACACGTGAACAGTGTATGATCAGCCACGTGATCAGTGCATGATATCCAAGTGATCAGTGCATGATCATCACGTGATCAGTGTATGATCAGCCACGTGAACAGTGCATGCTCAGTCACGTGATCAGGGCCTGCTGAGCTGCGTGATTACTGTCTGCTCATCTGCTTGACAATTGCCAGCTGAGCTGCACGATTCCTGCCTGTCATCTGCTTGACAATTGCCAGCTGTGCTGCGTAATTCCTGTCTGCTCAGCTGCTTGATTATTGCCAGCTGAGCAGCATGATTCCTCACAGCTGAGTTCCATGATTATTGCCTGCTGACTGTTTGATTCGTGCCTACTCAGCTCTTTGTTTATTGCCTCCAGAGGCACATGATCAGTGTATGATAGCAAACATGATCAGCGCATGATCAGCACCATTAAGTCACGTGATCACTACATGATAGTCATGTGATCAGTCCATGCTCAGTCACGGTATCAGTGCATGATCAGCCACGTGATCAGTGCATGATCAGTCACGTGATCAGTGTATGATAGCCACGTGATCAGTGCATGATCAGCCACGTGATCAGTGCATGATAGCCACGTGATCAGTGCATGATCAGCCACGTGATCAGTGCATGATCAGTCACGTGATCAGTGCATGATCAGTCACGTGATCAGTGCATGATCATCCACGTGATCAGTGCATGAGTCATGTAGTCAGTGCATGATAGCCACGTGATCAGTGCATGATCAGTCCGTGATCAGTGCATGATCAGCCACGTGATCAGTGCATGATAGCCACGTGATCAGTGCATGATCAGTCACGTGATCAGTGCATGATCAGTCACGTGATCAGTGCATGATCAGCCACGTGATCAGTGCATGATCAGTCACGTGATCAGTGCATGATAGCCACGTGATCAGTGCATGATCAGTCACGTGATCAGTGCATGATCAGCCACGTGATCAGTGCATGATCAGTCACGTGATCAGTGCATGATCAGCCACGTGATCAGTGCATGATAGCCACGTGATCAGTGCATGATCATCACGTGATCAGTGCATGATCAGCCACGTGATCAGTGCATGATCAGTCACGTGATCAGTGCATGATCAGTCACGTGATCAGTGCATGATAGCTACGTGATCAGTGCATGATCAGCCACGTGATCAGTGCATGATAGCCACGTGATCAGTGCATGATCAGTCACGTGATCAGTGCATGATCAGTCACGTGATCAGTGCATGATCAGTCACGTGATCAGTGCATGATCAATTACGTGATCAGTGCATGATCAGTCACGTGATCAGTGCATGATAGCTACGTGATCAGTGCATGATCAGCCACGTGATCAGTGCATGATAGCCACGTGATCAGTGCATGATCAGTCACATGATCAGTGCATGATCATCCACGTGATCAGTGCATGATCAGTCACGTGATCAGTGCATGATAGCACGTGATCAGTGCATGATCAGTCACGTGATCAGTGCATGATCAGCCACGTGATCAGTGCATGATCAGCCACGTGATCAGTGCATGATAGCCACGTGATCAGTGCATGATCAGTCACGTGATCAGTGCATGATCAGCCACGTGATCAGTGCATGATAGCCACGTGATCAGTGCATGATCAGTCACGTGATCAGTGCATGATCAGTCACGTGATCAGTGCATGATCAGCCACGTGATCAGTGCATGATCAGCCACGTGATCAGTGCATGATCAGCCACGTGATCAGTGCATGATCAGCCACGTGATCAGTGCATGATCAGTCACGTGATCAGTGCATGATCAGTCACGTGATCAGTGCATGATCATTTACGTGATCAGTGCATGATCAGTCACGTGATCAGTGCATGGTAGCTACGTGATCATTGCATGACAGCCACGTGATCAGTGCATGATAGCCACGTGATCAGTGCATGATCAGTCACGTGATCAGTGCATGATCAGCCACGTGATCAGTGCATGAGTGCCACGTGATCAGTGCATGATAGTCACGTGATCAGTGCATGATCAGCCACGTGATCAGTGCATGATCAGCCACGTGATCAGTGCATGATAGCCACGTGATCAGTGCATGATCAGTCACGTGATCAGTGCATGATCAGCCACGTGATCAGTGCATGATCAGTCACGTGATCAGTGCATGATCAGCCACGTGATCAGTGCATGATCAGTCACGTGATCAGTGCATGATAGCTACGTGATCAGTGCATGATCAGCCACGTGATCAGTGCATGATAGCCACGTGATCAGTGCATGATAGCCACGTGATCAGTGCATGATCAGTCACGTGATCAGTGCATGATCAGTCACGTGATCAGTGCATGATCAGCCACGTGATCAGTGCATGATCAGCCACGTGATCAGTGCATGATCAGTCACGTGATCAGTGCATGATCAGTCACGTGATCAGTGCATGATAGCTACGTGATCAGTGCATGATCAGCCACGTGATCAGTGCATGATAGCCACGTGATCAGTGCATGATCAGTCACGTGATCAGTGTGTGATCAGCCACGTGATCAGTGCATGATAGCCACGTGATCAGTGCATGATAGCCACGTGATCAGTGCATGATCAGTCACGTGATCAGTGCATGATCAGTCACGTGATCAGTGCATGATCAGCACGTGATCAGTGCATGATCAGTCACGTGATCAGTATATGGTGCTACGTGATCATTGCATGACAGCCACGTGATCAGTGCATGATAGCCACGTGATCAGTGCATGATCAGTCACGTGATCAGTGCATGATCAGCCACGTGATCAGTGCATGATCAGCCACGTGATCAGTGCATGATCAGTCACGTGATCAGTGCATGATCAGCCACGTGATCAGTGCATGATCAGCCACGTGATCAGTGCATGATAGCCACGTGATCAGTGCATGATCAGTCACGTGATCAGTGCATGATCAGCCACGTGATCAGTGCATGATCAGCCACGTGATCAGTGCATGATCAGTCACGTGATCAGTGCATGATCAGCCACGTGATCAGTGCATGATCAGTCACGTGATCAGTGCATGATCAGTCACGTGATCAGTGCATGATAGCACGTGATCAGTGCATGATCAGCCACGTGATCAGTGCATGATAGCCACGTGATCAGTGCATGATCAGTCACGTGATCAGTGCATGATCAGTCACGTGATCAGTGCATGATAGCCACGTGATCAGTGCATGATCAGTCACGTGATCAGTGCATGATCAGCCACGTGATCAGTGCATGATCAGCCACGTGATCAGTGCATGATCAGTCACGTGATCAGTGCATGATCAGTCACGTGATCAGTGCATGATAGCTACGTGATCAGTGCATGATCAGCCACGTGATCAGTGCATGATAGCCACGTGATCAGTGCATGATCAGTCACGTGATCAGTGCATGATCAGTCACGTGATCAGTGCATGATCAGCCACGTGATCAGTGCATGAATACGTGATCAGTGCATGATCAGCCACGTGATCAGTGCATGATAGCCACGTGATCAGTGCATGATCAGTCACGTGATCAGTGTATGATCAGCCACGTGATCAGTGCATGCTCAGTCACGTGATCAGGGCCTGCTGAGCTGCGTGATTACTGTCTGCTCATCTGCTTGACAATTGCCAGCTGAGCTGCACGATTCCTGCCTGTCATCTGCTTGACAATTGCCACCTGTGCTGCATAATTCCTGCCTGCTCATCTACTTGATTATTGCCAGCTGAGCAGCATGATTTCTCACAGCTGAGTTCCATGATTATAGCCTGCTGACTGATTCCTGCATACTCAGCTCTTTGTTCATTGCCTGCAGAGGCACATGATCAGTGTGTGACACCAAACATGATCAGTGCATGATCAGTCACATGATCAGTGCATGATAAGCCACGTGATCAGTGCATGATCAGTCACGTGATCAGTGCATGATCAGTCACGTGATCAGTGCATGATAGCCACGTGATCAGTGCATGATCAGCCACGTGATCAGTGCATGATCAGTCACGTGATCAGTGCATGATCAGTCACGTGATCAGTGCATGATCAGCCACGTGATCAGTGCATGATCAGCCACGTGATCAGTGCATGATAGCCACGTGATCAGTGCATGATCAGTCACGTGATCAGTGCATGATCAGTCACGTGATCAGTGCATGATCATTTACGTGATCAGTGCATGATCAGTCACGTGACCAGTATATGGTAGCTACGTGATCATTCCATGACAGCCACGTGAGCAGTGCATGATAGCCACGTGATCAGTGCATGATCAGTTACGTGAGCAGTGTATGATCAGCCACGTGATCAGTGCATGAGCCACGTGATCAGTGCATGATATGTCACGTGACAGTGTGTGATCAGCCACGTGATCAGTGCATGATCAGCCACGTGATCAGTGCATGATAGCCACGTGATCAGTGCATGATCAGTCACGTGATCAGTGTATGATCAGCCACGTGATCAGTGCATGGTCAGACACGTGATCAGTGTATGATCAGCCACGTGATCAGTGCATGATATCCAAGTGATCAGTGCATGATCATCACGTGATCAGTGTATGATCAGCCACGTGAACAGTGCATGCTCAGTCACGTGATCAGGGCCTGCTGAGCTGCGTGATTACTGTCTGCTCATCTGCTTGACAATTGCCAGCTGTGCTGCGTAATTCCTGCCTGCTCAGCTGCTTGATTATTGCCAGCTGAGCAGCATGATTCCTCACACCTGAGTTCCATGATTATTGCCTGCTGACTGTTTGATTCGTGCCTACTCAGCTCTTTGTTTATTGCCTCCAGAGGCACATGATCAGTGTATGATAGCAAACATGATCAGTGCATGATCAGTCACATGATCAGCGCCATTAAGTCACGTGATCACTACATGATAGTCATGTGATCAGTCCATGCTCAGTCACGGTATCAGTGCATGATCAGCCACGTGATCAGTGCATGATAGCCACGTGATCAGTGCATGATCAGCCACGTGATCAGTGCATGATAGCACGTGATCAGTGCATGATCAGTCACGTGATCAGTGCATGATCAGTCACGTGATCAGTGCATGATCAGCCACGTGATCAGTGCATGATCAGTCACCTGATGGTGTATGATCAGTCACGTGACCAGTACATGGTAGCTACATGATCATTGCATGATCAGCCACGTGAGTAGTGCATGACAGCCACGTGATCAGTGCATGATCAGTCACGTGATCAGTGCATGATCAGACATGTGACCAGTACATGGTAGCTGCGTGATCATTGCATGATCAGCCACGTGATCAGTGCATGATAGCCACGTGATCAGTGCATGATCAGCCACGTGATCAGTGCATGATCAGTCACGTGATCAGTGCATGATCAGCCACGTGATCAGTGCATGATCAGCCACGTGATCAGTGCATGATCAGCACGTGATCAGTGCATGATCAGCCACGTGATCAGTGCATGATCAGTCACGTGATCAGTGCATGATCAGTCACGTGATCAGTGCATGATCAGTCACGTGATCAGTGCATGATCAGCCACGTGATCAGTGCATGATCAGCCACGTGATCAGTGCATGATCAGCCACGTGATCAGTGCATGATCAGTCACGTGATCAGTGCATGATAGCCACGTGATCAGTGCATGATCAGCCACGTGATCAGTGCATGATAGCCACGTGATCAGTGCATTATCAGTTACGTGAGCAGTGTATGATCAGCCACGTGATCAGTGCATGGTCAGTCACGTGAACAGTGTATGATCAGCCACGTGATCAGTGCATGATATCCAAGTGATCAGTGCATGATCAATCACGTGATCAGTGTATGATCAGCCACGTGAACAGTGCATGCTCAGTCACGTGATCAGGGCCTGCTGAGCTGCGTGATTACTGTCTGCTCATCTGCTTGACAATTGCCAGCTGAGCTGCACGATTCCTGCCTGTCATCTGCTTGACAATTGCCAGCTGTGCTGCATAATTCCTGCCTGCTCAGCTGCTTGATTATTGCCAGCTGAGCAGCATGATTCCTCACACCTGAGTTCCATGATTATTGCCTGCTGACTGTTTGATTCGTGCCTACTCAGCTCTTTGTTTATTGCCTCCAGAGGCACATGATCAGTGTATGATAGCAAACATGATCAGCGCATGATCAGTCACATGATCAGCGCCATTAAGTCACGTGATCACTACATGATAGTCATGTGATCAGTCCATGCTCAGTCACGGTATCAGTGCATGATCAGCCACGTGATCAGTGCATGATCAGTCACGTGATCAGTGCATGATCAGTCACGTGATCAGTGCATGATCAGTCACGTGATCAGTGCATGATCAGCCACGTGATCAGTGCATGATCAGTCACGTGATCAGTGCATGATCAGTCACGTGATCAGTGCATGATAGCTACGTGATCATTGCATGATCAGCCACGTGATCAGTGCATGATAGCCACGTGATCAGTGCATGATCAGTCACGTGATCAGTGCATGATCAGCCACGTGATCAGTGCATGATCAGTCACGTGATCAGTGCATGATCAATCACGTGATCAGTGCATGATCAGTCACGTGATCAGTGCATGATGCTACGTGATCAGTGCATGATCAGCCACGTGATCAGTGCATGATAGCCACGTGATCAGTGCATGATCAGTCACGTGATCAGTGCATGATCAGTCACGTGATCAGTGCATGATCATTTACGTGATCAGTGCATGATCAGTCACGTGACCAGTATATGGTAGCTACGTGATCATTGCATGATCAGCCACGTGAGCAGTGCATGATAGCCACGTGATCAGTGCATGATCAGTTACGTGATCAGTGTATGATCAGCCACGTGATCAGTGCATGAGTGCCACGTGATCAGTGCATGATCAGTCACGTGACAGTGTGTGATCAGCCACGTGATCAGTGCATGATCAGCCACGTGATCAGTGCATGATAGCCACGTGATCAGTGCATGATCAGTTACGTGATCAGTGCATGATCAGCCACGTGATCAGTGCATGATCAGACACGTGATCAGTGCATGATCAGCCACGTGATCAGTGCATGATAGCCACGTGATCAGTGCATGATCAGTCACGTGATCAGTGCATGATCAGTCACGTGATCAGTGCATGATCAATTACGTGATCAGTGCATGATCAGTCACGTGACCAGTACACGTGATCAGTGCATGATCAGCCACGTGATCAGTGCATGATAGCCACGTGATCAGTGCATGATAGCCACGTGATCAGTGCATGATCAGTCACGTGATGTATGATCAGCCGTGATCAGTGCATGATAGCCACGTGATCAGTGCATGATCAGTCACGTGATCAGTGCATGATCAGTCACGTGATCAGTGCATGATCAGTCACGTGATCAGTGCATGATAGCCACGTGATCAGTGCATGATCAGTCACGTGATCAGTGCATGATCAGCCACGTGATCAGTGCATGTCAGTCACGTGATCAGTGCATGATAGCCACGTGATCAGTGCGTGACAGTCCCATGATCAGCGCCTGTCAGTCACTGATCATTGCCTGATAAACACGTGATCAGTGCATGATGAGCCATGTGATCAGTGCCCGATCAGCCACGTCATCAGTGCATGCGCAGTCACGTGATCAGTGCATGATAGCCACGTGATCAGTGCATGCTCAGTCACGTGATCTGGACTTGATCAGCCACGTGATCAGTGCCTGCAGAGTCACGTGATCAGGGCCTGCTGAGCTGCGTGATTCCTGCTGGCTCATCTGCTTGACAATTGCCAGCTGAGCTGCGTGATTCCTGCCTGGTCACGTGCTTGATTATTGCCAGTTGAGCAGCATGATTCGTCACTGCTGAGCTCCATGCTTATTGCCTGCTGATTGCGTGGTTCGTGTCTGCTCAGCTCTTTGAGTATTGCCTCCTGAGGTCCCTGTTCGGTCGCCACCTGCCGGGGACCAGCCCCAACTGATCCAGGGTATTCGAAGGAGAGATGGCCTAGGCGACTATTTATATGCTAATCAGAGATGTCAAGAATAATAGTATGAGGAGAGCTCAGTAGGAAAATTCGGTGGAGAAAAGAGACTGAGTAGCTTGGTTTACGCGGAAGACCAATCAAACTTCAAGACAAGAAGTTTGCACCACTTACGTAGGCCGCAGGCGCCCTCTCGAATAGCGAAAGGTGCCTCACCCTAGACACCTTCTCGAGTGGGTCTTAGCAGCCCAGGCATAATTAGTAAGCGTGGTGGGTTCCGCGCTCCAGATGGAGACTCAGCTGGAAGTTAAAGGGAAGAATGACAAGGAACTTTATGAATTGGAGCTGTAAGTTAACTCTTTGACAGAGAGAGCGAGATGGTGGTGGGGGACAGCCCCCAGTGAAATCAGAGGTGAGAGCACAAAGCAATACAGTAGGCAGACTCCGGTTTTTTTGGGGAGATGCTCGAGAATATCCGGGTGGACTCCTGAGGCTCGATCCCGCATTTGCGTATGCCGAGCCTCCTTCCTCATGACCTTTGTCCAGAGTGGAATGCCTCCCCGGCTCCCGGCACATGATCAGTGCATGCTCAGTCACGATATCAGTGCCTGCTCAGCCACGTGATCACTGACGGCACAGTCACGTGATCAGCGCCTCTCAGTCACGTGATCACCGTATGATAAACACGTGATCAGTGAACGACCAGCCACGTGATCACTGCATGCGCAGTCAGGTGGTCAGTTCCTGATCAGCCACCTGATCAGTGCGTGCACAGTCCCCTGATCAGCGCCTGTCAGTCACTGATCACTGCCTGATAAACACGTGATCAGTGCCCGAACAGCCACGTCATCAGTGCATGCGCAGTCACGTGATCAGTGCATGATAGCCACGTGATCAGTGCGTGCACAGTCCCATGATCAGCGCCTGTCAGTCACTGATCATTGCCTGATAAACACGTGATCAGTGCATGATGAGCCATGTGATCAGTGCCCGATCAGCCACGTCATCAGTGCATGCGCAGTCACGTCATCAGTGCATGATAGCCACGTGATCAGTGCATGCTCAGTCACGTGATCTGGACTTGATCAGCCACGTGATCAGTGCCTGCAGAGTCACGTGATCAGGGCCTGCTGAGCTGCGTGATTCCTGCCGGCTCATCTGCATGACAATTGCCATCTGAGCTGCGTGATTCCTGTCGGCTCATCTGCTTGACAATTGCCAGCTGAGCTGCGTGATTCCTGCCTGGTCACGTGCTTGATTATTGCCAGTTGAGCAGCATGATTCGTCACTGCTGAGCTCCATGCTTATTGCCTGCTGATTGCGTGGTTCGTGTCTGCTCAGCTCTTTGAGTATTGCCTCCTGAGGTCCCTGTTCGGTCGCCACCTGCCGGGGACCAGCCCCAACTGATCCAGGGTATTCGAAGGAGAGATGGCCTAGGCGACTATTTATATGCTAATCAGAGATGTCAAGAATAATAGTATGAGGAGAGCTCAGTAGGAAAATTCGGTGGAGAAAAGAGACTGAGTAGCTTGGTTTACGCGGAAGACCAATCAAACTTCAAGACAAGAAGTTTGCACCACTTACGTAGGCCGCAGGCGCCCTCTCGAATAGCGAAAGGTGCCTCACCCTAGACACCTTCTCGAGTGGGTCTTAGCAGCCCAGGCATAATTAGTAAGCGTGGTGGGTTCCGCGCTCCAGATGGAGACTCAGCTGGAAGTTAAAGGGAAGAATGACAAGGAACTTTATGAATTGGAGCTGTAAGTTAACTCTTTGACAGAGAGAGCGAGATGGTGGTGGGGGACAGCCCCCAGTGAAATCAGAGGTGAGAGCACAAAGCAATACAGTAGGCAGACTCCGGTTTTTGGGGGGAGATGCTCGAGAATATCCGGGTGGACTCCTGAGGCTCGATCCCGCATTTGCGTATGCCGAGCCTCCTTCCTCATGACCTTTGTCCAGAGTGGAATGCCTCCCCGGCTCCCGGCACATGATCAGTGCATGCTCAGTCACGATATCAGTGCCTGCTCAGCCACGTGATCACTGACGGCACAGTCACGTGATCAGCGCCTCTCAGTCACGTGATCACCGTATGATAAACACGTGATCAGTGAACGACCAGCCACGTGATCACTGCATGCGCGGTCAGGTGGTCAGTTCCTGATCAGCCACCTGATCAGTGCGTGCACAGTCCCCTGATCAGCGCCTGTCAGTCACTGATCACTGCCTGATAAACACGTGATCAGTGCCCGAACAGCCACGTCATCAGTGCATGCGCAGTCACGTGATCAGTGCATGATAGCCACGTGATCAGTGCGTGCACAGTCCCATGATCAGCGCCTGTCAGTCACTGATCATTGCCTGATAAACACGTGATCAGTGCATGATGAGCCATGTGATCAGTGCCCGATCAGCCACGTCATCAGTGCATGCGCAGTCACGTCATCAGTGCATGATAGCCACGTGATCAGTGCATGCTCAGTCACGTGATCTGGACTTGATCAGCCACGTGATCAGTGCCTGCAGAGTCACGTGATCAGGGCCTGCTGAGCTGCGTGATTCCTGCCGGCTCATCTGCTTGACAATTGCCAGCTGAGCTGCGTGATTCCTGCCTGGTCACGTGCTTGATTATTGCCAGTTGAGCAGCATGATTCGTCACTGCTGAGCTCCATGCTTATTGCCTGCTGATTGCGTGGTTCGTGTCTGCTCAGCTCTTTGAGTATTGCCTCCTGAGGTCCCTGTTCGGTCGCCACCTGCCGGGGACCAGCCCCAACTGATCCAGGGTATTCGAAGGAGAGATGGCCTAGGCGACTATTTATATGCTAATCAGAGATGTCAAGAATAATAGTATGAGGAGAGCTCAGTAGGAAAATTCGGTGGAGAAAAGAGACTGAGTAGCTTGGTTTACGCGGAAGACCAATCAAACTTCAAGACAAGAAGTTTGCACCACTTACGTAGGCCGCAGGCGCCCTCTCGAATAGCGAAAGGTGCCTCACCCTAGACACCTTCTCGAGTGGGTCTTAGCAGCCCAGGCATAATTAGTAAGCGTGGTGGGTTCCGCGCTCCAGATGGAGACTCAGCTGGAAGTTAAAGGGAAGAATGACAAGGAACTTTATGAATTGGAGCTGTAAGTTAACTCTTTGACAGAGAGAGCGAGATGGTGGTGGGGGACAGCCCCCAGTGAAATCAGAGGTGAGAGCACAAAGCAATACAGTAGGCAGACTCCGGTTTTTTTGGGGGGAGATGCTCGAGAATATCCGGGTGGACTCCTGAGGCTCGATCCCGCATTTGCGTATGCCGAGCCTCCTTCCTCATGACCTTTGTCCAGAGTGGAATGCCTCCCCGGCTCCCGGCACATGATCAGTGCATGCTCAGTCACGATATCAGTGCCTGCTCAGCCACGTGATCACTGACGGCACAGTCACGTGATCAGCGCCTCTCAGTCACGTGATCACCGTATGATAAACACGTGATCAGTGAACGACCAGCCACGTGATCACTGCATGCGCGGTCAGGTGGTCAGTTCCTGATCAGCCACCTGATCAGTGCGTGCACAGTCCCCTGATCAGCGCCTGTCAGTCACTGATCACTGCCTGATAAACACGTGATCAGTGCCCGAACAGCCACGTCATCAGTGCATGCGCAGTCACGTGATCAGTGCATGATAGCCACGTGATCAGTGCGTGCACAGTCCCATGATCAGCGCCTGTCAGTCACTGATCATTGCCTGATAAACACGTGATCAGTGCATGATGAGCCATGTGATCAGTGCCCGATCAGCCACGTCATCAGTGCATGCGCAGTCACGTCATCAGTGCATGATAGCCACGTGATCAGTGCATGCTCAGTCACGTGATCTGGACTTGATCAGCCACGTGATCAGTGCCTGCAGAGTCACGTGATCAGGGCCTGCTGAGCTGCGTGATTCCTGCCGGCTCATCTGCATGACAATTGCCAGCTGAGCTGCGTGATTCCTGTCGGCTCATCTGCTTGACAATTGCCAGCTGAGCTGCGTGATTCCTGCCTGGTCACGTGCTTGATTATTGCCAGTTGAGCAGCATGATTCGTCACTGCTGAGCTCCATGCTTATTGCCTGCTGATTGCGTGGTTCGTGTCTGCTCAGCTCTTTGAGTATTGCCTCCTGAGGTCCCTGTTCGGTCGCCACCTGCCGGGGACCAGCCCCAACTGATCCAGGGTATTCGAAGGAGAGATGGCCTAGGCGACTATTTATATGCTAATCAGAGATGTCAAGAATAATAGTATGAGGAGAGCTCAGTAGGAAAATTCGGTGGAGAAAAGAGACTGAGTAGCTTGGTTTACGCGGAAGACCAATCAAACTTCAAGACAAGAAGTTTGCACCACTTACGTAGGCCGCAGGCGCCCTCTCGAATAGCGAAAGGTGCCTCACCCTAGACACCTTCTCGAGTGGGTCTTAGCAGCCCAGGCATAATTAGTAAGCGTGGTGGGTTCCGCGCTCCAGATGGAGACTCAGCTGGAAGTTAAAGGGAAGAATGACAAGGAACTTTATGAATTGGAGCTGTAAGTTAACTCTTTGACAGAGAGAGCGAGATGGTGGTGGGGGACAGCCCCCAGTGAAATCAGAGGTGAGAGCACAAAGCAATACAGTAGGCAGACTCCGGTTTTTTTGGGGGGAGATGCTCGAGAATATCCGGGTGGACTCCTGAGGCTCGATCCCGCATTTGCGTATGCCGAGCCTCCTTCCTCATGACCTTTGTCCAGAGTGGAATGCCTCCCCGGCTCCCGGCACATGATCAGTGCATGCTCAGTCACGATATCAGTGCCTGCTCAGCCACGTGATCACTGACGGCACAGTCACGTGATCAGCGCCTCTCAGTCACGTGATCACCGTATGATAAACACGTGATCAGTGAACGACCAGCCACGTGATCACTGCATGCGCGGTCAGGTGGTCAGTTCCTGATCAGCCACCTGATCAGTGCGTGCACAGTCCCCTGATCAGCGCCTGTCAGTCACTGATCACTGCCTGATAAACACGTGATCAGTGCCCGAACAGCCACGTCATCAGTGCATGCGCAGTCACGTGATCAGTGCATGATAGCCACGTGATCAGTGCGTGCACAGTCCCATGATCAGCGCCTGTCAGTCACTGATCATTGCCTGATAAACACGTGATCAGTGCATGATGAGCCATGTGATCAGTGCCCGATCAGCCACGTCATCAGTGCATGCGCAGTCACGTCATCAGTGCATGATAGCCACGTGATCAGTGCATGCTCAGTCACGTGATCTGGACTTGATCAGCCACGTGATCAGTGCCTGCAGAGTCACGTGATCAGGGCCTGCTGAGCTGCGTGATTCCTGCCGGCTCATCTGCATGACAATTGCCAGCTGAGCTGCGTGATTCCTGTCGGCTCATCTGCTTGACAATTGCCAGCTGAGCTGCGTGATTCCTGCCTGGTCACGTGCTTGATTATTGCCAGTTGAGCAGCATGATTCGTCACTGCTGAGCTCCATGCTTATTGCCTGCTGATTGCGTGGTTCGTGTCTGCTCAGCTCTTTGAGTATTGCCTCCTGAGGTCCCTGTTCGGTCGCCACCTGCCGGGGACCAGCCCCAACTGATCCAGGGTATTCGAAGGAGAGATGGCCTAGGCGACTATTTATATGCTAATCAGAGATGTCAAGAATAATAGTATGAGGAGAGCTCAGTAGGAAAATTCGGTGGAGAAAAGAGACTGAGTAGCTTGGTTTACGCGGAAGACCAATCAAACTTCAAGACAAGAAGTTTGCACCACTTACGTAGGCCGCAGGCGCCCTCTCGAATAGCGAAAGGTGCCTCACCCTAGACACCTTCTCGAGTGGGTCTTAGCAGCCCAGGCATAATTAGTAAGCGTGGTGGGTTCCGCGCTCCAGATGGAGACTCAGCTGGAAGTTAAAGGGAAGAATGACAAGGAACTTTATGAATTGGAGCTGTAAGTTAACTCTTTGACAGAGAGAGCGAGATGGTGGTGGGGGACAGCCCCCAGTGAAATCAGAGGTGAGAGCACAAAGCAATACAGTAGGCAGACTCCGGTTTTTTTGGGGGGAGATGCTCGAGAATATCCGGGTGGACTCCTGAGGCTCGATCCCGCATTTGCGTATGCCGAGCCTCCTTCCTCATGACCTTTGTCCAGAGTGGAATGCCTCCCCGGCTCCCGGCACATGATCAGTGCATGCTCAGTCACGATATCAGTGCCTGCTCAGCCACGTGATCACTGACGGCACAGTCACGTGATCAGCGCCTCTCAGTCACGTGATCACCGTATGATAAACACGTGATCAGTGAACGACCAGCCACGTGATCACTGCATGCGCGGTCAGGTGGTCAGTTCCTGATCAGCCACCTGATCAGTGCGTGCACAGTCCCCTGATCAGCGCCTGTCAGTCACTGATCACTGCCTGATAAACACGTGATCAGTGCCCGAACAGCCACGTCATCAGTGCATGCGCAGTCACGTGATCAGTGCATGATAGCCACGTGATCAGTGCGTGCACAGTCCCATGATCAGCGCCTGTCAGTCACTGATCATTGCCTGATAAACACGTGATCAGTGCATGATGAGCCATGTGATCAGTGCCCGATCAGCCACGTCATCAGTGCATGCGCAGTCACGTCATCAGTGCATGATAGCCACGTGATCAGTGCATGCTCAGTCACGTGATCTGGACTTGATCAGCCACGTGATCAGTGCCTGCAGAGTCACGTGATCAGGGCCTGCTGAGCTGCGTGATTCCTGCCGGCTCATCTGCATGACAATTGCCAGCTGAGCTGCGTGATTCCTGCCTGGTCACGTGCTTGATTATTGCCAGTTGAGCAGCATGATTCGTCACTGCTGAGCTCCATGCTTATTGCCTGCTGATTGCGTGGTTCGTGTCTGCTCAGCTCTTTGAGTATTGCCTCCTGAGGTCCCTGTTCGGTCGCCACCTGCCGGGGACCAGCCCCAACTGATCCAGGGTATTCGAAGGAGAGATGGCCTAGGCGACTATTTATATGCTAATCAGAGATGTCAAGAATAATAGTATGAGGAGAGCTCAGTAGGAAAATTCGGTGGAGAAAAGAGACTGAGTAGCTTGGTTTACGCGGAAGACCAATCAAACTTCAAGACAAGAAGTTTGCACCACTTACGTAGGCCGCAGGCGCCCTCTCGAATAGCGAAAGGTGCCTCACCCTAGACACCTTCTCGAGTGGGTCTTAGCAGCCCAGGCATAATTAGTAAGCGTGGTGGGTTCCGCGCTCCAGATGGAGACTCAGCTGGAAGTTAAAGGGAAGAATGACAAGGAACTTTATGAATTGGAGCTGTAAGTTAACTCTTTGACAGAGAGAGCGAGATGGTGGTGGGGGACAGCCCCCAGTGAAATCAGAGGTGAGAGCACAAAGCAATACAGTAGGCAGACTCCGGTTTTTTTGGGGGGAGATGCTCGAGAATATCCGGGTGGACTCCTGAGGCTCGATCCCGCATTTGCGTATGCCGAGCCTCCTTCCTCATGACCTTTGTCCAGAGTGGAATGCCTCCCCGGCTCCCGGCACATGATCAGTGCATGCTCAGTCACGATATCAGTGCCTGCTCAGCCACGTGATCACTGACGGCACAGTCACGTGATCAGCGCCTCTCAGTCACGTGATCACCGTATGATAAACACGTGATCAGTGAACGACCAGCCACGTGATCACTGCATGCGCGGTCAGGTGGTCAGTTCCTGATCAGCCACCTGATCAGTGCGTGCACAGTCCCCTGATCAGCGCCTGTCAGTCACTGATCACTGCCTGATAAACACGTGATCAGTGCCCGAACAGCCACGTCATCAGTGCATGCGCAGTCACGTGATCAGTGCATGATAGCCACGTGATCAGTGCGTGCACAGTCCCATGATCAGCGCCTGTCAGTCACTGATCATTGCCTGATAAACACGTGATCAGTGCATGATGAGCCATGTGATCAGTGCCCGATCAGCCACGTCATCAGTGCATGCGCAGTCACGTCATCAGTGCATGATAGCCACGTGATCAGTGCATGCTCAGTCACGTGATCTGGACTTGATCAGCCACGTGATCAGTGCCTGCAGAGTCACGTGATCAGGGCCTGCTGAGCTGCGTGATTCCTGCCGGCTCATCTGCATGACAATTGCCAGCTGAGCTGCGTGATTCCTGTCGGCTCATCTGCTTGACAATTGCCAGCTGAGCTGCGTGATTCCTGCCTGGTCACGTGCTTGATTATTGCCAGTTGAGCAGCATGATTCGTCACTGCTGAGCTCCATGCTTATTGCCTGCTGATTGCGTGGTTCGTGTCTGCTCAGCTCTTTGAGTATTGCCTCCTGAGGTCCCTGTTCGGTCGCCACCTGCCGGGGACCAGCCCCAACTGATCCAGGGTATTCGAAGGAGAGATGGCCTAGGCGACTATTTATATGCTAATCAGAGATGTCAAGAATAATAGTATGAGGAGAGCTCAGTAGGAAAATTCGGTGGAGAAAAGAGACTGAGTAGCTTGGTTTACGCGGAAGACCAATCAAACTTCAAGACAAGAAGTTTGCACCACTTACGTAGGCCGCAGGCGCCCTCTCGAATAGCGAAAGGTGCCTCACCCTAGACACCTTCTCGAGTGGGTCTTAGCAGCCCAGGCATAATTAGTAAGCGTGGTGGGTTCCGCGCTCCAGATGGAGACTCAGCTGGAAGTTAAAGGGAAGAATGACAAGGAACTTTATGAATTGGAGCTGTAAGTTAACTCTTTGACAGAGAGAGCGAGATGGTGGTGGGGGACAGCCCCCAGTGAAATCAGAGGTGAGAGCACAAAGCAATACAGTAGGCAGACTCCGGGGGGGAGATGCTCGAGAATATCCGGGTGGACTCCTGAGGCTCGATCCCGCATTTGCGTATGCCGAGCCTCCTTCCTCATGACCTTTGTCCAGAGTGGAATGCCTCCCCGGCTCCCGGCACATGATCAGTGCATGCTCAGTCACGATATCAGTGCCTGCTCAGCCACGTGATCACTGACGGCACAGTCACGTGATCAGCGCCTCTCAGTCACGTGATCACCGTATGATAAACACGTGATCAGTGAACGACCAGCCACGTGATCACTGCATGCGCGGTCAGGTGGTCAGTTCCTGATCAGCCACCTGATCAGTGCGTGCACAGTCCCCTGATCAGCGCCTGTCAGTCACTGATCACTGCCTGATAAACACGTGATCAGTGCCCGAACAGCCACGTCATCAGTGCATGCGCAGTCACGTGATCAGTGCATGATAGCCACGTGATCAGTGCGTGCACAGTCCCATGATCAGCGCCTGTCAGTCACTGATCATTGCCTGATAAACACGTGATCAGTGCATGATGAGCCATGTGATCAGTGCCCGATCAGCCACGTCATCAGTGCATGCGCAGTCACGTCATCAGTGCATGATAGCCACGTGATCAGTGCATGCTCAGTCACGTGATCTGGACTTGATCAGCCACGTGATCAGTGCCTGCAGAGTCACGTGATCAGGGCCTGCTGAGCTGCGTGATTCCTGCCGGCTCATCTGCATGACAATTGCCAGCTGAGCTGCGTGATTCCTGTCGGCTCATCTGCTTGACAATTGCCAGCTGAGCTGCGTGATTCCTGCCTGGTCACGTGCTTGATTATTGCCAGTTGAGCAGCATGATTCGTCACTGCTGAGCTCCATGCTTATTGCCTGCTGATTGCGTGGTTCGTGTCTGCTCAGCTCTTTGAGTATTGCCTCCTGAGGTCCCTGTTCGGTCGCCACCTGCCGGGGACCAGCCCCAACTGATCCAGGGTATTCGAAGGAGAGATGGCCTAGGCGACTATTTATATGCTAATCAGAGATGTCAAGAATAATAGTATGAGGAGAGCTCAGTAGGAAAATTCGGTGGAGAAAAGAGACTGAGTAGCTTGGTTTACGCGGAAGACCAATCAAACTTCAAGACAAGAAGTTTGCACCACTTACGTAGGCCGCAGGCGCCCTCTCGAATAGCGAAAGGTGCCTCACCCTAGACACCTTCTCGAGTGGGTCTTAGCAGCCCAGGCATAATTAGTAAGCGTGGTGGGTTCCGCGCTCCAGATGGAGACTCAGCTGGAAGTTAAAGGGAAGAATGACAAGGAACTTTATGAATTGGAGCTGTAAGTTAACTCTTTGACAGAGAGAGCGAGATGGTGGTGGGGGACAGCCCCCAGTGAAATCAGAGGTGAGAGCACAAAGCAATACAGTAGGCAGACTCCGGTTTTTTTGGGGGGAGATGCTCGAGAATATCCGGGTGGACTCCTGAGGCTCGATCCCGCATTTGCGTATGCCGAGCCTCCTTCCTCATGACCTTTGTCCAGAGTGGAATGCCTCCCCGGCTCCCGGCACATGATCAGTGCATGCTCAGTCACGATATCAGTGCCTGCTCAGCCACGTGATCACTGACGGCACAGTCACGTGATCAGCGCCTCTCAGTCACGTGATCACCGTATGATAAACACGTGATCAGTGAACGACCAGCCACGTGATCACTGCATGCGCGGTCAGGTGGTCAGTTCCTGATCAGCCACCTGATCAGTGCGTGCACAGTCCCCTGATCAGCGCCTGTCAGTCACTGATCACTGCCTGATAAACACGTGATCAGTGCCCGAACAGCCACGTCATCAGTGCATGCGCAGTCACGTGATCAGTGCATGATAGCCACGTGATCAGTGCGTGCACAGTCCCATGATCAGCGCCTGTCAGTCACTGATCATTGCCTGATCACGTGATGTGCCCATGTGATCAGTGCCCGATCAGCCACGTGTGCATGCAGTCACGTCATCAGTGCATGATAGCCACGTGATCAGTGCATGCTCAGTCACGTGATCTGGACTTGATCAGCCACGTGATCAGTGCCTGCAGAGTCACGTGATCAGGGCCTGCTGAGCTGCGTGATTCCTGCCGGCTCATCTGCATGACAATTGCCAGCTGAGCTGCGTGATTCCTGCCTGGTCACGTGCTTGATTATTGCCAGTTGAGCAGCATGATTCGTCACTGCTGAGCTCCATGCTTATTGCCTGCTGATTGCGTGGTTCGTGTCTGCTCAGCTCTTTGAGTATTGCCTCCTGAGGTCCCTGTTCGGTCGCCACCTGCCGGGGACCAGCCCCAACTGATCCAGGGTATTCGAAGGAGAGATGGCCTAGGCGACTATTTATATGCTAATCAGAGATGTCAAGAATAATAGTATGAGGAGAGCTCAGTAGGAAAATTCGGTGGAGAAAAGAGACTGAGTAGCTTGGTTTACGCGGAAGACCAATCAAACTTCAAGACAAGAAGTTTGCACCACTTACGTAGGCCGCAGGCGCCCTCTCGAATAGCGAAAGGTGCCTCACCCTAGACACCTTCTCGAGTGGGTCTTAGCAGCCCAGGCATAATTAGTAAGCGTGGTGGGTTCCGCGCTCCAGATGGAGACTCAGCTGGAAGTTAAAGGGAAGAATGACAAGGAACTTTATGAATTGGAGCTGTAAGTTAACTCTTTGACAGAGAGAGCGAGATGGTGGTGGGGGACAGCCCCCAGTGAAATCAGAGGTGAGAGCACAAAGCAATACAGTAGGCAGACTCCGGTTTTTTTGGGGGGAGATGCTCGAGAATATCCGGGTGGACTCCTGAGGCTCGATCCCGCATTTGCGTATGCCGAGCCTCCTTCCTCATGACCTTTGTCCAGAGTGGAATGCCTCCCCGGCTCCCGGCACATGATCAGTGCATGCTCAGTCACGATATCAGTGCCTGCTCAGCCACGTGATCACTGACGGCACAGTCACGTGATCAGCGCCTCTCAGTCACGTGATCACCGTATGATAAACACGTGATCAGTGAACGACCAGCCACGTGATCACTGCATGCGCGGTCAGGTGGTCAGTTCCTGATCAGCCACCTGATCAGTGCGTGCACAGTCCCCTGATCAGCGCCTGTCAGTCACTGATCACTGCCTGATAAACACGTGATCAGTGCCCGAACAGCCACGTCATCAGTGCATGCGCAGTCACGTGATCAGTGCATGATAGCCACGTGATCAGTGCGTGCACAGTCCCATGATCAGCGCCTGTCAGTCACTGATCATTGCCTGATAAACACGTGATCAGTGCATGATGAGCCATGTGATCAGTGCCCGATCAGCCACGTCATCAGTGCATGCGCAGTCACGTCATCAGTGCATGATAGCCACGTGATCAGTGCATGCTCAGTCACGTGATCTGGACTTGATCAGCCACGTGATCAGTGCCTGCAGAGTCACGTGATCAGGGCCTGCTGAGCTGCGTGATTCCTGCCGGCTCATCTGCATGACAATTGCCAGCTGAGCTGCGTGATTCCTGTCGGCTCATCTGCTTGACAATTGCCAGCTGAGCTGCGTGATTCCTGCCTGGTCACGTGCTTGATTATTGCCAGTTGAGCAGCATGATTCGTCACTGCTGAGCTCCATGCTTATTGCCTGCTGATTGCGTGGTTCGTGTCTGCTCAGCTCTTTGAGTATTGCCTCCTGAGGTCCCTGTTCGGTCGCCACCTGCCGGGGACCAGCCCCAACTGATCCAGGGTATTCGAAGGAGAGATGGCCTAGGCGACTATTTATATGCTAATCAGAGATGTCAAGAATAATAGTATGAGGAGAGCTCAGTAGGAAAATTCGGTGGAGAAAAGAGACTGAGTAGCTTGGTTTACGCGGAAGACCAATCAAACTTCAAGACAAGAAGTTTGCACCACTTACGTAGGCCGCAGGCGCCCTCTCGAATAGCGAAAGGTGCCTCACCCTAGACACCTTCTCGAGTGGGTCTTAGCAGCCCAGGCATAATTAGTAAGCGTGGTGGGTTCCGCGCTCCAGATGGAGACTCAGCTGGAAGTTAAAGGGAAGAATGACAAGGAACTTTATGAATTGGAGCTGTAAGTTAACTCTTTGACAGAGAGAGCGAGATGGTGGTGGGGGACAGCCCCCAGTGAAATCAGAGGTGAGAGCACAAAGCAATACAGTAGGCAGACTCCGGTTTTTTTGGGGGAGATGCTCGAGAATATCCGGGTGGACTCCTGAGGCTCGATCCCGCATTTGCGTATGCCGAGCCTCCTTCCTCATGACCTTTGTCCAGAGTGGAATGCCTCCCCGGCTCCCGGCACATGATCAGTGCATGCTCAGTCACGATATCAGTGCCTGCTCAGCCACGTGATCACTGACGGCACAGTCACGTGATCAGCGCCTCTCAGTCACGTGATCACCGTATGATAAACACGTGATCAGTGAACGACCAGCCACGTGATCACTGCATGCGCGGTCAGGTGGTCAGTTCCTGATCAGCCACCTGATCAGTGCGTGCACAGTCCCCTGATCAGCGCCTGTCAGTCACTGATCACTGCCTGATAAACACGTGATCAGTGCCCGAACAGCCACGTCATCAGTGCATGCGCAGTCACGTGATCAGTGCATGATAGCCACGTGATCAGTGCGTGCACAGTCCCATGATCAGCGCCTGTCAGTCACTGATCATTGCCTGATAAACACGTGATCAGTGCATGATGAGCCATGTGATCAGTGCCCGATCAGCCACGTCATCAGTGCATGCGCAGTCACGTCATCAGTGCATGATAGCCACGTGATCAGTGCATGCTCAGTCACGTGATCTGGACTTGATCAGCCACGTGATCAGTGCCTGCAGAGTCACGTGATCAGGGCCTGCTGAGCTGCGTGATTCCTGCCGGCTCATCTGCATGACAATTGCCAGCTGAGCTGCGTGATTCCTGTCGGCTCATCTGCTTGACAATTGCCAGCTGAGCTGCGTGATTCCTGCCTGGTCACGTGCTTGATTATTGCCAGTTGAGCAGCATGATTCGTCACTGCTGAGCTCCATGCTTATTGCCTGCTGATTGCGTGGTTCGTGTCTGCTCAGCTCTTTGAGTATTGCCTCCTGAGGTCCCTGTTCGGTCGCCACCTGCCGGGGACCAGCCCCAACTGATCCAGGGTATTCGAAGGAGAGATGGCCTAGGCGACTATTTATATGCTAATCAGAGATGTCAAGAATAATAGTATGAGGAGAGCTCAGTAGGAAAATTCGGTGGAGAAAAGAGACTGAGTAGCTTGGTTTACGCGGAAGACCAATCAAACTTCAAGACAAGAAGTTTGCACCACTTACGTAGGCCGCAGGCGCCCTCTCGAATAGCGAAAGGTGCCTCACCCTAGACACCTTCTCGAGTGGGTCTTAGCAGCCCAGGCATAATTAGTAAGCGTGGTGGGTTCCGCGCTCCAGATGGAGACTCAGCTGGAAGTTAAAGGGAAGAATGACAAGGAACTTTATGAATTGGAGCTGTAAGTTAACTCTTTGACAGAGAGAGCGAGATGGTGGTGGGGGACAGCCCCCAGTGAAATCAGAGGTGAGAGCACAAAGCAATACAGTAGGCAGACTCCGGTTTTTTTGGGGGAGATGCTCGAGAATATCCGGGTGGACTCCTGAGGCTCGATCCCGCATTTGCGTATGCCGAGCCTCCTTCCTCATGACCTTTGTCCAGAGTGGAATGCCTCCCCGGCTCCCGGCACATGATCAGTGCATGCTCAGTCACGATATCAGTGCCTGCTCAGCCACGTGATCACTGACGGCACAGTCACGTGATCAGCGCCTCTCAGTCACGTGATCACCGTATGATAAACACGTGATCAGTGAACGACCAGCCACGTGATCACTGCATGCGCGGTCAGGTGGTCAGTTCCTGATCAGCCACCTGATCAGTGCGTGCACAGTCCCCTGATCAGCGCCTGTCAGTCACTGATCACTGCCTGATAAACACGTGATCAGTGCCCGAACAGCCACGTCATCAGTGCATGCGCAGTCACGTGATCAGTGCATGATAGCCACGTGATCAGTGCGTGCACAGTCCCATGATCAGCGCCTGTCAGTCACTGATCATTGCCTGATAAACACGTGATCAGTGCATGATGAGCCATGTGATCAGTGCCCGATCAGCCACGTCATCAGTGCATGCGCAGTCACGTCATCAGTGCATGATAGCCACGTGATCAGTGCATGCTCAGTCACGTGATCTGGACTTGATCAGCCACGTGATCAGTGCCTGCAGAGTCACGTGATCAGGGCCTGCTGAGCTGCGTGATTCCTGCCGGCTCATCTGCATGACAATTGCCAGCTGAGCTGCGTGATTCCTGTCGGCTCATCTGCTTGACAATTGCCAGCTGAGCTGCGTGATTCCTGCCTGGTCACGTGCTTGATTATTGCCAGTTGAGCAGCATGATTCGTCACTGCTGAGCTCCATGCTTATTGCCTGCTGATTGCGTGGTTCGTGTCTGCTCAGCTCTTTGAGTATTGCCTCCTGAGGTCCCTGTTCGGTCGCCACCTGCCGGGGACCAGCCCCAACTGATCCAGGGTATTCGAAGGAGAGATGGCCTAGGCGACTATTTATATGCTAATCAGAGATGTCAAGAATAATAGTATGAGGAGAGCTCAGTAGGAAAATTCGGTGGAGAAAAGAGACTGAGTAGCTTGGTTTACGCGGAAGACCAATCAAACTTCAAGACAAGAAGTTTGCACCACTTACGTAGGCCGCAGGCGCCCTCTCGAATAGCGAAAGGTGCCTCACCCTAGACACCTTCTCGAGTGGGTCTTAGCAGCCCAGGCATAATTAGTAAGCGTGGTGGGTTCCGCGCTCCAGATGGAGACTCAGCTGGAAGTTAAAGGGAAGAATGACAAGGAACTTTATGAATTGGAGCTGTAAGTTAACTCTTTGACAGAGAGAGCGAGATGGTGGTGGGGGACAGCCCCCAGTGAAATCAGAGGTGAGAGCACAAAGCAATACAGTAGGCAGACTCCGGTTTTTTTGGGGGAGATGCTCGAGAATATCCGGGTGGACTCCTGAGGCTCGATCCCGCATTTGCGTATGCCGAGCCTCCTTCCTCATGACCTTTGTCCAGAGTGGAATGCCTCCCCGGCTCCCGGCACATGATCAGTGCATGCTCAGTCACGATATCAGTGCCTGCTCAGCCACGTGATCACTGACGGCACAGTCACGTGATCAGCGCCTCTCAGTCACGTGATCACCGTATGATAAACACGTGATCAGTGAACGACCAGCCACGTGATCACTGCATGCGCGGTCAGGTGGTCAGTTCCTGATCAGCCACCTGATCAGTGCGTGCACAGTCCCCTGATCAGCGCCTGTCAGTCACTGATCACTGCCTGATAAACACGTGATCAGTGCCCGAACAGCCACGTCATCAGTGCATGCGCAGTCACGTGATCAGTGCATGATAGCCACGTGATCAGTGCGTGCACAGTCCCATGATCAGCGCCTGTCAGTCACTGATCATTGCCTGATAAACACGTGATCAGTGCATGATGAGCCATGTGATCAGTGCCCGATCAGCCACGTCATCAGTGCATGCGCAGTCACGCATCACGTGATCAGTGCATGCTCAGTCACGTGATCTGGACTTGATCAGCCACGTGATCAGTGCCTGCAGAGTCACGTGATCAGGGCCTGCTGAGCTGCGTGATTCCTGCCGGCTCATCTGCATGACAATTGCCAGCTGAGCTGCGTGATTCCTGTCGGCTCATCTGCTTGACAATTGCCAGCTGAGCTGCGTGATTCCTGCCTGGTCACGTGCTTGATTATTGCCAGTTGAGCAGCATGATTCGTCACTGCTGAGCTCCATGCTTATTGCCTGCTGATTGCGTGGTTCGTGTCTGCTCAGCTCTTTGAGTATTGCCTCCTGAGGTCCCTGTTCGGTCGCCACCTGCCGGGGACCAGCCCCAACTGATCCAGGGTATTCGAAGGAGAGATGGCCTAGGCGACTATTTATATGCTAATCAGAGATGTCAAGAATAATAGTATGAGGAGAGCTCAGTAGGAAAATTCGGTGGAGAAAAGAGACTGAGTAGCTTGGTTTACGCGGAAGACCAATCAAACTTCAAGACAAGAAGTTTGCACCACTTACGTAGGCCGCAGGCGCCCTCTCGAATAGCGAAAGGTGCCTCACCCTAGACACCTTCTCGAGTGGGTCTTAGCAGCCCAGGCATAATTAGTAAGCGTGGTGGGTTCCGCGCTCCAGATGGAGACTCAGCTGGAAGTTAAAGGGAAGAATGACAAGGAACTTTATGAATTGGAGCTGTAAGTTAACTCTTTGACAGAGAGAGCGAGATGGTGGTGGGGGACAGCCCCCAGTGAAATCAGAGGTGAGAGCACAAAGCAATACAGTAGGCAGACTCCGGTTTTTTTGGGGGGAGATGCTCGAGAATATCCGGGTGGACTCCTGAGGCTCGATCCCGCATTTGCGTATGCCGAGCCTCCTTCCTCATGACCTTTGTCCAGAGTGGAATGCCTCCCCGGCTCCCGGCACATGATCAGTGCATGCTCAGTCACGATATCAGTGCCTGCTCAGCCACGTGATCACTGACGGCACAGTCACGTGATCAGCGCCTCTCAGTCACGTGATCACCGTATGATAAACACGTGATCAGTGAACGACCAGCCACGTGATCACTGCATGCGCGGTCAGGTGGTCAGTTCCTGATCAGCCACCTGATCAGTGCGTGCACAGTCCCCTGATCAGCGCCTGTCAGTCACTGATCACTGCCTGATAAACACGTGATCAGTGCCCGAACAGCCACGTCATCAGTGCATGCGCAGTCACGTGATCAGTGCATGATAGCCACGTGATCAGTGCGTGCACAGTCCCATGATCAGCGCCTGTCAGTCACTGATCATTGCCTGATAAACACGTGATCAGTGCATGATGAGCCATGTGATCAGTGCCCGATCAGCCACGTCATCAGTGCATGCGCAGTCACGTCATCAGTGCATGATAGCCACGTGATCAGTGCATGCTCAGTCACGTGATCTGGACTTGATCAGCCACGTGATCAGTGCCTGCAGAGTCACGTGATCAGGGCCTGCTGAGCTGCGTGATTCCTGCCGGCTCATCTGCATGACAATTGCCAGCTGAGCTGCGTGATTCCTGTCGGCTCATCTGCTTGACAATTGCCAGCTGAGCTGCGTGATTCCTGCCTGGTCACGTGCTTGATTATTGCCAGTTGAGCAGCATGATTCGTCACTGCTGAGCTCCATGCTTATTGCCTGCTGATTGCGTGGTTCGTGTCTGCTCAGCTCTTTGAGTATTGCCTCCTGAGGTCCCTGTTCGGTCGCCACCTGCCGGGGACCAGCCCCAACTGATCCAGGGTATTCGAAGGAGAGATGGCCTAGGCGACTATTTATATGCTAATCAGAGATGTCAAGAATAATAGTATGAGGAGAGCTCAGTAGGAAAATTCGGTGGAGAAAAGAGACTGAGTAGCTTGGTTTACGCGGAAGACCAATCAAACTTCAAGACAAGAAGTTTGCACCACTTACGTAGGCCGCAGGCGCCCTCTCGAATAGCGAAAGGTGCCTCACCCTAGACACCTTCTCGAGTGGGTCTTAGCAGCCCAGGCATAATTAGTAAGCGTGGTGGGTTCCGCGCTCCAGATGGAGACTCAGCTGGAAGTTAAAGGGAAGAATGACAAGGAACTTTATGAATTGGAGCTGTAAGTTAACTCTTTGACAGAGAGAGCGAGATGGTGGTGGGGGACAGCCCCCAGTGAAATCAGAGGTGAGAGCACAAAGCAATACAGTAGGCAGACTCCGGTTTTTTTGGGGGAGATGCTCGAGAATATCCGGGTGGACTCCTGAGGCTCGATCCCGCATTTGCGTATGCCGAGCCTCCTTCCTCATGACCTTTGTCCAGAGTGGAATGCCTCCCCGGCTCCCGGCACATGATCAGTGCATGCTCAGTCACGATATCAGTGCCTGCTCAGCCACGTGATCACTGACGGCACAGTCACGTGATCAGCGCCTCTCAGTCACGTGATCACCGTATGATAAACACGTGATCAGTGAACGACCAGCCACGTGATCACTGCATGCGCGGTCAGGTGGTCAGTTCCTGATCAGCCACCTGATCAGTGCGTGCACAGTCCCCTGATCAGCGCCTGTCAGTCACTGATCACTGCCTGATAAACACGTGATCAGTGCCCGAACAGCCACGTCATCAGTGCATGCGCAGTCACGTGATCAGTGCATGATAGCCACGTGATCAGTGCGTGCACAGTCCCATGATCAGCGCCTGTCAGTCACTGATCATTGCCTGATAAACACGTGATCAGTGCATGATGAGCCATGTGATCAGTGCCCGATCAGCCACGTCATCAGTGCATGCGCAGTCACGTCCACGTGATCAGTGCATGCTCAGTCACGTGATCTGGACTTGATCAGCCACGTGATCAGTGCCTGCAGAGTCACGTGATCAGGGCCTGCTGAGCTGCGTGATTCCTGCCGGCTCATCTGCATGACAATTGCCAGCTGAGCTGCGTGATTCCTGTCGGCTCATCTGCTTGACAATTGCCAGCTGAGCTGCGTGATTCCTGCCTGGTCACGTGCTTGATTATTGCCAGTTGAGCAGCATGATTCGTCACTGCTGAGCTCCATGCTTATTGCCTGCTGATTGCGTGGTTCGTGTCTGCTCAGCTCTTTGAGTATTGCCTCCTGAGGTCCCTGTTCGGTCGCCACCTGCCGGGGACCAGCCCCAACTGATCCAGGGTATTCGAAGGAGAGATGGCCTAGGCGACTATTTATATGCTAATCAGAGATGTCAAGAATAATAGTATGAGGAGAGCTCAGTAGGAAAATTCGGTGGAGAAAAGAGACTGAGTAGCTTGGTTTACGCGGAAGACCAATCAAACTTCAAGACAAGAAGTTTGCACCACTTACGTAGGCCGCAGGCGCCCTCTCGAATAGCGAAAGGTGCCTCACCCTAGACACCTTCTCGAGTGGGTCTTAGCAGCCCAGGCATAATTAGTAAGCGTGGTGGGTTCCGCGCTCCAGATGGAGACTCAGCTGGAAGTTAAAGGGAAGAATGACAAGGAACTTTATGAATTGGAGCTGTAAGTTAACTCTTTGACAGAGAGAGCGAGATGGTGGTGGGGGACAGCCCCCAGTGAAATCAGAGGTGAGAGCACAAAGCAATACAGTAGGCAGACTCCGGTTTTTTTGGGGGGAGATGCTCGAGAATATCCGGGTGGACTCCTGAGGCTCGATCCCGCATTTGCGTATGCCGAGCCTCCTTCCTCATGACCTTTGTCCAGAGTGGAATGCCTCCCCGGCTCCCGGCACATGATCAGTGCATGCTCAGTCACGATATCAGTGCCTGCTCAGCCACGTGATCACTGACGGCACAGTCACGTGATCAGCGCCTCTCAGTCACGTGATCACCGTATGATAAACACGTGATCAGTGAACGACCAGCCACGTGATCACTGCATGCGCGGTCAGGTGGTCAGTTCCTGATCAGCCACCTGATCAGTGCGTGCACAGTCCCCTGATCAGCGCCTGTCAGTCACTGATCACTGCCTGATAAACACGTGATCAGTGCCCGAACAGCCACGTCATCAGTGCATGCGCAGTCACGTGATCAGTGCATGATAGCCACGTGATCAGTGCGTGCACAGTCCCATGATCAGCGCCTGTCAGTCACTGATCATTGCCTGATAAACACGTGATCAGTGCATGATGAGCCATGTGATCAGTGCCCGATCAGCCACGTCATCAGTGCATGCGCAGTCACGTCATCAGTGCATGATAGCCACGTGATCAGTGCATGCTCAGTCACGTGATCTGGACTTGATCAGCCACGTGATCAGTGCCTGCAGAGTCACGTGATCAGGGCCTGCTGAGCTGCGTGATTCCTGCCGGCTCATCTGCATGACAATTGCCAGCTGAGCTGCGTGATTCCTGTCGGCTCATCTGCTTGACAATTGCCAGCTGAGCTGCGTGATTCCTGCCTGGTCACGTGCTTGATTATTGCCAGTTGAGCAGCATGATTCGTCACTGCTGAGCTCCATGCTTATTGCCTGCTGATTGCGTGGTTCGTGTCTGCTCAGCTCTTTGAGTATTGCCTCCTGAGGTCCCTGTTCGGTCGCCACCTGCCGGGGACCAGCCCCAACTGATCCAGGGTATTCGAAGGAGAGATGGCCTAGGCGACTATTTATATGCTAATCAGAGATGTCAAGAATAATAGTATGAGGAGAGCTCAGTAGGAAAATTCGGTGGAGAAAAGAGACTGAGTAGCTTGGTTTACGCGGAAGACCAATCAAACTTCAAGACAAGAAGTTTGCACCACTTACGTAGGCCGCAGGCGCCCTCTCGAATAGCGAAAGGTGCCTCACCCTAGACACCTTCTCGAGTGGGTCTTAGCAGCCCAGGCATAATTAGTAAGCGTGGTGGGTTCCGCGCTCCAGATGGAGACTCAGCTGGAAGTTAAAGGGAAGAATGACAAGGAACTTTATGAATTGGAGCTGTAAGTTAACTCTTTGACAGAGAGAGCGAGATGGTGGTGGGGGACAGCCCCCAGTGAAATCAGAGGTGAGAGCACAAAGCAATACAGTAGGCAGACTCCGGTTTTTTTGGGGGGAGATGCTCGAGAATATCCGGGTGGACTCCTGAGGCTCGATCCCGCATTTGCGTATGCCGAGCCTCCTTCCTCATGACCTTTGTCCAGAGTGGAATGCCTCCCCGGCTCCCGGCACATGATCAGTGCATGCTCAGTCACGATATCAGTGCCTGCTCAGCCACGTGATCACTGACGGCACAGTCACGTGATCAGCGCCTCTCAGTCACGTGATCACCGTATGATAAACACGTGATCAGTGAACGACCAGCCACGTGATCACTGCATGCGCGGTCAGGTGGTCAGTTCCTGATCAGCCACCTGATCAGTGCGTGCACAGTCCCCTGATCAGCGCCTGTCAGTCACTGATCACTGCCTGATAAACACGTGATCAGTGCCCGAACAGCCACGTCATCAGTGCATGCGCAGTCACGTGATCAGTGCATGATAGCCACGTGATCAGTGCGTGCACAGTCCCATGATCAGCGCCTGTCAGTCACTGATCATTGCCTGATAAACACGTGATCAGTGCATGATGAGCCATGTGATCAGTGCCCGATCAGCCACGTCATCAGTGCATGCGCAGTCACGTCATCAGTGCATGATAGCCACGTGATCAGTGCATGCTCAGTCACGTGATCTGGACTTGATCAGCCACGTGATCAGTGCCTGCAGAGTCACGTGATCAGGGCCTGCTGAGCTGCGTGATTCCTGCCGGCTCATCTGCATGACAATTGCCAGCTGAGCTGCGTGATTCCTGTCGGCTCATCTGCTTGACAATTGCCAGCTGAGCTGCGTGATTCCTGCCTGGTCACGTGCTTGATTATTGCCAGTTGAGCAGCATGATTCGTCACTGCTGAGCTCCATGCTTATTGCCTGCTGATTGCGTGGTTCGTGTCTGCTCAGCTCTTTGAGTATTGCCTCCTGAGGTCCCTGTTCGGTCGCCACCTGCCGGGGACCAGCCCCAACTGATCCAGGGTATTCGAAGGAGAGATGGCCTAGGCGACTATTTATATGCTAATCAGAGATGTCAAGAATAATAGTATGAGGAGAGCTCAGTAGGAAAATTCGGTGGAGAAAAGAGACTGAGTAGCTTGGTTTACGCGGAAGACCAATCAAACTTCAAGACAAGAAGTTTGCACCACTTACGTAGGCCGCAGGCGCCCTCTCGAATAGCGAAAGGTGCCTCACCCTAGACACCTTCTCGAGTGGGTCTTAGCAGCCCAGGCATAATTAGTAAGCGTGGTGGGTTCCGCGCTCCAGATGGAGACTCAGCTGGAAGTTAAAGGGAAGAATGACAAGGAACTTTATGAATTGGAGCTGTAAGTTAACTCTTTGACAGAGAGAGCGAGATGGTGGTGGGGGACAGCCCCCAGTGAAATCAGAGGTGAGAGCACAAAGCAATACAGTAGGCAGACTCCGGTTTTTTTGGGGGGAGATGCTCGAGAATATCCGGGTGGACTCCTGAGGCTCGATCCCGCATTTGCGTATGCCGAGCCTCCTTCCTCATGACCTTTGTCCAGAGTGGAATGCCTCCCCGGCTCCCGGCACATGATCAGTGCATGCTCAGTCACGATATCAGTGCCTGCTCAGCCACGTGATCACTGACGGCACAGTCACGTGATCAGCGCCTCTCAGTCACGTGATCACCGTATGATAAACACGTGATCAGTGAACGACCAGCCACGTGATCACTGCATGCGCGGTCAGGTGGTCAGTTCCTGATCAGCCACCTGATCAGTGCGTGCACAGTCCCCTGATCAGCGCCTGTCAGTCACTGATCACTGCCTGATAAACACGTGATCAGTGCCCGAACAGCCACGTCATCAGTGCATGCGCAGTCACGTGATCAGTGCATGATAGCCACGTGATCAGTGCGTGCACAGTCCCATGATCAGCGCCTGTCAGTCACTGATCATTGCCTGATAAACACGTGATCAGTGCATGATGAGCCATGTGATCAGTGCCCGATCAGCCACGTCATCAGTGCATGCGCAGTCACGTCATCAGTGCATGATAGCCACGTGATCAGTGCATGCTCAGTCACGTGATCTGGACTTGATCAGCCACGTGATCAGTGCCTGCAGAGTCACGTGATCAGGGCCTGCTGAGCTGCGTGATTCCTGCCGGCTCATCTGCATGACAATTGCCAGCTGAGCTGCGTGATTCCTGTCGGCTCATCTGCTTGACAATTGCCAGCTGAGCTGCGTGATTCCTGCCTGGTCACGTGCTTGATTATTGCCAGTTGAGCAGCATGATTCGTCACTGCTGAGCTCCATGCTTATTGCCTGCTGATTGCGTGGTTCGTGTCTGCTCAGCTCTTTGAGTATTGCCTCCTGAGGTCCCTGTTCGGTCGCCACCTGCCGGGGACCAGCCCCAACTGATCCAGGGTATTCGAAGGAGAGATGGCCTAGGCGACTATTTATATGCTAATCAGAGATGTCAAGAATAATAGTATGAGGAGAGCTCAGTAGGAAAATTCGGTGGAGAAAAGAGACTGAGTAGCTTGGTTTACGCGGAAGACCAATCAAACTTCAAGACAAGAAGTTTGCACCACTTACGTAGGCCGCAGGCGCCCTCTCGAATAGCGAAAGGTGCCTCACCCTAGACACCTTCTCGAGTGGGTCTTAGCAGCCCAGGCATAATTAGTAAGCGTGGTGGGTTCCGCGCTCCAGATGGAGACTCAGCTGGAAGTTAAAGGGAAGAATGACAAGGAACTTTATGAATTGGAGCTGTAAGTTAACTCTTTGACAGAGAGAGCGAGATGGTGGTGGGGGACAGCCCCCAGTGAAATCAGAGGTGAGAGCACAAAGCAATACAGTAGGCAGACTCCGGTTTTTTTGGGGGGAGATGCTCGAGAATATCCGGGTGGACTCCTGAGGCTCGATCCCGCATTTGCGTATGCCGAGCCTCCTTCCTCATGACCTTTGTCCAGAGTGGAATGCCTCCCCGGCTCCCGGCACATGATCAGTGCATGCTCAGTCACGATATCAGTGCCTGCTCAGCCACGTGATCACTGACGGCACAGTCACGTGATCAGCGCCTCTCAGTCACGTGATCACCGTATGATAAACACGTGATCAGTGAACGACCAGCCACGTGATCACTGCATGCGCGGTCAGGTGGTCAGTTCCTGATCAGCCACCTGATCAGTGCGTGCACAGTCCCCTGATCAGCGCCTGTCAGTCACTGATCACTGCCTGATAAACACGTGATCAGTGCCCGAACAGCCACGTCATCAGTGCATGCGCAGTCACGTGATCAGTGCATGATAGCCACGTGATCAGTGCGTGCACAGTCCCATGATCAGCGCCTGTCAGTCACTGATCATTGCCTGATAAACACGTGATCAGTGCATGATGAGCCATGTGATCAGTGCCCGATCAGCCACGTCATCAGTGCATGCGCAGTCACGTCATCAGTGCATGATAGCCACGTGATCAGTGCATGCTCAGTCACGTGATCTGGACTTGATCAGCCACGTGATCAGTGCCTGCAGAGTCACGTGATCAGGGCCTGCTGAGCTGCGTGATTCCTGCCGGCTCATCTGCATGACAATTGCCAGCTGAGCTGCGTGATTCCTGTCGGCTCATCTGCTTGACAATTGCCAGCTGAGCTGCGTGATTCCTGCCTGGTCACGTGCTTGATTATTGCCAGTTGAGCAGCATGATTCGTCACTGCTGAGCTCCATGCTTATTGCCTGCTGATTGCGTGGTTCGTGTCTGCTCAGCTCTTTGAGTATTGCCTCCTGAGGTCCCTGTTCGGTCGCCACCTGCCGGGGACCAGCCCCAACTGATCCAGGGTATTCGAAGGAGAGATGGCCTAGGCGACTATTTATATGCTAATCAGAGATGTCAAGAATAATAGTATGAGGAGAGCTCAGTAGGAAAATTCGGTGGAGAAAAGAGACTGAGTAGCTTGGTTTACGCGGAAGACCAATCAAACTTCAAGACAAGAAGTTTGCACCACTTACGTAGGCCGCAGGCGCCCTCTCGAATAGCGAAAGGTGCCTCACCCTAGACACCTTCTCGAGTGGGTCTTAGCAGCCCAGGCATAATTAGTAAGCGTGGTGGGTTCCGCGCTCCAGATGGAGACTCAGCTGGAAGTTAAAGGGAAGAATGACAAGGAACTTTATGAATTGGAGCTGTAAGTTAACTCTTTGACAGAGAGAGCGAGATGGTGGTGGGGGACAGCCCCCAGTGAAATCAGAGGTGAGAGCACAAAGCAATACAGTAGGCAGACTCCGGTTTTTTTGGGGGGAGATGCTCGAGAATATCCGGGTGGACTCCTGAGGCTCGATCCCGCATTTGCGTATGCCGAGCCTCCTTCCTCATGACCTTTGTCCAGAGTGGAATGCCTCCCCGGCTCCCGGCACATGATCAGTGCATGCTCAGTCACGATATCAGTGCCTGCTCAGCCACGTGATCACTGACGGCACAGTCACGTGATCAGCGCCTCTCAGTCACGTGATCACCGTATGATAAACACGTGATCAGTGAACGACCAGCCACGTGATCACTGCATGCGCGGTCAGGTGGTCAGTTCCTGATCAGCCACCTGATCAGTGCGTGCACAGTCCCCTGATCAGCGCCTGTCAGTCACTGATCACTGCCTGATAAACACGTGATCAGTGCCCGAACAGCCACGTCATCAGTGCATGCGCAGTCACGTGATCAGTGCATGATAGCCACGTGATCAGTGCGTGCACAGTCCCATGATCAGCGCCTGTCAGTCACTGATCATTGCCTGATAAACACGTGATCAGTGCATGATGAGCCATGTGATCAGTGCCCGATCAGCCACGTCATCAGTGCATGCGCAGTCACGTCATCAGTGCATGATAGCCACGTGATCAGTGCATGCTCAGTCACGTGATCTGGACTTGATCAGCCACGTGATCAGTGCCTGCAGAGTCACGTGATCAGGGCCTGCTGAGCTGCGTGATTCCTGCCGGCTCATCTGCATGACAATTGCCAGCTGAGCTGCGTGATTCCTGTCGGCTCATCTGCTTGACAATTGCCAGCTGAGCTGCGTGATTCCTGCCTGGTCACGTGCTTGATTATTGCCAGTTGAGCAGCATGATTCGTCACTGCTGAGCTCCATGCTTATTGCCTGCTGATTGCGTGGTTCGTGTCTGCTCAGCTCTTTGAGTATTGCCTCCTGAGGTCCCTGTTCGGTCGCCACCTGCCGGGGACCAGCCCCAACTGATCCAGGGTATTCGAAGGAGAGATGGCCTAGGCGACTATTTATATGCTAATCAGAGATGTCAAGAATAATAGTATGAGGAGAGCTCAGTAGGAAAATTCGGTGGAGAAAAGAGACTGAGTAGCTTGGTTTACGCGGAAGACCAATCAAACTTCAAGACAAGAAGTTTGCACCACTTACGTAGGCCGCAGGCGCCCTCTCGAATAGCGAAAGGTGCCTCACCCTAGACACCTTCTCGAGTGGGTCTTAGCAGCCCAGGCATAATTAGTAAGCGTGGTGGGTTCCGCGCTCCAGATGGAGACTCAGCTGGAAGTTAAAGGGAAGAATGACAAGGAACTTTATGAATTGGAGCTGTAAGTTAACTCTTTGACAGAGAGAGCGAGATGGTGGTGGGGGACAGCCCCCAGTGAAATCAGAGGTGAGAGCACAAAGCAATACAGTAGGCAGACTCCGGTTTTTTTGGGGGGAGATGCTCGAGAATATCCGGGTGGACTCCTGAGGCTCGATCCCGCATTTGCGTATGCCGAGCCTCCTTCCTCATGACCTTTGTCCAGAGTGGAATGCCTCCCCGGCTCCCGGCACATGATCAGTGCATGCTCAGTCACGATATCAGTGCCTGCTCAGCCACGTGATCACTGACGGCACAGTCACGTGATCAGCGCCTCTCAGTCACGTGATCACCGTATGATAAACACGTGATCAGTGAACGACCAGCCACGTGATCACTGCATGCGCGGTCAGGTGGTCAGTTCCTGATCAGCCACCTGATCAGTGCGTGCACAGTCCCCTGATCAGCGCCTGTCAGTCACTGATCACTGCCTGATAAACACGTGATCAGTGCCCGAACAGCCACGTCATCAGTGCATGCGCAGTCACGTGATCAGTGCATGATAGCCACGTGATCAGTGCGTGCACAGTCCCATGATCAGCGCCTGTCAGTCACTGATCATTGCCTGATAAACACGTGATCAGTGCATGATGAGCCATGTGATCAGTGCCCGATCAGCCACGTCATCAGTGCATGCGCAGTCACGTCATCAGTGCATGATAGCCACGTGATCAGTGCATGCTCAGTCACGTGATCTGGACTTGATCAGCCACGTGATCAGTGCCTGCAGAGTCACGTGATCAGGGCCTGCTGAGCTGCGTGATTCCTGCCGGCTCATCTGCATGACAATTGCCAGCTGAGCTGCGTGATTCCTGTCGGCTCATCTGCTTGACAATTGCCAGCTGAGCTGCGTGATTCCTGCCTGGTCACGTGCTTGATTATTGCCAGTTGAGCAGCATGATTCGTCACTGCTGAGCTCCATGCTTATTGCCTGCTGATTGCGTGGTTCGTGTCTGCTCAGCTCTTTGAGTATTGCCTCCTGAGGTCCCTGTTCGGTCGCCACCTGCCGGGGACCAGCCCCAACTGATCCAGGGTATTCGAAGGAGAGATGGCCTAGGCGACTATTTATATGCTAATCAGAGATGTCAAGAATAATAGTATGAGGAGAGCTCAGTAGGAAAATTCGGTGGAGAAAAGAGACTGAGTAGCTTGGTTTACGCGGAAGACCAATCAAACTTCAAGACAAGAAGTTTGCACCACTTACGTAGGCCGCAGGCGCCCTCTCGAATAGCGAAAGGTGCCTCACCCTAGACACCTTCTCGAGTGGGTCTTAGCAGCCCAGGCATAATTAGTAAGCGTGGTGGGTTCCGCGCTCCAGATGGAGACTCAGCTGGAAGTTAAAGGGAAGAATGACAAGGAACTTTATGAATTGGAGCTGTAAGTTAACTCTTTGACAGAGAGAGCGAGATGGTGGTGGGGGACAGCCCCCAGTGAAATCAGAGGTGAGAGCACAAAGCAATACAGTAGGCAGACTCCGGTTTTTTTGGGGGGAGATGCTCGAGAATATCCGGGTGGACTCCTGAGGCTCGATCCCGCATTTGCGTATGCCGAGCCTCCTTCCTCATGACCTTTGTCCAGAGTGGAATGCCTCCCCGGCTCCCGGCACATGATCAGTGCATGCTCAGTCACGATATCAGTGCCTGCTCAGCCACGTGATCACTGACGGCACAGTCACGTGATCAGCGCCTCTCAGTCACGTGATCACCGTATGATAAACACGTGATCAGTGAACGACCAGCCACGTGATCACTGCATGCGCGGTCAGGTGGTCAGTTCCTGATCAGCCACCTGATCAGTGCGTGCACAGTCCCCTGATCAGCGCCTGTCAGTCACTGATCACTGCCTGATAAACACGTGATCAGTGCCCGAACAGCCACGTCATCAGTGCATGCGCAGTCACGTGATCAGTGCATGATAGCCACGTGATCAGTGCGTGCACAGTCCCATGATCAGCGCCTGTCAGTCACTGATCATTGCCTGATAAACACGTGATCAGTGCATGATGAGCCATGTGATCAGTGCCCGATCAGCCACGTCATCAGTGCATGCGCAGTCACGTCATCAGTGCATGATAGCCACGTGATCAGTGCATGCTCAGTCACGTGATCTGGACTTGATCAGCCACGTGATCAGTGCCTGCAGAGTCACGTGATCAGGGCCTGCTGAGCTGCGTGATTCCTGCCGGCTCATCTGCATGACAATTGCCAGCTGAGCTGCGTGATTCCTGTCGGCTCATCTGCTTGACAATTGCCAGCTGAGCTGCGTGATTCCTGCCTGGTCACGTGCTTGATTATTGCCAGTTGAGCAGCATGATTCGTCACTGCTGAGCTCCATGCTTATTGCCTGCTGATTGCGTGGTTCGTGTCTGCTCAGCTCTTTGAGTATTGCCTCCTGAGGTCCCTGTTCGGTCGCCACCTGCCGGGGACCAGCCCCAACTGATCCAGGGTATTCGAAGGAGAGATGGCCTAGGCGACTATTTATATGCTAATCAGAGATGTCAAGAATAATAGTATGAGGAGAGCTCAGTAGGAAAATTCGGTGGAGAAAAGAGACTGAGTAGCTTGGTTTACGCGGAAGACCAATCAAACTTCAAGACAAGAAGTTTGCACCACTTACGTAGGCCGCAGGCGCCCTCTCGAATAGCGAAAGGTGCCTCACCCTAGACACCTTCTCGAGTGGGTCTTAGCAGCCCAGGCATAATTAGTAAGCGTGGTGGGTTCCGCGCTCCAGATGGAGACTCAGCTGGAAGTTAAAGGGAAGAATGACAAGGAACTTTATGAATTGGAGCTGTAAGTTAACTCTTTGACAGAGAGAGCGAGATGGTGGTGGGGGACAGCCCCCAGTGAAATCAGAGGTGAGAGCACAAAGCAATACAGTAGGCAGACTCCGGTTTTTTGGGGGGAGATGCTCGAGAATATCCGGGTGGACTCCTGAGGCTCGATCCCGCATTTGCGTATGCCGAGCCTCCTTCCTCATGACCTTTGTCCAGAGTGGAATGCCTCCCCGGCTCCCGGCACATGATCAGTGCATGCTCAGTCACGATATCAGTGCCTGCTCAGCCACGTGATCACTGACGGCACAGTCACGTGATCAGCGCCTCTCAGTCACGTGATCACCGTATGATAAACACGTGATCAGTGAACGACCAGCCACGTGATCACTGCATGCGCGGTCAGGTGGTCAGTTCCTGATCAGCCACCTGATCAGTGCGTGCACAGTCCCCTGATCAGCGCCTGTCAGTCACTGATCACTGCCTGATAAACACGTGATCAGTGCCCGAACAGCCACGTCATCAGTGCATGCGCAGTCACGTGATCAGTGCATGATAGCCACGTGATCAGTGCGTGCACAGTCCCATGATCAGCGCCTGTCAGTCACTGATCATTGCCTGATAAACACGTGATCAGTGCATGATGAGCCATGTGATCAGTGCCCGATCAGCCACGTCATCAGTGCATGCGCAGTCACGTCATCAGTGCATGATAGCCACGTGATCAGTGCATGCTCAGTCACGTGATCTGGACTTGATCAGCCACGTGATCAGTGCCTGCAGAGTCACGTGATCAGGGCCTGCTGAGCTGCGTGATTCCTGCCGGCTCATCTGCATGACAATTGCCAGCTGAGCTGCGTGATTCCTGTCGGCTCATCTGCTTGACAATTGCCAGCTGAGCTGCGTGATTCCTGCCTGGTCACGTGCTTGATTATTGCCAGTTGAGCAGCATGATTCGTCACTGCTGAGCTCCATGCTTATTGCCTGCTGATTGCGTGGTTCGTGTCTGCTCAGCTCTTTGAGTATTGCCTCCTGAGGTCCCTGTTCGGTCGCCACCTGCCGGGGACCAGCCCCAACTGATCCAGGGTATTCGAAGGAGAGATGGCCTAGGCGACTATTTATATGCTAATCAGAGATGTCAAGAATAATAGTATGAGGAGAGCTCAGTAGGAAAATTCGGTGGAGAAAAGAGACTGAGTAGCTTGGTTTACGCGGAAGACCAATCAAACTTCAAGACAAGAAGTTTGCACCACTTACGTAGGCCGCAGGCGCCCTCTCGAATAGCGAAAGGTGCCTCACCCTAGACACCTTCTCGAGTGGGTCTTAGCAGCCCAGGCATAATTAGTAAGCGTGGTGGGTTCCGCGCTCCAGATGGAGACTCAGCTGGAAGTTAAAGGGAAGAATGACAAGGAACTTTATGAATTGGAGCTGTAAGTTAACTCTTTGACAGAGAGAGCGAGATGGTGGTGGGGGACAGCCCCCAGTGAAATCAGAGGTGAGAGCACAAAGCAATACAGTAGGCAGACTCCGGTTTTTTTGGGGGGAGATGCTCGAGAATATCCGGGTGGACTCCTGAGGCTCGATCCCGCATTTGCGTATGCCGAGCCTCCTTCCTCATGACCTTTGTCCAGAGTGGAATGCCTCCCCGGCTCCCGGCACATGATCAGTGCATGCTCAGTCACGATATCAGTGCCTGCTCAGCCACGTGATCACTGACGGCACAGTCACGTGATCAGCGCCTCTCAGTCACGTGATCACCGTATGATAAACACGTGATCAGTGAACGACCAGCCACGTGATCACTGCATGCGCGGTCAGGTGGTCAGTTCCTGATCAGCCACCTGATCAGTGCGTGCACAGTCCCCTGATCAGCGCCTGTCAGTCACTGATCACTGCCTGATAAACACGTGATCAGTGCCCGAACAGCCACGTCATCAGTGCATGCGCAGTCACGTGATCAGTGCATGATAGCCACGTGATCAGTGCGTGCACAGTCCCATGATCAGCGCCTGTCAGTCACTGATCATTGCCTGATAAACACGTGATCAGTGCATGATGAGCCATGTGATCAGTGCCCGATCAGCCACGTCATCAGTGCATGCGCAGTCACGTCATCAGTGCATGATAGCCACGTGATCAGTGCATGCTCAGTCACGTGATCTGGACTTGATCAGCCACGTGATCAGTGCCTGCAGAGTCACGTGATCAGGGCCTGCTGAGCTGCGTGATTCCTGCCGGCTCATCTGCATGACAATTGCCAGCTGAGCTGCGTGATTCCTGTCGGCTCATCTGCTTGACAATTGCCAGCTGAGCTGCGTGATTCCTGCCTGGTCACGTGCTTGATTATTGCCAGTTGAGCAGCATGATTCGTCACTGCTGAGCTCCATGCTTATTGCCTGCTGATTGCGTGGTTCGTGTCTGCTCAGCTCTTTGAGTATTGCCTCCTGAGGTCCCTGTTCGGTCGCCACCTGCCGGGGACCAGCCCCAACTGATCCAGGGTATTCGAAGGAGAGATGGCCTAGGCGACTATTTATATGCTAATCAGAGATGTCAAGAATAATAGTATGAGGAGAGCTCAGTAGGAAAATTCGGTGGAGAAAAGAGACTGAGTAGCTTGGTTTACGCGGAAGACCAATCAAACTTCAAGACAAGAAGTTTGCACCACTTACGTAGGCCGCAGGCGCCCTCTCGAATAGCGAAAGGTGCCTCACCCTAGACACCTTCTCGAGTGGGTCTTAGCAGCCCAGGCATAATTAGTAAGCGTGGTGGGTTCCGCGCTCCAGATGGAGACTCAGCTGGAAGTTAAAGGGAAGAATGACAAGGAACTTTATGAATTGGAGCTGTAAGTTAACTCTTTGACAGAGAGAGCGAGATGGTGGTGGGGGACAGCCCCCAGTGAAATCAGAGGTGAGAGCACAAAGCAATACAGTAGGCAGACTCCGGTTTTTTTGGGGGGAGATGCTCGAGAATATCCGGGTGGACTCCTGAGGCTCGATCCCGCATTTGCGTATGCCGAGCCTCCTTCCTCATGACCTTTGTCCAGAGTGGAATGCCTCCCCGGCTCCCGGCACATGATCAGTGCATGCTCAGTCACGATATCAGTGCCTGCTCAGCCACGTGATCACTGACGGCACAGTCACGTGATCAGCGCCTCTCAGTCACGTGATCACCGTATGATAAACACGTGATCAGTGAACGACCAGCCACGTGATCACTGCATGCGCGGTCAGGTGGTCAGTTCCTGATCAGCCACCTGATCAGTGCGTGCACAGTCCCCTGATCAGCGCCTGTCAGTCACTGATCACTGCCTGATAAACACGTGATCAGTGCCCGAACAGCCACGTCATCAGTGCATGCGCAGTCACGTGATCAGTGCATGATAGCCACGTGATCAGTGCGTGCACAGTCCCATGATCAGCGCCTGTCAGTCACTGATCATTGCCTGATAAACACGTGATCAGTGCATGATGAGCCATGTGATCAGTGCCCGATCAGCCACGTCATCAGTGCATGCGCAGTCACGTCATCAGTGCATGATAGCCACGTGATCAGTGCATGCTCAGTCACGTGATCTGGACTTGATCAGCCACGTGATCAGTGCCTGCAGAGTCACGTGATCAGGGCCTGCTGAGCTGCGTGATTCCTGCCGGCTCATCTGCATGACAATTGCCAGCTGAGCTGCGTGATTCCTGTCGGCTCATCTGCTTGACAATTGCCAGCTGAGCTGCGTGATTCCTGCCTGGTCACGTGCTTGATTATTGCCAGTTGAGCAGCATGATTCGTCACTGCTGAGCTCCATGCTTATTGCCTGCTGATTGCGTGGTTCGTGTCTGCTCAGCTCTTTGAGTATTGCCTCCTGAGGTCCCTGTTCGGTCGCCACCTGCCGGGGACCAGCCCCAACTGATCCAGGGTATTCGAAGGAGAGATGGCCTAGGCGACTATTTATATGCTAATCAGAGATGTCAAGAATAATAGTATGAGGAGAGCTCAGTAGGAAAATTCGGTGGAGAAAAGAGACTGAGTAGCTTGGTTTACGCGGAAGACCAATCAAACTTCAAGACAAGAAGTTTGCACCACTTACGTAGGCCGCAGGCGCCCTCTCGAATAGCGAAAGGTGCCTCACCCTAGACACCTTCTCGAGTGGGTCTTAGCAGCCCAGGCATAATTAGTAAGCGTGGTGGGTTCCGCGCTCCAGATGGAGACTCAGCTGGAAGTTAAAGGGAAGAATGACAAGGAACTTTATGAATTGGAGCTGTAAGTTAACTCTTTGACAGAGAGAGCGAGATGGTGGTGGGGGACAGCCCCCAGTGAAATCAGAGGTGAGAGCACAAAGCAATACAGTAGGCAGACTCCGGTTTTTTTGGGGGGAGATGCTCGAGAATATCCGGGTGGACTCCTGAGGCTCGATCCCGCATTTGCGTATGCCGAGCCTCCTTCCTCATGACCTTTGTCCAGAGTGGAATGCCTCCCCGGCTCCCGGCACATGATCAGTGCATGCTCAGTCACGATATCAGTGCCTGCTCAGCCACGTGATCACTGACGGCACAGTCACGTGATCAGCGCCTCTCAGTCACGTGATCACCGTATGATAAACACGTGATCAGTGAACGACCAGCCACGTGATCACTGCATGCGCGGTCAGGTGGTCAGTTCCTGATCAGCCACCTGATCAGTGCGTGCACAGTCCCCTGATCAGCGCCTGTCAGTCACTGATCACTGCCTGATAAACACGTGATCAGTGCCCGAACAGCCACGTCATCAGTGCATGCGCAGTCACGTGATCAGTGCATGATAGCCACGTGATCAGTGCGTGCACAGTCCCATGATCAGCGCCTGTCAGTCACTGATCATTGCCTGATAAACACGTGATCAGTGCATGATGAGCCATGTGATCAGTGCCCGATCAGCCACGTCATCAGTGCATGCGCAGTCACGTCATCAGTGCATGATAGCCACGTGATCAGTGCATGCTCAGTCACGTGATCTGGACTTGATCAGCCACGTGATCAGTGCCTGCAGAGTCACGTGATCAGGGCCTGCTGAGCTGCGTGATTCCTGCCGGCTCATCTGCATGACAATTGCCAGCTGAGCTGCGTGATTCCTGTCGGCTCATCTGCTTGACAATTGCCAGCTGAGCTGCGTGATTCCTGCCTGGTCACGTGCTTGATTATTGCCAGTTGAGCAGCATGATTCGTCACTGCTGAGCTCCATGCTTATTGCCTGCTGATTGCGTGGTTCGTGTCTGCTCAGCTCTTTGAGTATTGCCTCCTGAGGTCCCTGTTCGGTCGCCACCTGCCGGGGACCAGCCCCAACTGATCCAGGGTATTCGAAGGAGAGATGGCCTAGGCGACTATTTATATGCTAATCAGAGATGTCAAGAATAATAGTATGAGGAGAGCTCAGTAGGAAAATTCGGTGGAGAAAAGAGACTGAGTAGCTTGGTTTACGCGGAAGACCAATCAAACTTCAAGACAAGAAGTTTGCACCACTTACGTAGGCCGCAGGCGCCCTCTCGAATAGCGAAAGGTGCCTCACCCTAGACACCTTCTCGAGTGGGTCTTAGCAGCCCAGGCATAATTAGTAAGCGTGGTGGGTTCCGCGCTCCAGATGGAGACTCAGCTGGAAGTTAAAGGGAAGAATGACAAGGAACTTTATGAATTGGAGCTGTAAGTTAACTCTTTGACAGAGAGAGCGAGATGGTGGTGGGGGACAGCCCCCAGTGAAATCAGAGGTGAGAGCACAAAGCAATACAGTAGGCAGACTCCGGTTTTTTTGGGGGGAGATGCTCGAGAATATCCGGGTGGACTCCTGAGGCTCGATCCCGCATTTGCGTATGCCGAGCCTCCTTCCTCATGACCTTTGTCCAGAGTGGAATGCCTCCCCGGCTCCCGGCACATGATCAGTGCATGCTCAGTCACGATATCAGTGCCTGCTCAGCCACGTGATCACTGACGGCACAGTCACGTGATCAGCGCCTCTCAGTCACGTGATCACCGTATGATAAACACGTGATCAGTGAACGACCAGCCACGTGATCACTGCATGCGCGGTCAGGTGGTCAGTTCCTGATCAGCCACCTGATCAGTGCGTGCACAGTCCCCTGATCAGCGCCTGTCAGTCACTGATCACTGCCTGATAAACACGTGATCAGTGCCCGAACAGCCACGTCATCAGTGCATGCGCAGTCACGTGATCAGTGCATGATAGCCACGTGATCAGTGCGTGCACAGTCCCATGATCAGCGCCTGTCAGTCACTGATCATTGCCTGATAAACACGTGATCAGTGCATGATGAGCCATGTGATCAGTGCCCGATCAGCCACGTCATCAGTGCATGCGCAGTCACGTCATCAGTGCATGATAGCCACGTGATCAGTGCATGCTCAGTCACGTGATCTGGACTTGATCAGCCACGTGATCAGTGCCTGCAGAGTCACGTGATCAGGGCCTGCTGAGCTGCGTGATTCCTGCCGGCTCATCTGCATGACAATTGCCAGCTGAGCTGCGTGATTCCTGTCGGCTCATCTGCTTGACAATTGCCAGCTGAGCTGCGTGATTCCTGCCTGGTCACGTGCTTGATTATTGCCAGTTGAGCAGCATGATTCGTCACTGCTGAGCTCCATGCTTATTGCCTGCTGATTGCGTGGTTCGTGTCTGCTCAGCTCTTTGAGTATTGCCTCCTGAGGTCCCTGTTCGGTCGCCACCTGCCGGGGACCAGCCCCAACTGATCCAGGGTATTCGAAGGAGAGATGGCCTAGGCGACTATTTATATGCTAATCAGAGATGTCAAGAATAATAGTATGAGGAGAGCTCAGTAGGAAAATTCGGTGGAGAAAAGAGACTGAGTAGCTTGGTTTACGCGGAAGACCAATCAAACTTCAAGACAAGAAGTTTGCACCACTTACGTAGGCCGCAGGCGCCCTCTCGAATAGCGAAAGGTGCCTCACCCTAGACACCTTCTCGAGTGGGTCTTAGCAGCCCAGGCATAATTAGTAAGCGTGGTGGGTTCCGCGCTCCAGATGGAGACTCAGCTGGAAGTTAAAGGGAAGAATGACAAGGAACTTTATGAATTGGAGCTGTAAGTTAACTCTTTGACAGAGAGAGCGAGATGGTGGTGGGGGACAGCCCCCAGTGAAATCAGAGGTGAGAGCACAAAGCAATACAGTAGGCAGACTCCGGTTTTTTGGGGGGGAGATGCTCGAGAATATCCGGGTGGACTCCTGAGGCTCGATCCCGCATTTGCGTATGCCGAGCCTCCTTCCTCATGACCTTTGTCCAGAGTGGAATGCCTCCCCGGCTCCCGGCACATGATCAGTGCATGCTCAGTCACGATATCAGTGCCTGCTCAGCCACGTGATCACTGACGGCACAGTCACGTGATCAGCGCCTCTCAGTCACGTGATCACCGTATGATAAACACGTGATCAGTGAACGACCAGCCACGTGATCACTGCATGCGCGGTCAGGTGGTCAGTTCCTGATCAGCCACCTGATCAGTGCGTGCACAGTCCCCTGATCAGCGCCTGTCAGTCACTGATCACTGCCTGATAAACACGTGATCAGTGCCCGAACAGCCACGTCATCAGTGCATGCGCAGTCACGTGATCAGTGCATGATAGCCACGTGATCAGTGCGTGCACAGTCCCATGATCAGCGCCTGTCAGTCACTGATCATTGCCTGATAAACACGTGATCAGTGCATGATGAGCCATGTGATCAGTGCCCGATCAGCCACGTCATCAGTGCATGCGCAGTCACGTCATCAGTGCATGATAGCCACGTGATCAGTGCATGCTCAGTCACGTGATCTGGACTTGATCAGCCACGTGATCAGTGCCTGCAGAGTCACGTGATCAGGGCCTGCTGAGCTGCGTGATTCCTGCCGGCTCATCTGCATGACAATTGCCAGCTGAGCTGCGTGATTCCTGTCGGCTCATCTGCTTGACAATTGCCAGCTGAGCTGCGTGATTCCTGCCTGGTCACGTGCTTGATTATTGCCAGTTGAGCAGCATGATTCGTCACTGCTGAGCTCCATGCTTATTGCCTGCTGATTGCGTGGTTCGTGTCTGCTCAGCTCTTTGAGTATTGCCTCCTGAGGTCCCTGTTCGGTCGCCACCTGCCGGGGACCAGCCCCAACTGATCCAGGGTATTCGAAGGAGAGATGGCCTAGGCGACTATTTATATGCTAATCAGAGATGTCAAGAATAATAGTATGAGGAGAGCTCAGTAGGAAAATTCGGTGGAGAAAAGAGACTGAGTAGCTTGGTTTACGCGGAAGACCAATCAAACTTCAAGACAAGAAGTTTGCACCACTTACGTAGGCCGCAGGCGCCCTCTCGAATAGCGAAAGGTGCCTCACCCTAGACACCTTCTCGAGTGGGTCTTAGCAGCCCAGGCATAATTAGTAAGCGTGGTGGGTTCCGCGCTCCAGATGGAGACTCAGCTGGAAGTTAAAGGGAAGAATGACAAGGAACTTTATGAATTGGAGCTGTAAGTTAACTCTTTGACAGAGAGAGCGAGATGGTGGTGGGGGACAGCCCCCAGTGAAATCAGAGGTGAGAGCACAAAGCAATACAGTAGGCAGACTCCGGTTTTTTTGGGGGGAGATGCTCGAGAATATCCGGGTGGACTCCTGAGGCTCGATCCCGCATTTGCGTATGCCGAGCCTCCTTCCTCATGACCTTTGTCCAGAGTGGAATGCCTCCCCGGCTCCCGGCACATGATCAGTGCATGCTCAGTCACGATATCAGTGCCTGCTCAGCCACGTGATCACTGACGGCACAGTCACGTGATCAGCGCCTCTCAGTCACGTGATCACCGTATGATAAACACGTGATCAGTGAACGACCAGCCACGTGATCACTGCATGCGCGGTCAGGTGGTCAGTTCCTGATCAGCCACCTGATCAGTGCGTGCACAGTCCCCTGATCAGCGCCTGTCAGTCACTGATCACTGCCTGATAAACACGTGATCAGTGCCCGAACAGCCACGTCATCAGTGCATGCGCAGTCACGTGATCAGTGCATGATAGCCACGTGATCAGTGCGTGCACAGTCCCATGATCAGCGCCTGTCAGTCACTGATCATTGCCTGATAAACACGTGATCAGTGCATGATGAGCCATGTGATCAGTGCCCGATCAGCCACGTCATCAGTGCATGCGCAGTCACGTCATCAGTGCATGATAGCCACGTGATCAGTGCATGCTCAGTCACGTGATCTGGACTTGATCAGCCACGTGATCAGTGCCTGCAGAGTCACGTGATCAGGGCCTGCTGAGCTGCGTGATTCCTGCCGGCTCATCTGCATGACAATTGCCAGCTGAGCTGCGTGATTCCTGTCGGCTCATCTGCTTGACAATTGCCAGCTGAGCTGCGTGATTCCTGCCTGGTCACGTGCTTGATTATTGCCAGTTGAGCAGCATGATTCGTCACTGCTGAGCTCCATGCTTATTGCCTGCTGATTGCGTGGTTCGTGTCTGCTCAGCTCTTTGAGTATTGCCTCCTGAGGTCCCTGTTCGGTCGCCACCTGCCGGGGACCAGCCCCAACTGATCCAGGGTATTCGAAGGAGAGATGGCCTAGGCGACTATTTATATGCTAATCAGAGATGTCAAGAATAATAGTATGAGGAGAGCTCAGTAGGAAAATTCGGTGGAGAAAAGAGACTGAGTAGCTTGGTTTACGCGGAAGACCAATCAAACTTCAAGACAAGAAGTTTGCACCACTTACGTAGGCCGCAGGCGCCCTCTCGAATAGCGAAAGGTGCCTCACCCTAGACACCTTCTCGAGTGGGTCTTAGCAGCCCAGGCATAATTAGTAAGCGTGGTGGGTTCCGCGCTCCAGATGGAGACTCAGCTGGAAGTTAAAGGGAAGAATGACAAGGAACTTTATGAATTGGAGCTGTAAGTTAACTCTTTGACAGAGAGAGCGAGATGGTGGTGGGGGACAGCCCCCAGTGAAATCAGAGGTGAGAGCACAAAGCAATACAGTAGGCAGACTCCGGTTTTTTTGGGGGAGATGCTCGAGAATATCCGGGTGGACTCCTGAGGCTCGATCCCGCATTTGCGTATGCCGAGCCTCCTTCCTCATGACCTTTGTCCAGAGTGGAATGCCTCCCCGGCTCCCGGCACATGATCAGTGCATGCTCAGTCACGATATCAGTGCCTGCTCAGCCACGTGATCACTGACGGCACAGTCACGTGATCAGCGCCTCTCAGTCACGTGATCACCGTATGATAAACACGTGATCAGTGAACGACCAGCCACGTGATCACTGCATGCGCGGTCAGGTGGTCAGTTCCTGATCAGCCACCTGATCAGTGCGTGCACAGTCCCCTGATCAGCGCCTGTCAGTCACTGATCACTGCCTGATAAACACGTGATCAGTGCCCGAACAGCCACGTCATCAGTGCATGCGCAGTCACGTGATCAGTGCATGATAGCCACGTGATCAGTGCGTGCACAGTCCCATGATCAGCGCCTGTCAGTCACTGATCATTGCCTGATAAACACGTGATCAGTGCATGATGAGCCATGTGATCAGTGCCCGATCAGCCACGTCATCAGTGCATGCGCAGTCACGTCATCAGTGCATGATAGCCACGTGATCAGTGCATGCTCAGTCACGTGATCTGGACTTGATCAGCCACGTGATCAGTGCCTGCAGAGTCACGTGATCAGGGCCTGCTGAGCTGCGTGATTCCTGCCGGCTCATCTGCATGACAATTGCCAGCTGAGCTGCGTGATTCCTGTCGGCTCATCTGCTTGACAATTGCCAGCTGAGCTGCGTGATTCCTGCCTGGTCACGTGCTTGATTATTGCCAGTTGAGCAGCATGATTCGTCACTGCTGAGCTCCATGCTTATTGCCTGCTGATTGCGTGGTTCGTGTCTGCTCAGCTCTTTGAGTATTGCCTCCTGAGGTCCCTGTTCGGTCGCCACCTGCCGGGGACCAGCCCCAACTGATCCAGGGTATTCGAAGGAGAGATGGCCTAGGCGACTATTTATATGCTAATCAGAGATGTCAAGAATAATAGTATGAGGAGAGCTCAGTAGGAAAATTCGGTGGAGAAAAGAGACTGAGTAGCTTGGTTTACGCGGAAGACCAATCAAACTTCAAGACAAGAAGTTTGCACCACTTACGTAGGCCGCAGGCGCCCTCTCGAATAGCGAAAGGTGCCTCACCCTAGACACCTTCTCGAGTGGGTCTTAGCAGCCCAGGCATAATTAGTAAGCGTGGTGGGTTCCGCGCTCCAGATGGAGACTCAGCTGGAAGTTAAAGGGAAGAATGACAAGGAACTTTATGAATTGGAGCTGTAAGTTAACTCTTTGACAGAGAGAGCGAGATGGTGGTGGGGGACAGCCCCCAGTGAAATCAGAGGTGAGAGCACAAAGCAATACAGTAGGCAGACTCCGGTTTTTTTGGGGGGAGATGCTCGAGAATATCCGGGTGGACTCCTGAGGCTCGATCCCGCATTTGCGTATGCCGAGCCTCCTTCCTCATGACCTTTGTCCAGAGTGGAATGCCTCCCCGGCTCCCGGCACATGATCAGTGCATGCTCAGTCACGATATCAGTGCCTGCTCAGCCACGTGATCACTGACGGCACAGTCACGTGATCAGCGCCTCTCAGTCACGTGATCACCGTATGATAAACACGTGATCAGTGAACGACCAGCCACGTGATCACTGCATGCGCGGTCAGGTGGTCAGTTCCTGATCAGCCACCTGATCAGTGCGTGCACAGTCCCCTGATCAGCGCCTGTCAGTCACTGATCACTGCCTGATAAACACGTGATCAGTGCCCGAACAGCCACGTCATCAGTGCATGCGCAGTCACGTGATCAGTGCATGATAGCCACGTGATCAGTGCGTGCACAGTCCCATGATCAGCGCCTGTCAGTCACTGATCATTGCCTGATAAACACGTGATCAGTGCATGATGAGCCATGTGATCAGTGCCCGATCAGCCACGTCATCAGTGCATGCGCAGTCACGTCATCAGTGCATGATAGCCACGTGATCAGTGCATGCTCAGTCACGTGATCTGGACTTGATCAGCCACGTGATCAGTGCCTGCAGAGTCACGTGATCAGGGCCTGCTGAGCTGCGTGATTCCTGCCGGCTCATCTGCATGACAATTGCCAGCTGAGCTGCGTGATTCCTGTCGGCTCATCTGCTTGACAATTGCCAGCTGAGCTGCGTGATTCCTGCCTGGTCACGTGCTTGATTATTGCCAGTTGAGCAGCATGATTCGTCACTGCTGAGCTCCATGCTTATTGCCTGCTGATTGCGTGGTTCGTGTCTGCTCAGCTCTTTGAGTATTGCCTCCTGAGGTCCCTGTTCGGTCGCCACCTGCCGGGGACCAGCCCCAACTGATCCAGGGTATTCGAAGGAGAGATGGCCTAGGCGACTATTTATATGCTAATCAGAGATGTCAAGAATAATAGTATGAGGAGAGCTCAGTAGGAAAATTCGGTGGAGAAAAGAGACTGAGTAGCTTGGTTTACGCGGAAGACCAATCAAACTTCAAGACAAGAAGTTTGCACCACTTACGTAGGCCGCAGGCGCCCTCTCGAATAGCGAAAGGTGCCTCACCCTAGACACCTTCTCGAGTGGGTCTTAGCAGCCCAGGCATAATTAGTAAGCGTGGTGGGTTCCGCGCTCCAGATGGAGACTCAGCTGGAAGTTAAAGGGAAGAATGACAAGGAACTTTATGAATTGGAGCTGTAAGTTAACTCTTTGACAGAGAGAGCGAGATGGTGGTGGGGGACAGCCCCCAGTGAAATCAGAGGTGAGAGCACAAAGCAATACAGTAGGCAGACTCCGGTTTTTTTGGGGGGAGATGCTCGAGAATATCCGGGTGGACTCCTGAGGCTCGATCCCGCATTTGCGTATGCCGAGCCTCCTTCCTCATGACCTTTGTCCAGAGTGGAATGCCTCCCCGGCTCCCGGCACATGATCAGTGCATGCTCAGTCACGATATCAGTGCCTGCTCAGCCACGTGATCACTGACGGCACAGTCACGTGATCAGCGCCTCTCAGTCACGTGATCACCGTATGATAAACACGTGATCAGTGAACGACCAGCCACGTGATCACTGCATGCGCGGTCAGGTGGTCAGTTCCTGATCAGCCACCTGATCAGTGCGTGCACAGTCCCCTGATCAGCGCCTGTCAGTCACTGATCACTGCCTGATAAACACGTGATCAGTGCCCGAACAGCCACGTCATCAGTGCATGCGCAGTCACGTGATCAGTGCATGATAGCCACGTGATCAGTGCGTGCACAGTCCCATGATCAGCGCCTGTCAGTCACTGATCATTGCCTGATAAACACGTGATCAGTGCATGATGAGCCATGTGATCAGTGCCCGATCAGCCACGTCATCAGTGCATGCGCAGTCACGTCATCAGTGCATGATAGCCACGTGATCAGTGCATGCTCAGTCACGTGATCTGGACTTGATCAGCCACGTGATCAGTGCCTGCAGAGTCACGTGATCAGGGCCTGCTGAGCTGCGTGATTCCTGCCGGCTCATCTGCATGACAATTGCCAGCTGAGCTGCGTGATTCCTGTCGGCTCATCTGCTTGACAATTGCCAGCTGAGCTGCGTGATTCCTGCCTGGTCACGTGCTTGATTATTGCCAGTTGAGCAGCATGATTCGTCACTGCTGAGCTCCATGCTTATTGCCTGCTGATTGCGTGGTTCGTGTCTGCTCAGCTCTTTGAGTATTGCCTCCTGAGGTCCCTGTTCGGTCGCCACCTGCCGGGGACCAGCCCCAACTGATCCAGGGTATTCGAAGGAGAGATGGCCTAGGCGACTATTTATATGCTAATCAGAGATGTCAAGAATAATAGTATGAGGAGAGCTCAGTAGGAAAATTCGGTGGAGAAAAGAGACTGAGTAGCTTGGTTTACGCGGAAGACCAATCAAACTTCAAGACAAGAAGTTTGCACCACTTACGTAGGCCGCAGGCGCCCTCTCGAATAGCGAAAGGTGCCTCACCCTAGACACCTTCTCGAGTGGGTCTTAGCAGCCCAGGCATAATTAGTAAGCGTGGTGGGTTCCGCGCTCCAGATGGAGACTCAGCTGGAAGTTAAAGGGAAGAATGACAAGGAACTTTATGAATTGGAGCTGTAAGTTAACTCTTTGACAGAGAGAGCGAGATGGTGGTGGGGGACAGCCCCCAGTGAAATCAGAGGTGAGAGCACAAAGCAATACAGTAGGCAGACTCCGGTTTTTTTGGGGGGAGATGCTCGAGAATATCCGGGTGGACTCCTGAGGCTCGATCCCGCATTTGCGTATGCCGAGCCTCCTTCCTCATGACCTTTGTCCAGAGTGGAATGCCTCCCCGGCTCCCGGCACATGATCAGTGCATGCTCAGTCACGATATCAGTGCCTGCTCAGCCACGTGATCACTGACGGCACAGTCACGTGATCAGCGCCTCTCAGTCACGTGATCACCGTATGATAAACACGTGATCAGTGAACGACCAGCCACGTGATCACTGCATGCGCGGTCAGGTGGTCAGTTCCTGATCAGCCACCTGATCAGTGCGTGCACAGTCCCCTGATCAGCGCCTGTCAGTCACTGATCACTGCCTGATAAACACGTGATCAGTGCCCGAACAGCCACGTCATCAGTGCATGCGCAGTCACGTGATCAGTGCATGATAGCCACGTGATCAGTGCGTGCACAGTCCCATGATCAGCGCCTGTCAGTCACTGATCATTGCCTGATAAACACGTGATCAGTGCATGATGAGCCATGTGATCAGTGCCCGATCAGCCACGTCATCAGTGCATGCGCAGTCACGTCATCAGTGCATGATAGCCACGTGATCAGTGCATGCTCAGTCACGTGATCTGGACTTGATCAGCCACGTGATCAGTGCCTGCAGAGTCACGTGATCAGGGCCTGCTGAGCTGCGTGATTCCTGCCGGCTCATCTGCATGACAATTGCCAGCTGAGCTGCGTGATTCCTGTCGGCTCATCTGCTTGACAATTGCCAGCTGAGCTGCGTGATTCCTGCCTGGTCACGTGCTTGATTATTGCCAGTTGAGCAGCATGATTCGTCACTGCTGAGCTCCATGCTTATTGCCTGCTGATTGCGTGGTTCGTGTCTGCTCAGCTCTTTGAGTATTGCCTCCTGAGGTCCCTGTTCGGTCGCCACCTGCCGGGGACCAGCCCCAACTGATCCAGGGTATTCGAAGGAGAGATGGCCTAGGCGACTATTTATATGCTAATCAGAGATGTCAAGAATAATAGTATGAGGAGAGCTCAGTAGGAAAATTCGGTGGAGAAAAGAGACTGAGTAGCTTGGTTTACGCGGAAGACCAATCAAACTTCAAGACAAGAAGTTTGCACCACTTACGTAGGCCGCAGGCGCCCTCTCGAATAGCGAAAGGTGCCTCACCCTAGACACCTTCTCGAGTGGGTCTTAGCAGCCCAGGCATAATTAGTAAGCGTGGTGGGTTCCGCGCTCCAGATGGAGACTCAGCTGGAAGTTAAAGGGAAGAATGACAAGGAACTTTATGAATTGGAGCTGTAAGTTAACTCTTTGACAGAGAGAGCGAGATGGTGGTGGGGGACAGCCCCCAGTGAAATCAGAGGTGAGAGCACAAAGCAATACAGTAGGCAGACTCCGGTTTTTTTGGGGGGAGATGCTCGAGAATATCCGGGTGGACTCCTGAGGCTCGATCCCGCATTTGCGTATGCCGAGCCTCCTTCCTCATGACCTTTGTCCAGAGTGGAATGCCTCCCCGGCTCCCGGCACATGATCAGTGCATGCTCAGTCACGATATCAGTGCCTGCTCAGCCACGTGATCACTGACGGCACAGTCACGTGATCAGCGCCTCTCAGTCACGTGATCACCGTATGATAAACACGTGATCAGTGAACGACCAGCCACGTGATCACTGCATGCGCGGTCAGGTGGTCAGTTCCTGATCAGCCACCTGATCAGTGCGTGCACAGTCCCCTGATCAGCGCCTGTCAGTCACTGATCACTGCCTGATAAACACGTGATCAGTGCCCGAACAGCCACGTCATCAGTGCATGCGCAGTCACGTGATCAGTGCATGATAGCCACGTGATCAGTGCGTGCACAGTCCCATGATCAGCGCCTGTCAGTCACTGATCATTGCCTGATAAACACGTGATCAGTGCATGATGAGCCATGTGATCAGTGCCCGATCAGCCACGTCATCAGTGCATGCGCAGTCACGTCATCAGTGCATGATAGCCACGTGATCAGTGCATGCTCAGTCACGTGATCTGGACTTGATCAGCCACGTGATCAGTGCCTGCAGAGTCACGTGATCAGGGCCTGCTGAGCTGCGTGATTCCTGCCGGCTCATCTGCATGACAATTGCCAGCTGAGCTGCGTGATTCCTGTCGGCTCATCTGCTTGACAATTGCCAGCTGAGCTGCGTGATTCCTGCCTGGTCACGTGCTTGATTATTGCCAGTTGAGCAGCATGATTCGTCACTGCTGAGCTCCATGCTTATTGCCTGCTGATTGCGTGGTTCGTGTCTGCTCAGCTCTTTGAGTATTGCCTCCTGAGGTCCCTGTTCGGTCGCCACCTGCCGGGGACCAGCCCCAACTGATCCAGGGTATTCGAAGGAGAGATGGCCTAGGCGACTATTTATATGCTAATCAGAGATGTCAAGAATAATAGTATGAGGAGAGCTCAGTAGGAAAATTCGGTGGAGAAAAGAGACTGAGTAGCTTGGTTTACGCGGAAGACCAATCAAACTTCAAGACAAGAAGTTTGCACCACTTACGTAGGCCGCAGGCGCCCTCTCGAATAGCGAAAGGTGCCTCACCCTAGACACCTTCTCGAGTGGGTCTTAGCAGCCCAGGCATAATTAGTAAGCGTGGTGGGTTCCGCGCTCCAGATGGAGACTCAGCTGGAAGTTAAAGGGAAGAATGACAAGGAACTTTATGAATTGGAGCTGTAAGTTAACTCTTTGACAGAGAGAGCGAGATGGTGGTGGGGGACAGCCCCCAGTGAAATCAGAGGTGAGAGCACAAAGCAATACAGTAGGCAGACTCCGGTTTTTTGGGGGGAGATGCTCGAGAATATCCGGGTGGACTCCTGAGGCTCGATCCCGCATTTGCGTATGCCGAGCCTCCTTCCTCATGACCTTTGTCCAGAGTGGAATGCCTCCCCGGCTCCCGGCACATGATCAGTGCATGCTCAGTCACGATATCAGTGCCTGCTCAGCCACGTGATCACTGACGGCACAGTCACGTGATCAGCGCCTCTCAGTCACGTGATCACCGTATGATAAACACGTGATCAGTGAACGACCAGCCACGTGATCACTGCATGCGCGGTCAGGTGGTCAGTTCCTGATCAGCCACCTGATCAGTGCGTGCACAGTCCCCTGATCAGCGCCTGTCAGTCACTGATCACTGCCTGATAAACACGTGATCAGTGCCCGAACAGCCACGTCATCAGTGCATGCGCAGTCACGTGATCAGTGCATGATAGCCACGTGATCAGTGCGTGCACAGTCCCATGATCAGCGCCTGTCAGTCACTGATCATTGCCTGATAAACACGTGATCAGTGCATGATGAGCCATGTGATCAGTGCCCGATCAGCCACGTCATCAGTGCATGCGCAGTCACGTCATCAGTGCATGATAGCCACGTGATCAGTGCATGCTCAGTCACGTGATCTGGACTTGATCAGCCACGTGATCAGTGCCTGCAGAGTCACGTGATCAGGGCCTGCTGAGCTGCGTGATTCCTGCCGGCTCATCTGCATGACAATTGCCAGCTGAGCTGCGTGATTCCTGTCGGCTCATCTGCTTGACAATTGCCAGCTGAGCTGCGTGATTCCTGCCTGGTCACGTGCTTGATTATTGCCAGTTGAGCAGCATGATTCGTCACTGCTGAGCTCCATGCTTATTGCCTGCTGATTGCGTGGTTCGTGTCTGCTCAGCTCTTTGAGTATTGCCTCCTGAGGTCCCTGTTCGGTCGCCACCTGCCGGGGACCAGCCCCAACTGATCCAGGGTATTCGAAGGAGAGATGGCCTAGGCGACTATTTATATGCTAATCAGAGATGTCAAGAATAATAGTATGAGGAGAGCTCAGTAGGAAAATTCGGTGGAGAAAAGAGACTGAGTAGCTTGGTTTACGCGGAAGACCAATCAAACTTCAAGACAAGAAGTTTGCACCACTTACGTAGGCCGCAGGCGCCCTCTCGAATAGCGAAAGGTGCCTCACCCTAGACACCTTCTCGAGTGGGTCTTAGCAGCCCAGGCATAATTAGTAAGCGTGGTGGGTTCCGCGCTCCAGATGGAGACTCAGCTGGAAGTTAAAGGGAAGAATGACAAGGAACTTTATGAATTGGAGCTGTAAGTTAACTCTTTGACAGAGAGAGCGAGATGGTGGTGGGGGACAGCCCCCAGTGAAATCAGAGGTGAGAGCACAAAGCAATACAGTAGGCAGACTCCGGTTTTTTTGGGGGGAGATGCTCGAGAATATCCGGGTGGACTCCTGAGGCTCGATCCCGCATTTGCGTATGCCGAGCCTCCTTCCTCATGACCTTTGTCCAGAGTGGAATGCCTCCCCGGCTCCCGGCACATGATCAGTGCATGCTCAGTCACGATATCAGTGCCTGCTCAGCCACGTGATCACTGACGGCACAGTCACGTGATCAGCGCCTCTCAGTCACGTGATCACCGTATGATAAACACGTGATCAGTGAACGACCAGCCACGTGATCACTGCATGCGCGGTCAGGTGGTCAGTTCCTGATCAGCCACCTGATCAGTGCGTGCACAGTCCCCTGATCAGCGCCTGTCAGTCACTGATCACTGCCTGATAAACACGTGATCAGTGCCCGAACAGCCACGTCATCAGTGCATGCGCAGTCACGTGATCAGTGCATGATAGCCACGTGATCAGTGCGTGCACAGTCCCATGATCAGCGCCTGTCAGTCACTGATCATTGCCTGATAAACACGTGATCAGTGCATGATGAGCCATGTGATCAGTGCCCGATCAGCCACGTCATCAGTGCATGCGCAGTCACGTCATCAGTGCATGATAGCCACGTGATCAGTGCATGCTCAGTCACGTGATCTGGACTTGATCAGCCACGTGATCAGTGCCTGCAGAGTCACGTGATCAGGGCCTGCTGAGCTGCGTGATTCCTGCCGGCTCATCTGCATGACAATTGCCAGCTGAGCTGCGTGATTCCTGTCGGCTCATCTGCTTGACAATTGCCAGCTGAGCTGCGTGATTCCTGCCTGGTCACGTGCTTGATTATTGCCAGTTGAGCAGCATGATTCGTCACTGCTGAGCTCCATGCTTATTGCCTGCTGATTGCGTGGTTCGTGTCTGCTCAGCTCTTTGAGTATTGCCTCCTGAGGTCCCTGTTCGGTCGCCACCTGCCGGGGACCAGCCCCAACTGATCCAGGGTATTCGAAGGAGAGATGGCCTAGGCGACTATTTATATGCTAATCAGAGATGTCAAGAATAATAGTATGAGGAGAGCTCAGTAGGAAAATTCGGTGGAGAAAAGAGACTGAGTAGCTTGGTTTACGCGGAAGACCAATCAAACTTCAAGACAAGAAGTTTGCACCACTTACGTAGGCCGCAGGCGCCCTCTCGAATAGCGAAAGGTGCCTCACCCTAGACACCTTCTCGAGTGGGTCTTAGCAGCCCAGGCATAATTAGTAAGCGTGGTGGGTTCCGCGCTCCAGATGGAGACTCAGCTGGAAGTTAAAGGGAAGAATGACAAGGAACTTTATGAATTGGAGCTGTAAGTTAACTCTTTGACAGAGAGAGCGAGATGGTGGTGGGGGACAGCCCCCAGTGAAATCAGAGGTGAGAGCACAAAGCAATACAGTAGGCAGACTCCGGTTTTTTTGGGGGGAGATGCTCGAGAATATCCGGGTGGACTCCTGAGGCTCGATCCCGCATTTGCGTATGCCGAGCCTCCTTCCTCATGACCTTTGTCCAGAGTGGAATGCCTCCCCGGCTCCCGGCACATGATCAGTGCATGCTCAGTCACGATATCAGTGCCTGCTCAGCCACGTGATCACTGACGGCACAGTCACGTGATCAGCGCCTCTCAGTCACGTGATCACCGTATGATAAACACGTGATCAGTGAACGACCAGCCACGTGATCACTGCATGCGCGGTCAGGTGGTCAGTTCCTGATCAGCCACCTGATCAGTGCGTGCACAGTCCCCTGATCAGCGCCTGTCAGTCACTGATCACTGCCTGATAAACACGTGATCAGTGCCCGAACAGCCACGTCATCAGTGCATGCGCAGTCACGTGATCAGTGCATGATAGCCACGTGATCAGTGCGTGCACAGTCCCATGATCAGCGCCTGTCAGTCACTGATCATTGCCTGATAAACACGTGATCAGTGCATGATGAGCCATGTGATCAGTGCCCGATCAGCCACGTCATCAGTGCATGCGCAGTCACGTCATCAGTGCATGATAGCCACGTGATCAGTGCATGCTCAGTCACGTGATCTGGACTTGATCAGCCACGTGATCAGTGCCTGCAGAGTCACGTGATCAGGGCCTGCTGAGCTGCGTGATTCCTGCCGGCTCATCTGCATGACAATTGCCAGCTGAGCTGCGTGATTCCTGTCGGCTCATCTGCTTGACAATTGCCAGCTGAGCTGCGTGATTCCTGCCTGGTCACGTGCTTGATTATTGCCAGTTGAGCAGCATGATTCGTCACTGCTGAGCTCCATGCTTATTGCCTGCTGATTGCGTGGTTCGTGTCTGCTCAGCTCTTTGAGTATTGCCTCCTGAGGTCCCTGTTCGGTCGCCACCTGCCGGGGACCAGCCCCAACTGATCCAGGGTATTCGAAGGAGAGATGGCCTAGGCGACTATTTATATGCTAATCAGAGATGTCAAGAATAATAGTATGAGGAGAGCTCAGTAGGAAAATTCGGTGGAGAAAAGAGACTGAGTAGCTTGGTTTACGCGGAAGACCAATCAAACTTCAAGACAAGAAGTTTGCACCACTTACGTAGGCCGCAGGCGCCCTCTCGAATAGCGAAAGGTGCCTCACCCTAGACACCTTCTCGAGTGGGTCTTAGCAGCCCAGGCATAATTAGTAAGCGTGGTGGGTTCCGCGCTCCAGATGGAGACTCAGCTGGAAGTTAAAGGGAAGAATGACAAGGAACTTTATGAATTGGAGCTGTAAGTTAACTCTTTGACAGAGAGAGCGAGATGGTGGTGGGGGACAGCCCCCAGTGAAATCAGAGGTGAGAGCACAAAGCAATACAGTAGGCAGACTCCGGTTTTTTTGGGGGGAGATGCTCGAGAATATCCGGGTGGACTCCTGAGGCTCGATCCCGCATTTGCGTATGCCGAGCCTCCTTCCTCATGACCTTTGTCCAGAGTGGAATGCCTCCCCGGCTCCCGGCACATGATCAGTGCATGCTCAGTCACGATATCAGTGCCTGCTCAGCCACGTGATCACTGACGGCACAGTCACGTGATCAGCGCCTCTCAGTCACGTGATCACCGTATGATAAACACGTGATCAGTGAACGACCAGCCACGTGATCACTGCATGCGCGGTCAGGTGGTCAGTTCCTGATCAGCCACCTGATCAGTGCGTGCACAGTCCCCTGATCAGCGCCTGTCAGTCACTGATCACTGCCTGATAAACACGTGATCAGTGCCCGAACAGCCACGTCATCAGTGCATGCGCAGTCACGTGATCAGTGCATGATAGCCACGTGATCAGTGCGTGCACAGTCCCATGATCAGCGCCTGTCAGTCACTGATCATTGCCTGATAAACACGTGATCAGTGCATGATGAGCCATGTGATCAGTGCCCGATCAGCCACGTCATCAGTGCATGCGCAGTCACGTCATCAGTGCATGATAGCCACGTGATCAGTGCATGCTCAGTCACGTGATCTGGACTTGATCAGCCACGTGATCAGTGCCTGCAGAGTCACGTGATCAGGGCCTGCTGAGCTGCGTGATTCCTGCCGGCTCATCTGCATGACAATTGCCAGCTGAGCTGCGTGATTCCTGTCGGCTCATCTGCTTGACAATTGCCAGCTGAGCTGCGTGATTCCTGCCTGGTCACGTGCTTGATTATTGCCAGTTGAGCAGCATGATTCGTCACTGCTGAGCTCCATGCTTATTGCCTGCTGATTGCGTGGTTCGTGTCTGCTCAGCTCTTTGAGTATTGCCTCCTGAGGTCCCTGTTCGGTCGCCACCTGCCGGGGACCAGCCCCAACTGATCCAGGGTATTCGAAGGAGAGATGGCCTAGGCGACTATTTATATGCTAATCAGAGATGTCAAGAATAATAGTATGAGGAGAGCTCAGTAGGAAAATTCGGTGGAGAAAAGAGACTGAGTAGCTTGGTTTACGCGGAAGACCAATCAAACTTCAAGACAAGAAGTTTGCACCACTTACGTAGGCCGCAGGCGCCCTCTCGAATAGCGAAAGGTGCCTCACCCTAGACACCTTCTCGAGTGGGTCTTAGCAGCCCAGGCATAATTAGTAAGCGTGGTGGGTTCCGCGCTCCAGATGGAGACTCAGCTGGAAGTTAAAGGGAAGAATGACAAGGAACTTTATGAATTGGAGCTGTAAGTTAACTCTTTGACAGAGAGAGCGAGATGGTGGTGGGGGACAGCCCCCAGTGAAATCAGAGGTGAGAGCACAAAGCAATACAGTAGGCAGACTCCGGTTTTTTTGGGGGGAGATGCTCGAGAATATCCGGGTGGACTCCTGAGGCTCGATCCCGCATTTGCGTATGCCGAGCCTCCTTCCTCATGACCTTTGTCCAGAGTGGAATGCCTCCCCGGCTCCCGGCACATGATCAGTGCATGCTCAGTCACGATATCAGTGCCTGCTCAGCCACGTGATCACTGACGGCACAGTCACGTGATCAGCGCCTCTCAGTCACGTGATCACCGTATGATAAACACGTGATCAGTGAACGACCAGCCACGTGATCACTGCATGCGCGGTCAGGTGGTCAGTTCCTGATCAGCCACCTGATCAGTGCGTGCACAGTCCCCTGATCAGCGCCTGTCAGTCACTGATCACTGCCTGATAAACACGTGATCAGTGCCCGAACAGCCACGTCATCAGTGCATGCGCAGTCACGTGATCAGTGCATGATAGCCACGTGATCAGTGCGTGCACAGTCCCATGATCAGCGCCTGTCAGTCACTGATCATTGCCTGATAAACACGTGATCAGTGCATGATGAGCCATGTGATCAGTGCCCGATCAGCCACGTCATCAGTGCATGCGCAGTCACGTCATCAGTGCATGATAGCCACGTGATCAGTGCATGCTCAGTCACGTGATCTGGACTTGATCAGCCACGTGATCAGTGCCTGCAGAGTCACGTGATCAGGGCCTGCTGAGCTGCGTGATTCCTGCCGGCTCATCTGCATGACAATTGCCAGCTGAGCTGCGTGATTCCTGTCGGCTCATCTGCTTGACAATTGCCAGCTGAGCTGCGTGATTCCTGCCTGGTCACGTGCTTGATTATTGCCAGTTGAGCAGCATGATTCGTCACTGCTGAGCTCCATGCTTATTGCCTGCTGATTGCGTGGTTCGTGTCTGCTCAGCTCTTTGAGTATTGCCTCCTGAGGTCCCTGTTCGGTCGCCACCTGCCGGGGACCAGCCCCAACTGATCCAGGGTATTCGAAGGAGAGATGGCCTAGGCGACTATTTATATGCTAATCAGAGATGTCAAGAATAATAGTATGAGGAGAGCTCAGTAGGAAAATTCGGTGGAGAAAAGAGACTGAGTAGCTTGGTTTACGCGGAAGACCAATCAAACTTCAAGACAAGAAGTTTGCACCACTTACGTAGGCCGCAGGCGCCCTCTCGAATAGCGAAAGGTGCCTCACCCTAGACACCTTCTCGAGTGGGTCTTAGCAGCCCAGGCATAATTAGTAAGCGTGGTGGGTTCCGCGCTCCAGATGGAGACTCAGCTGGAAGTTAAAGGGAAGAATGACAAGGAACTTTATGAATTGGAGCTGTAAGTTAACTCTTTGACAGAGAGAGCGAGATGGTGGTGGGGGACAGCCCCCAGTGAAATCAGAGGTGAGAGCACAAAGCAATACAGTAGGCAGACTCCGGTTTTTTTGGGGGGAGATGCTCGAGAATATCCGGGTGGACTCCTGAGGCTCGATCCCGCATTTGCGTATGCCGAGCCTCCTTCCTCATGACCTTTGTCCAGAGTGGAATGCCTCCCCGGCTCCCGGCACATGATCAGTGCATGCTCAGTCACGATATCAGTGCCTGCTCAGCCACGTGATCACTGACGGCACAGTCACGTGATCAGCGCCTCTCAGTCACGTGATCACCGTATGATAAACACGTGATCAGTGAACGACCAGCCACGTGATCACTGCATGCGCGGTCAGGTGGTCAGTTCCTGATCAGCCACCTGATCAGTGCGTGCACAGTCCCCTGATCAGCGCCTGTCAGTCACTGATCACTGCCTGATAAACACGTGATCAGTGCCCGAACAGCCACGTCATCAGTGCATGCGCAGTCACGTGATCAGTGCATGATAGCCACGTGATCAGTGCGTGCACAGTCCCATGATCAGCGCCTGTCAGTCACTGATCATTGCCTGATAAACACGTGATCAGTGCATGATGAGCCATGTGATCAGTGCCCGATCAGCCACGTCATCAGTGCATGCGCAGTCACGTCATCAGTGCATGATAGCCACGTGATCAGTGCATGCTCAGTCACGTGATCTGGACTTGATCAGCCACGTGATCAGTGCCTGCAGAGTCACGTGATCAGGGCCTGCTGAGCTGCGTGATTCCTGCCGGCTCATCTGCATGACAATTGCCAGCTGAGCTGCGTGATTCCTGTCGGCTCATCTGCTTGACAATTGCCAGCTGAGCTGCGTGATTCCTGCCTGGTCACGTGCTTGATTATTGCCAGTTGAGCAGCATGATTCGTCACTGCTGAGCTCCATGCTTATTGCCTGCTGATTGCGTGGTTCGTGTCTGCTCAGCTCTTTGAGTATTGCCTCCTGAGGTCCCTGTTCGGTCGCCACCTGCCGGGGACCAGCCCCAACTGATCCAGGGTATTCGAAGGAGAGATGGCCTAGGCGACTATTTATATGCTAATCAGAGATGTCAAGAATAATAGTATGAGGAGAGCTCAGTAGGAAAATTCGGTGGAGAAAAGAGACTGAGTAGCTTGGTTTACGCGGAAGACCAATCAAACTTCAAGACAAGAAGTTTGCACCACTTACGTAGGCCGCAGGCGCCCTCTCGAATAGCGAAAGGTGCCTCACCCTAGACACCTTCTCGAGTGGGTCTTAGCAGCCCAGGCATAATTAGTAAGCGTGGTGGGTTCCGCGCTCCAGATGGAGACTCAGCTGGAAGTTAAAGGGAAGAATGACAAGGAACTTTATGAATTGGAGCTGTAAGTTAACTCTTTGACAGAGAGAGCGAGATGGTGGTGGGGGACAGCCCCCAGTGAAATCAGAGGTGAGAGCACAAAGCAATACAGTAGGCAGACTCCGGTTTTTTTGGGGGGAGATGCTCGAGAATATCCGGGTGGACTCCTGAGGCTCGATCCCGCATTTGCGTATGCCGAGCCTCCTTCCTCATGACCTTTGTCCAGAGTGGAATGCCTCCCCGGCTCCCGGCACATGATCAGTGCATGCTCAGTCACGATATCAGTGCCTGCTCAGCCACGTGATCACTGACGGCACAGTCACGTGATCAGCGCCTCTCAGTCACGTGATCACCGTATGATAAACACGTGATCAGTGAACGACCAGCCACGTGATCACTGCATGCGCGGTCAGGTGGTCAGTTCCTGATCAGCCACCTGATCAGTGCGTGCACAGTCCCCTGATCAGCGCCTGTCAGTCACTGATCACTGCCTGATAAACACGTGATCAGTGCCCGAACAGCCACGTCATCAGTGCATGCGCAGTCACGTGATCAGTGCATGATAGCCACGTGATCAGTGCGTGCACAGTCCCATGATCAGCGCCTGTCAGTCACTGATCATTGCCTGATAAACACGTGATCAGTGCATGATGAGCCATGTGATCAGTGCCCGATCAGCCACGTCATCAGTGCATGCGCAGTCACGTCATCAGTGCATGATAGCCACGTGATCAGTGCATGCTCAGTCACGTGATCTGGACTTGATCAGCCACGTGATCAGTGCCTGCAGAGTCACGTGATCAGGGCCTGCTGAGCTGCGTGATTCCTGCCGGCTCATCTGCATGACAATTGCCAGCTGAGCTGCGTGATTCCTGTCGGCTCATCTGCTTGACAATTGCCAGCTGAGCTGCGTGATTCCTGCCTGGTCACGTGCTTGATTATTGCCAGTTGAGCAGCATGATTCGTCACTGCTGAGCTCCATGCTTATTGCCTGCTGATTGCGTGGTTCGTGTCTGCTCAGCTCTTTGAGTATTGCCTCCTGAGGTCCCTGTTCGGTCGCCACCTGCCGGGGACCAGCCCCAACTGATCCAGGGTATTCGAAGGAGAGATGGCCTAGGCGACTATTTATATGCTAATCAGAGATGTCAAGAATAATAGTATGAGGAGAGCTCAGTAGGAAAATTCGGTGGAGAAAAGAGACTGAGTAGCTTGGTTTACGCGGAAGACCAATCAAACTTCAAGACAAGAAGTTTGCACCACTTACGTAGGCCGCAGGCGCCCTCTCGAATAGCGAAAGGTGCCTCACCCTAGACACCTTCTCGAGTGGGTCTTAGCAGCCCAGGCATAATTAGTAAGCGTGGTGGGTTCCGCGCTCCAGATGGAGACTCAGCTGGAAGTTAAAGGGAAGAATGACAAGGAACTTTATGAATTGGAGCTGTAAGTTAACTCTTTGACAGAGAGAGCGAGATGGTGGTGGGGGACAGCCCCCAGTGAAATCAGAGGTGAGAGCACAAAGCAATACAGTAGGCAGACTCCGGTTTTTTTGGGGGGAGATGCTCGAGAATATCCGGGTGGACTCCTGAGGCTCGATCCCGCATTTGCGTATGCCGAGCCTCCTTCCTCATGACCTTTGTCCAGAGTGGAATGCCTCCCCGGCTCCCGGCACATGATCAGTGCATGCTCAGTCACGATATCAGTGCCTGCTCAGCCACGTGATCACTGACGGCACAGTCACGTGATCAGCGCCTCTCAGTCACGTGATCACCGTATGATAAACACGTGATCAGTGAACGACCAGCCACGTGATCACTGCATGCGCGGTCAGGTGGTCAGTTCCTGATCAGCCACCTGATCAGTGCGTGCACAGTCCCCTGATCAGCGCCTGTCAGTCACTGATCACTGCCTGATAAACACGTGATCAGTGCCCGAACAGCCACGTCATCAGTGCATGCGCAGTCACGTGATCAGTGCATGATAGCCACGTGATCAGTGCGTGCACAGTCCCATGATCAGCGCCTGTCAGTCACTGATCATTGCCTGATAAACACGTGATCAGTGCATGATGAGCCATGTGATCAGTGCCCGATCAGCCACGTCATCAGTGCATGCGCAGTCACGTCATCAGTGCATGATAGCCACGTGATCAGTGCATGCTCAGTCACGTGATCTGGACTTGATCAGCCACGTGATCAGTGCCTGCAGAGTCACGTGATCAGGGCCTGCTGAGCTGCGTGATTCCTGCCGGCTCATCTGCATGACAATTGCCAGCTGAGCTGCGTGATTCCTGTCGGCTCATCTGCTTGACAATTGCCAGCTGAGCTGCGTGATTCCTGCCTGGTCACGTGCTTGATTATTGCCAGTTGAGCAGCATGATTCGTCACTGCTGAGCTCCATGCTTATTGCCTGCTGATTGCGTGGTTCGTGTCTGCTCAGCTCTTTGAGTATTGCCTCCTGAGGTCCCTGTTCGGTCGCCACCTGCCGGGGACCAGCCCCAACTGATCCAGGGTATTCGAAGGAGAGATGGCCTAGGCGACTATTTATATGCTAATCAGAGATGTCAAGAATAATAGTATGAGGAGAGCTCAGTAGGAAAATTCGGTGGAGAAAAGAGACTGAGTAGCTTGGTTTACGCGGAAGACCAATCAAACTTCAAGACAAGAAGTTTGCACCACTTACGTAGGCCGCAGGCGCCCTCTCGAATAGCGAAAGGTGCCTCACCCTAGACACCTTCTCGAGTGGGTCTTAGCAGCCCAGGCATAATTAGTAAGCGTGGTGGGTTCCGCGCTCCAGATGGAGACTCAGCTGGAAGTTAAAGGGAAGAATGACAAGGAACTTTATGAATTGGAGCTGTAAGTTAACTCTTTGACAGAGAGAGCGAGATGGTGGTGGGGGACAGCCCCCAGTGAAATCAGAGGTGAGAGCACAAAGCAATACAGTAGGCAGACTCCGGTTTTTTTGGGGGGAGATGCTCGAGAATATCCGGGTGGACTCCTGAGGCTCGATCCCGCATTTGCGTATGCCGAGCCTCCTTCCTCATGACCTTTGTCCAGAGTGGAATGCCTCCCCGGCTCCCGGCACATGATCAGTGCATGCTCAGTCACGATATCAGTGCCTGCTCAGCCACGTGATCACTGACGGCACAGTCACGTGATCAGCGCCTCTCAGTCACGTGATCACCGTATGATAAACACGTGATCAGTGAACGACCAGCCACGTGATCACTGCATGCGCGGTCAGGTGGTCAGTTCCTGATCAGCCACCTGATCAGTGCGTGCACAGTCCCCTGATCAGCGCCTGTCAGTCACTGATCACTGCCTGATAAACACGTGATCAGTGCCCGAACAGCCACGTCATCAGTGCATGCGCAGTCACGTGATCAGTGCATGATAGCCACGTGATCAGTGCGTGCACAGTCCCATGATCAGCGCCTGTCAGTCACTGATCATTGCCTGATAAACACGTGATCAGTGCATGATGAGCCATGTGATCAGTGCCCGATCAGCCACGTCATCAGTGCATGCGCAGTCACGTCATCAGTGCATGATAGCCACGTGATCAGTGCATGCTCAGTCACGTGATCTGGACTTGATCAGCCACGTGATCAGTGCCTGCAGAGTCACGTGATCAGGGCCTGCTGAGCTGCGTGATTCCTGCCGGCTCATCTGCATGACAATTGCCAGCTGAGCTGCGTGATTCCTGTCGGCTCATCTGCTTGACAATTGCCAGCTGAGCTGCGTGATTCCTGCCTGGTCACGTGCTTGATTATTGCCAGTTGAGCAGCATGATTCGTCACTGCTGAGCTCCATGCTTATTGCCTGCTGATTGCGTGGTTCGTGTCTGCTCAGCTCTTTGAGTATTGCCTCCTGAGGTCCCTGTTCGGTCGCCACCTGCCGGGGACCAGCCCCAACTGATCCAGGGTATTCGAAGGAGAGATGGCCTAGGCGACTATTTATATGCTAATCAGAGATGTCAAGAATAATAGTATGAGGAGAGCTCAGTAGGAAAATTCGGTGGAGAAAAGAGACTGAGTAGCTTGGTTTACGCGGAAGACCAATCAAACTTCAAGACAAGAAGTTTGCACCACTTACGTAGGCCGCAGGCGCCCTCTCGAATAGCGAAAGGTGCCTCACCCTAGACACCTTCTCGAGTGGGTCTTAGCAGCCCAGGCATAATTAGTAAGCGTGGTGGGTTCCGCGCTCCAGATGGAGACTCAGCTGGAAGTTAAAGGGAAGAATGACAAGGAACTTTATGAATTGGAGCTGTAAGTTAACTCTTTGACAGAGAGAGCGAGATGGTGGTGGGGGACAGCCCCCAGTGAAATCAGAGGTGAGAGCACAAAGCAATACAGTAGGCAGACTCCGGTTTTTTTGGGGGAGATGCTCGAGAATATCCGGGTGGACTCCTGAGGCTCGATCCCGCATTTGCGTATGCCGAGCCTCCTTCCTCATGACCTTTGTCCAGAGTGGAATGCCTCCCCGGCTCCCGGCACATGATCAGTGCATGCTCAGTCACGATATCAGTGCCTGCTCAGCCACGTGATCACTGACGGCACAGTCACGTGATCAGCGCCTCTCAGTCACGTGATCACCGTATGATAAACACGTGATCAGTGAACGACCAGCCACGTGATCACTGCATGCGCGGTCAGGTGGTCAGTTCCTGATCAGCCACCTGATCAGTGCGTGCACAGTCCCCTGATCAGCGCCTGTCAGTCACTGATCACTGCCTGATAAACACGTGATCAGTGCCCGAACAGCCACGTCATCAGTGCATGCGCAGTCACGTGATCAGTGCATGATAGCCACGTGATCAGTGCGTGCACAGTCCCATGATCAGCGCCTGTCAGTCACTGATCATTGCCTGATAAACACGTGATCAGTGCATGATGAGCCATGTGATCAGTGCCCGATCAGCCACGTCATCAGTGCATGCGCAGTCACGTCATCAGTGCATGATAGCCACGTGATCAGTGCATGCTCAGTCACGTGATCTGGACTTGATCAGCCACGTGATCAGTGCCTGCAGAGTCACGTGATCAGGGCCTGCTGAGCTGCGTGATTCCTGCCGGCTCATCTGCATGACAATTGCCAGCTGAGCTGCGTGATTCCTGTCGGCTCATCTGCTTGACAATTGCCAGCTGAGCTGCGTGATTCCTGCCTGGTCACGTGCTTGATTATTGCCAGTTGAGCAGCATGATTCGTCACTGCTGAGCTCCATGCTTATTGCCTGCTGATTGCGTGGTTCGTGTCTGCTCAGCTCTTTGAGTATTGCCTCCTGAGGTCCCTGTTCGGTCGCCACCTGCCGGGGACCAGCCCCAACTGATCCAGGGTATTCGAAGGAGAGATGGCCTAGGCGACTATTTATATGCTAATCAGAGATGTCAAGAATAATAGTATGAGGAGAGCTCAGTAGGAAAATTCGGTGGAGAAAAGAGACTGAGTAGCTTGGTTTACGCGGAAGACCAATCAAACTTCAAGACAAGAAGTTTGCACCACTTACGTAGGCCGCAGGCGCCCTCTCGAATAGCGAAAGGTGCCTCACCCTAGACACCTTCTCGAGTGGGTCTTAGCAGCCCAGGCATAATTAGTAAGCGTGGTGGGTTCCGCGCTCCAGATGGAGACTCAGCTGGAAGTTAAAGGGAAGAATGACAAGGAACTTTATGAATTGGAGCTGTAAGTTAACTCTTTGACAGAGAGAGCGAGATGGTGGTGGGGGACAGCCCCCAGTGAAATCAGAGGTGAGAGCACAAAGCAATACAGTAGGCAGACTCCGGTTTTTTTGGGGGAGATGCTCGAGAATATCCGGGTGGACTCCTGAGGCTCGATCCCGCATTTGCGTATGCCGAGCCTCCTTCCTCATGACCTTTGTCCAGAGTGGAATGCCTCCCCGGCTCCCGGCACATGATCAGTGCATGCTCAGTCACGATATCAGTGCCTGCTCAGCCACGTGATCACTGACGGCACAGTCACGTGATCAGCGCCTCTCAGTCACGTGATCACCGTATGATAAACACGTGATCAGTGAACGACCAGCCACGTGATCACTGCATGCGCGGTCAGGTGGTCAGTTCCTGATCAGCCACCTGATCAGTGCGTGCACAGTCCCCTGATCAGCGCCTGTCAGTCACTGATCACTGCCTGATAAACACGTGATCAGTGCCCGAACAGCCACGTCATCAGTGCATGCGCAGTCACGTGATCAGTGCATGATAGCCACGTGATCAGTGCGTGCACAGTCCCATGATCAGCGCCTGTCAGTCACTGATCATTGCCTGATAAACACGTGATCAGTGCATGATGAGCCATGTGATCAGTGCCCGATCAGCCACGTCATCAGTGCATGCGCAGTCACGTCATCAGTGCATGATAGCCACGTGATCAGTGCATGCTCAGTCACGTGATCTGGACTTGATCAGCCACGTGATCAGTGCCTGCAGAGTCACGTGATCAGGGCCTGCTGAGCTGCGTGATTCCTGCCGGCTCATCTGCATGACAATTGCCAGCTGAGCTGCGTGATTCCTGTCGGCTCATCTGCTTGACAATTGCCAGCTGAGCTGCGTGATTCCTGCCTGGTCACGTGCTTGATTATTGCCAGTTGAGCAGCATGATTCGTCACTGCTGAGCTCCATGCTTATTGCCTGCTGATTGCGTGGTTCGTGTCTGCTCAGCTCTTTGAGTATTGCCTCCTGAGGTCCCTGTTCGGTCGCCACCTGCCGGGGACCAGCCCCAACTGATCCAGGGTATTCGAAGGAGAGATGGCCTAGGCGACTATTTATATGCTAATCAGAGATGTCAAGAATAATAGTATGAGGAGAGCTCAGTAGGAAAATTCGGTGGAGAAAAGAGACTGAGTAGCTTGGTTTACGCGGAAGACCAATCAAACTTCAAGACAAGAAGTTTGCACCACTTACGTAGGCCGCAGGCGCCCTCTCGAATAGCGAAAGGTGCCTCACCCTAGACACCTTCTCGAGTGGGTCTTAGCAGCCCAGGCATAATTAGTAAGCGTGGTGGGTTCCGCGCTCCAGATGGAGACTCAGCTGGAAGTTAAAGGGAAGAATGACAAGGAACTTTATGAATTGGAGCTGTAAGTTAACTCTTTGACAGAGAGAGCGAGATGGTGGTGGGGGACAGCCCCCAGTGAAATCAGAGGTGAGAGCACAAAGCAATACAGTAGGCAGACTCCGGTTTTTTTGGGGGGAGATGCTCGAGAATATCCGGGTGGACTCCTGAGGCTCGATCCCGCATTTGCGTATGCCGAGCCTCCTTCCTCATGACCTTTGTCCAGAGTGGAATGCCTCCCCGGCTCCCGGCACATGATCAGTGCATGCTCAGTCACGATATCAGTGCCTGCTCAGCCACGTGATCACTGACGGCACAGTCACGTGATCAGCGCCTCTCAGTCACGTGATCACCGTATGATAAACACGTGATCAGTGAACGACCAGCCACGTGATCACTGCATGCGCGGTCAGGTGGTCAGTTCCTGATCAGCCACCTGATCAGTGCGTGCACAGTCCCCTGATCAGCGCCTGTCAGTCACTGATCACTGCCTGATAAACACGTGATCAGTGCCCGAACAGCCACGTCATCAGTGCATGCGCAGTCACGTGATCAGTGCATGATAGCCACGTGATCAGTGCGTGCACAGTCCCATGATCAGCGCCTGTCAGTCACTGATCATTGCCTGATAAACACGTGATCAGTGCATGATGAGCCATGTGATCAGTGCCCGATCAGCCACGTCATCAGTGCATGCGCAGTCACGTCATCAGTGCATGATAGCCACGTGATCAGTGCATGCTCAGTCACGTGATCTGGACTTGATCAGCCACGTGATCAGTGCCTGCAGAGTCACGTGATCAGGGCCTGCTGAGCTGCGTGATTCCTGCCGGCTCATCTGCATGACAATTGCCAGCTGAGCTGCGTGATTCCTGTCGGCTCATCTGCTTGACAATTGCCAGCTGAGCTGCGTGATTCCTGCCTGGTCACGTGCTTGATTATTGCCAGTTGAGCAGCATGATTCGTCACTGCTGAGCTCCATGCTTATTGCCTGCTGATTGCGTGGTTCGTGTCTGCTCAGCTCTTTGAGTATTGCCTCCTGAGGTCCCTGTTCGGTCGCCACCTGCCGGGGACCAGCCCCAACTGATCCAGGGTATTCGAAGGAGAGATGGCCTAGGCGACTATTTATATGCTAATCAGAGATGTCAAGAATAATAGTATGAGGAGAGCTCAGTAGGAAAATTCGGTGGAGAAAAGAGACTGAGTAGCTTGGTTTACGCGGAAGACCAATCAAACTTCAAGACAAGAAGTTTGCACCACTTACGTAGGCCGCAGGCGCCCTCTCGAATAGCGAAAGGTGCCTCACCCTAGACACCTTCTCGAGTGGGTCTTAGCAGCCCAGGCATAATTAGTAAGCGTGGTGGGTTCCGCGCTCCAGATGGAGACTCAGCTGGAAGTTAAAGGGAAGAATGACAAGGAACTTTATGAATTGGAGCTGTAAGTTAACTCTTTGACAGAGAGAGCGAGATGGTGGTGGGGGACAGCCCCCAGTGAAATCAGAGGTGAGAGCACAAAGCAATACAGTAGGCAGACTCCGGTTTTTTTGGGGGGAGATGCTCGAGAATATCCGGGTGGACTCCTGAGGCTCGATCCCGCATTTGCGTATGCCGAGCCTCCTTCCTCATGACCTTTGTCCAGAGTGGAATGCCTCCCCGGCTCCCGGCACATGATCAGTGCATGCTCAGTCACGATATCAGTGCCTGCTCAGCCACGTGATCACTGACGGCACAGTCACGTGATCAGCGCCTCTCAGTCACGTGATCACCGTATGATAAACACGTGATCAGTGAACGACCAGCCACGTGATCACTGCATGCGCGGTCAGGTGGTCAGTTCCTGATCAGCCACCTGATCAGTGCGTGCACAGTCCCCTGATCAGCGCCTGTCAGTCACTGATCACTGCCTGATAAACACGTGATCAGTGCCCGAACAGCCACGTCATCAGTGCATGCGCAGTCACGTGATCAGTGCATGATAGCCACGTGATCAGTGCGTGCACAGTCCCATGATCAGCGCCTGTCAGTCACTGATCATTGCCTGATAAACACGTGATCAGTGCATGATGAGCCATGTGATCAGTGCCCGATCAGCCACGTCATCAGTGCATGCGCAGTCACGTCATCAGTGCATGATAGCCACGTGATCAGTGCATGCTCAGTCACGTGATCTGGACTTGATCAGCCACGTGATCAGTGCCTGCAGAGTCACGTGATCAGGGCCTGCTGAGCTGCGTGATTCCTGCCGGCTCATCTGCATGACAATTGCCAGCTGAGCTGCGTGATTCCTGTCGGCTCATCTGCTTGACAATTGCCAGCTGAGCTGCGTGATTCCTGCCTGGTCACGTGCTTGATTATTGCCAGTTGAGCAGCATGATTCGTCACTGCTGAGCTCCATGCTTATTGCCTGCTGATTGCGTGGTTCGTGTCTGCTCAGCTCTTTGAGTATTGCCTCCTGAGGTCCCTGTTCGGTCGCCACCTGCCGGGGACCAGCCCCAACTGATCCAGGGTATTCGAAGGAGAGATGGCCTAGGCGACTATTTATATGCTAATCAGAGATGTCAAGAATAATAGTATGAGGAGAGCTCAGTAGGAAAATTCGGTGGAGAAAAGAGACTGAGTAGCTTGGTTTACGCGGAAGACCAATCAAACTTCAAGACAAGAAGTTTGCACCACTTACGTAGGCCGCAGGCGCCCTCTCGAATAGCGAAAGGTGCCTCACCCTAGACACCTTCTCGAGTGGGTCTTAGCAGCCCAGGCATAATTAGTAAGCGTGGTGGGTTCCGCGCTCCAGATGGAGACTCAGCTGGAAGTTAAAGGGAAGAATGACAAGGAACTTTATGAATTGGAGCTGTAAGTTAACTCTTTGACAGAGAGAGCGAGATGGTGGTGGGGGACAGCCCCCAGTGAAATCAGAGGTGAGAGCACAAAGCAATACAGTAGGCAGACTCCGGTTTTTTTGGGGGGAGATGCTCGAGAATATCCGGGTGGACTCCTGAGGCTCGATCCCGCATTTGCGTATGCCGAGCCTCCTTCCTCATGACCTTTGTCCAGAGTGGAATGCCTCCCCGGCTCCCGGCACATGATCAGTGCATGCTCAGTCACGATATCAGTGCCTGCTCAGCCACGTGATCACTGACGGCACAGTCACGTGATCAGCGCCTCTCAGTCACGTGATCACCGTATGATAAACACGTGATCAGTGAACGACCAGCCACGTGATCACTGCATGCGCGGTCAGGTGGTCAGTTCCTGATCAGCCACCTGATCAGTGCGTGCACAGTCCCCTGATCAGCGCCTGTCAGTCACTGATCACTGCCTGATAAACACGTGATCAGTGCCCGAACAGCCACGTCATCAGTGCATGCGCAGTCACGTGATCAGTGCATGATAGCCACGTGATCAGTGCGTGCACAGTCCCATGATCAGCGCCTGTCAGTCACTGATCATTGCCTGATAAACACGTGATCAGTGCATGATGAGCCATGTGATCAGTGCCCGATCAGCCACGTCATCAGTGCATGCGCAGTCACGTCATCAGTGCATGATAGCCACGTGATCAGTGCATGCTCAGTCACGTGATCTGGACTTGATCAGCCACGTGATCAGTGCCTGCAGAGTCACGTGATCAGGGCCTGCTGAGCTGCGTGATTCCTGCCGGCTCATCTGCATGACAATTGCCAGCTGAGCTGCGTGATTCCTGTCGGCTCATCTGCTTGACAATTGCCAGCTGAGCTGCGTGATTCCTGCCTGGTCACGTGCTTGATTATTGCCAGTTGAGCAGCATGATTCGTCACTGCTGAGCTCCATGCTTATTGCCTGCTGATTGCGTGGTTCGTGTCTGCTCAGCTCTTTGAGTATTGCCTCCTGAGGTCCCTGTTCGGTCGCCACCTGCCGGGGACCAGCCCCAACTGATCCAGGGTATTCGAAGGAGAGATGGCCTAGGCGACTATTTATATGCTAATCAGAGATGTCAAGAATAATAGTATGAGGAGAGCTCAGTAGGAAAATTCGGTGGAGAAAAGAGACTGAGTAGCTTGGTTTACGCGGAAGACCAATCAAACTTCAAGACAAGAAGTTTGCACCACTTACGTAGGCCGCAGGCGCCCTCTCGAATAGCGAAAGGTGCCTCACCCTAGACACCTTCTCGAGTGGGTCTTAGCAGCCCAGGCATAATTAGTAAGCGTGGTGGGTTCCGCGCTCCAGATGGAGACTCAGCTGGAAGTTAAAGGGAAGAATGACAAGGAACTTTATGAATTGGAGCTGTAAGTTAACTCTTTGACAGAGAGAGCGAGATGGTGGTGGGGGACAGCCCCCAGTGAAATCAGAGGTGAGAGCACAAAGCAATACAGTAGGCAGACTCCGGTTTTTTTGGGGGGAGATGCTCGAGAATATCCGGGTGGACTCCTGAGGCTCGATCCCGCATTTGCGTATGCCGAGCCTCCTTCCTCATGACCTTTGTCCAGAGTGGAATGCCTCCCCGGCTCCCGGCACATGATCAGTGCATGCTCAGTCACGATATCAGTGCCTGCTCAGCCACGTGATCACTGACGGCACAGTCACGTGATCAGCGCCTCTCAGTCACGTGATCACCGTATGATAAACACGTGATCAGTGAACGACCAGCCACGTGATCACTGCATGCGCGGTCAGGTGGTCAGTTCCTGATCAGCCACCTGATCAGTGCGTGCACAGTCCCCTGATCAGCGCCTGTCAGTCACTGATCACTGCCTGATAAACACGTGATCAGTGCCCGAACAGCCACGTCATCAGTGCATGCGCAGTCACGTGATCAGTGCATGATAGCCACGTGATCAGTGCGTGCACAGTCCCATGATCAGCGCCTGTCAGTCACTGATCATTGCCTGATAAACACGTGATCAGTGCATGATGAGCCATGTGATCAGTGCCCGATCAGCCACGTCATCAGTGCATGCGCAGTCACGTCATCAGTGCATGATAGCCACGTGATCAGTGCATGCTCAGTCACGTGATCTGGACTTGATCAGCCACGTGATCAGTGCCTGCAGAGTCACGTGATCAGGGCCTGCTGAGCTGCGTGATTCCTGCCGGCTCATCTGCATGACAATTGCCAGCTGAGCTGCGTGATTCCTGTCGGCTCATCTGCTTGACAATTGCCAGCTGAGCTGCGTGATTCCTGCCTGGTCACGTGCTTGATTATTGCCAGTTGAGCAGCATGATTCGTCACTGCTGAGCTCCATGCTTATTGCCTGCTGATTGCGTGGTTCGTGTCTGCTCAGCTCTTTGAGTATTGCCTCCTGAGGTCCCTGTTCGGTCGCCACCTGCCGGGGACCAGCCCCAACTGATCCAGGGTATTCGAAGGAGAGATGGCCTAGGCGACTATTTATATGCTAATCAGAGATGTCAAGAATAATAGTATGAGGAGAGCTCAGTAGGAAAATTCGGTGGAGAAAAGAGACTGAGTAGCTTGGTTTACGCGGAAGACCAATCAAACTTCAAGACAAGAAGTTTGCACCACTTACGTAGGCCGCAGGCGCCCTCTCGAATAGCGAAAGGTGCCTCACCCTAGACACCTTCTCGAGTGGGTCTTAGCAGCCCAGGCATAATTAGTAAGCGTGGTGGGTTCCGCGCTCCAGATGGAGACTCAGCTGGAAGTTAAAGGGAAGAATGACAAGGAACTTTATGAATTGGAGCTGTAAGTTAACTCTTTGACAGAGAGAGCGAGATGGTGGTGGGGGACAGCCCCCAGTGAAATCAGAGGTGAGAGCACAAAGCAATACAGTAGGCAGACTCCGGTTTTTTGGGGGGAGATGCTCGAGAATATCCGGGTGGACTCCTGAGGCTCGATCCCGCATTTGCGTATGCCGAGCCTCCTTCCTCATGACCTTTGTCCAGAGTGGAATGCCTCCCCGGCTCCCGGCACATGATCAGTGCATGCTCAGTCACGATATCAGTGCCTGCTCAGCCACGTGATCACTGACGGCACAGTCACGTGATCAGCGCCTCTCAGTCACGTGATCACCGTATGATAAACACGTGATCAGTGAACGACCAGCCACGTGATCACTGCATGCGCGGTCAGGTGGTCAGTTCCTGATCAGCCACCTGATCAGTGCGTGCACAGTCCCCTGATCAGCGCCTGTCAGTCACTGATCACTGCCTGATAAACACGTGATCAGTGCCCGAACAGCCACGTCATCAGTGCATGCGCAGTCACGTGATCAGTGCATGATAGCCACGTGATCAGTGCGTGCACAGTCCCATGATCAGCGCCTGTCAGTCACTGATCATTGCCTGATAAACACGTGATCAGTGCATGATGAGCCATGTGATCAGTGCCCGATCAGCCACGTCATCAGTGCATGCGCAGTCACGTCATCAGTGCATGATAGCCACGTGATCAGTGCATGCTCAGTCACGTGATCTGGACTTGATCAGCCACGTGATCAGTGCCTGCAGAGTCACGTGATCAGGGCCTGCTGAGCTGCGTGATTCCTGCCGGCTCATCTGCATGACAATTGCCAGCTGAGCTGCGTGATTCCTGTCGGCTCATCTGCTTGACAATTGCCAGCTGAGCTGCGTGATTCCTGCCTGGTCACGTGCTTGATTATTGCCAGTTGAGCAGCATGATTCGTCACTGCTGAGCTCCATGCTTATTGCCTGCTGATTGCGTGGTTCGTGTCTGCTCAGCTCTTTGAGTATTGCCTCCTGAGGTCCCTGTTCGGTCGCCACCTGCCGGGGACCAGCCCCAACTGATCCAGGGTATTCGAAGGAGAGATGGCCTAGGCGACTATTTATATGCTAATCAGAGATGTCAAGAATAATAGTATGAGGAGAGCTCAGTAGGAAAATTCGGTGGAGAAAAGAGACTGAGTAGCTTGGTTTACGCGGAAGACCAATCAAACTTCAAGACAAGAAGTTTGCACCACTTACGTAGGCCGCAGGCGCCCTCTCGAATAGCGAAAGGTGCCTCACCCTAGACACCTTCTCGAGTGGGTCTTAGCAGCCCAGGCATAATTAGTAAGCGTGGTGGGTTCCGCGCTCCAGATGGAGACTCAGCTGGAAGTTAAAGGGAAGAATGACAAGGAACTTTATGAATTGGAGCTGTAAGTTAACTCTTTGACAGAGAGAGCGAGATGGTGGTGGGGGACAGCCCCCAGTGAAATCAGAGGTGAGAGCACAAAGCAATACAGTAGGCAGACTCCGGTTTTTTTGGGGGGAGATGCTCGAGAATATCCGGGTGGACTCCTGAGGCTCGATCCCGCATTTGCGTATGCCGAGCCTCCTTCCTCATGACCTTTGTCCAGAGTGGAATGCCTCCCCGGCTCCCGGCACATGATCAGTGCATGCTCAGTCACGATATCAGTGCCTGCTCAGCCACGTGATCACTGACGGCACAGTCACGTGATCAGCGCCTCTCAGTCACGTGATCACCGTATGATAAACACGTGATCAGTGAACGACCAGCCACGTGATCACTGCATGCGCGGTCAGGTGGTCAGTTCCTGATCAGCCACCTGATCAGTGCGTGCACAGTCCCCTGATCAGCGCCTGTCAGTCACTGATCACTGCCTGATAAACACGTGATCAGTGCCCGAACAGCCACGTCATCAGTGCATGCGCAGTCACGTGATCAGTGCATGATAGCCACGTGATCAGTGCGTGCACAGTCCCATGATCAGCGCCTGTCAGTCACTGATCATTGCCTGATAAACACGTGATCAGTGCATGATGAGCCATGTGATCAGTGCCCGATCAGCCACGTCATCAGTGCATGCGCAGTCACGTCATCAGTGCATGATAGCCACGTGATCAGTGCATGCTCAGTCACGTGATCTGGACTTGATCAGCCACGTGATCAGTGCCTGCAGAGTCACGTGATCAGGGCCTGCTGAGCTGCGTGATTCCTGCCGGCTCATCTGCATGACAATTGCCAGCTGAGCTGCGTGATTCCTGTCGGCTCATCTGCTTGACAATTGCCAGCTGAGCTGCGTGATTCCTGCCTGGTCACGTGCTTGATTATTGCCAGTTGAGCAGCATGATTCGTCACTGCTGAGCTCCATGCTTATTGCCTGCTGATTGCGTGGTTCGTGTCTGCTCAGCTCTTTGAGTATTGCCTCCTGAGGTCCCTGTTCGGTCGCCACCTGCCGGGGACCAGCCCCAACTGATCCAGGGTATTCGAAGGAGAGATGGCCTAGGCGACTATTTATATGCTAATCAGAGATGTCAAGAATAATAGTATGAGGAGAGCTCAGTAGGAAAATTCGGTGGAGAAAAGAGACTGAGTAGCTTGGTTTACGCGGAAGACCAATCAAACTTCAAGACAAGAAGTTTGCACCACTTACGTAGGCCGCAGGCGCCCTCTCGAATAGCGAAAGGTGCCTCACCCTAGACACCTTCTCGAGTGGGTCTTAGCAGCCCAGGCATAATTAGTAAGCGTGGTGGGTTCCGCGCTCCAGATGGAGACTCAGCTGGAAGTTAAAGGGAAGAATGACAAGGAACTTTATGAATTGGAGCTGTAAGTTAACTCTTTGACAGAGAGAGCGAGATGGTGGTGGGGGACAGCCCCCAGTGAAATCAGAGGTGAGAGCACAAAGCAATACAGTAGGCAGACTCCGGTTTTTTTGGGGGGAGATGCTCGAGAATATCCGGGTGGACTCCTGAGGCTCGATCCCGCATTTGCGTATGCCGAGCCTCCTTCCTCATGACCTTTGTCCAGAGTGGAATGCCTCCCCGGCTCCCGGCACATGATCAGTGCATGCTCAGTCACGATATCAGTGCCTGCTCAGCCACGTGATCACTGACGGCACAGTCACGTGATCAGCGCCTCTCAGTCACGTGATCACCGTATGATAAACACGTGATCAGTGAACGACCAGCCACGTGATCACTGCATGCGCGGTCAGGTGGTCAGTTCCTGATCAGCCACCTGATCAGTGCGTGCACAGTCCCCTGATCAGCGCCTGTCAGTCACTGATCACTGCCTGATAAACACGTGATCAGTGCCCGAACAGCCACGTCATCAGTGCATGCGCAGTCACGTGATCAGTGCATGATAGCCACGTGATCAGTGCGTGCACAGTCCCATGATCAGCGCCTGTCAGTCACTGATCATTGCCTGATAAACACGTGATCAGTGCATGATGAGCCATGTGATCAGTGCCCGATCAGCCACGTCATCAGTGCATGCGCAGTCACGTCATCAGTGCATGATAGCCACGTGATCAGTGCATGCTCAGTCACGTGATCTGGACTTGATCAGCCACGTGATCAGTGCCTGCAGAGTCACGTGATCAGGGCCTGCTGAGCTGCGTGATTCCTGCCGGCTCATCTGCATGACAATTGCCAGCTGAGCTGCGTGATTCCTGTCGGCTCATCTGCTTGACAATTGCCAGCTGAGCTGCGTGATTCCTGCCTGGTCACGTGCTTGATTATTGCCAGTTGAGCAGCATGATTCGTCACTGCTGAGCTCCATGCTTATTGCCTGCTGATTGCGTGGTTCGTGTCTGCTCAGCTCTTTGAGTATTGCCTCCTGAGGTCCCTGTTCGGTCGCCACCTGCCGGGGACCAGCCCCAACTGATCCAGGGTATTCGAAGGAGAGATGGCCTAGGCGACTATTTATATGCTAATCAGAGATGTCAAGAATAATAGTATGAGGAGAGCTCAGTAGGAAAATTCGGTGGAGAAAAGAGACTGAGTAGCTTGGTTTACGCGGAAGACCAATCAAACTTCAAGACAAGAAGTTTGCACCACTTACGTAGGCCGCAGGCGCCCTCTCGAATAGCGAAAGGTGCCTCACCCTAGACACCTTCTCGAGTGGGTCTTAGCAGCCCAGGCATAATTAGTAAGCGTGGTGGGTTCCGCGCTCCAGATGGAGACTCAGCTGGAAGTTAAAGGGAAGAATGACAAGGAACTTTATGAATTGGAGCTGTAAGTTAACTCTTTGACAGAGAGAGCGAGATGGTGGTGGGGGACAGCCCCCAGTGAAATCAGAGGTGAGAGCACAAAGCAATACAGTAGGCAGACTCCGGTTTTTTTGGGGGGAGATGCTCGAGAATATCCGGGTGGACTCCTGAGGCTCGATCCCGCATTTGCGTATGCCGAGCCTCCTTCCTCATGACCTTTGTCCAGAGTGGAATGCCTCCCCGGCTCCCGGCACATGATCAGTGCATGCTCAGTCACGATATCAGTGCCTGCTCAGCCACGTGATCACTGACGGCACAGTCACGTGATCAGCGCCTCTCAGTCACGTGATCACCGTATGATAAACACGTGATCAGTGAACGACCAGCCACGTGATCACTGCATGCGCGGTCAGGTGGTCAGTTCCTGATCAGCCACCTGATCAGTGCGTGCACAGTCCCCTGATCAGCGCCTGTCAGTCACTGATCACTGCCTGATAAACACGTGATCAGTGCCCGAACAGCCACGTCATCAGTGCATGCGCAGTCACGTGATCAGTGCATGATAGCCACGTGATCAGTGCGTGCACAGTCCCATGATCAGCGCCTGTCAGTCACTGATCATTGCCTGATAAACACGTGATCAGTGCATGATGAGCCATGTGATCAGTGCCCGATCAGCCACGTCATCAGTGCATGCGCAGTCACGTCATCAGTGCATGATAGCCACGTGATCAGTGCATGCTCAGTCACGTGATCTGGACTTGATCAGCCACGTGATCAGTGCCTGCAGAGTCACGTGATCAGGGCCTGCTGAGCTGCGTGATTCCTGCCGGCTCATCTGCATGACAATTGCCAGCTGAGCTGCGTGATTCCTGTCGGCTCATCTGCTTGACAATTGCCAGCTGAGCTGCGTGATTCCTGCCTGGTCACGTGCTTGATTATTGCCAGTTGAGCAGCATGATTCGTCACTGCTGAGCTCCATGCTTATTGCCTGCTGATTGCGTGGTTCGTGTCTGCTCAGCTCTTTGAGTATTGCCTCCTGAGGTCCCTGTTCGGTCGCCACCTGCCGGGGACCAGCCCCAACTGATCCAGGGTATTCGAAGGAGAGATGGCCTAGGCGACTATTTATATGCTAATCAGAGATGTCAAGAATAATAGTATGAGGAGAGCTCAGTAGGAAAATTCGGTGGAGAAAAGAGACTGAGTAGCTTGGTTTACGCGGAAGACCAATCAAACTTCAAGACAAGAAGTTTGCACCACTTACGTAGGCCGCAGGCGCCCTCTCGAATAGCGAAAGGTGCCTCACCCTAGACACCTTCTCGAGTGGGTCTTAGCAGCCCAGGCATAATTAGTAAGCGTGGTGGGTTCCGCGCTCCAGATGGAGACTCAGCTGGAAGTTAAAGGGAAGAATGACAAGGAACTTTATGAATTGGAGCTGTAAGTTAACTCTTTGACAGAGAGAGCGAGATGGTGGTGGGGGACAGCCCCCAGTGAAATCAGAGGTGAGAGCACAAAGCAATACAGTAGGCAGACTCCGGTTTTTTTGGGGGGAGATGCTCGAGAATATCCGGGTGGACTCCTGAGGCTCGATCCCGCATTTGCGTATGCCGAGCCTCCTTCCTCATGACCTTTGTCCAGAGTGGAATGCCTCCCCGGCTCCCGGCACATGATCAGTGCATGCTCAGTCACGATATCAGTGCCTGCTCAGCCACGTGATCACTGACGGCACAGTCACGTGATCAGCGCCTCTCAGTCACGTGATCACCGTATGATAAACACGTGATCAGTGAACGACCAGCCACGTGATCACTGCATGCGCGGTCAGGTGGTCAGTTCCTGATCAGCCACCTGATCAGTGCGTGCACAGTCCCCTGATCAGCGCCTGTCAGTCACTGATCACTGCCTGATAAACACGTGATCAGTGCCCGAACAGCCACGTCATCAGTGCATGCGCAGTCACGTGATCAGTGCATGATAGCCACGTGATCAGTGCGTGCACAGTCCCATGATCAGCGCCTGTCAGTCACTGATCATTGCCTGATAAACACGTGATCAGTGCATGATGAGCCATGTGATCAGTGCCCGATCAGCCACGTCATCAGTGCATGCGCAGTCACGTCATCAGTGCATGATAGCCACGTGATCAGTGCATGCTCAGTCACGTGATCTGGACTTGATCAGCCACGTGATCAGTGCCTGCAGAGTCACGTGATCAGGGCCTGCTGAGCTGCGTGATTCCTGCCGGCTCATCTGCATGACAATTGCCAGCTGAGCTGCGTGATTCCTGTCGGCTCATCTGCTTGACAATTGCCAGCTGAGCTGCGTGATTCCTGCCTGGTCACGTGCTTGATTATTGCCAGTTGAGCAGCATGATTCGTCACTGCTGAGCTCCATGCTTATTGCCTGCTGATTGCGTGGTTCGTGTCTGCTCAGCTCTTTGAGTATTGCCTCCTGAGGTCCCTGTTCGGTCGCCACCTGCCGGGGACCAGCCCCAACTGATCCAGGGTATTCGAAGGAGAGATGGCCTAGGCGACTATTTATATGCTAATCAGAGATGTCAAGAATAATAGTATGAGGAGAGCTCAGTAGGAAAATTCGGTGGAGAAAAGAGACTGAGTAGCTTGGTTTACGCGGAAGACCAATCAAACTTCAAGACAAGAAGTTTGCACCACTTACGTAGGCCGCAGGCGCCCTCTCGAATAGCGAAAGGTGCCTCACCCTAGACACCTTCTCGAGTGGGTCTTAGCAGCCCAGGCATAATTAGTAAGCGTGGTGGGTTCCGCGCTCCAGATGGAGACTCAGCTGGAAGTTAAAGGGAAGAATGACAAGGAACTTTATGAATTGGAGCTGTAAGTTAACTCTTTGACAGAGAGAGCGAGATGGTGGTGGGGGACAGCCCCCAGTGAAATCAGAGGTGAGAGCACAAAGCAATACAGTAGGCAGACTCCGGTTTTTTTGGGGGAGATGCTCGAGAATATCCGGGTGGACTCCTGAGGCTCGATCCCGCATTTGCGTATGCCGAGCCTCCTTCCTCATGACCTTTGTCCAGAGTGGAATGCCTCCCCGGCTCCCGGCACATGATCAGTGCATGCTCAGTCACGATATCAGTGCCTGCTCAGCCACGTGATCACTGACGGCACAGTCACGTGATCAGCGCCTCTCAGTCACGTGATCACCGTATGATAAACACGTGATCAGTGAACGACCAGCCACGTGATCACTGCATGCGCGGTCAGGTGGTCAGTTCCTGATCAGCCACCTGATCAGTGCGTGCACAGTCCCCTGATCAGCGCCTGTCAGTCACTGATCACTGCCTGATAAACACGTGATCAGTGCCCGAACAGCCACGTCATCAGTGCATGCGCAGTCACGTGATCAGTGCATGATAGCCACGTGATCAGTGCGTGCACAGTCCCATGATCAGCGCCTGTCAGTCACTGATCATTGCCTGATAAACACGTGATCAGTGCATGATGAGCCATGTGATCAGTGCCCGATCAGCCACGTCATCAGTGCATGCGCAGTCACGTCATCAGTGCATGATAGCCACGTGATCAGTGCATGCTCAGTCACGTGATCTGGACTTGATCAGCCACGTGATCAGTGCCTGCAGAGTCACGTGATCAGGGCCTGCTTAGCTGCGTGATTCCTGCCGGCTCATCTGCATGACAATTGCCAGCTGAGCTGCGTGATTCCTGTCGGTCATCTGCTTGTCGGCTCATCTGCTTGACAATTGCCAGCTGAGCTGCGTGATTCCTGCCTGGTCACGTGCTTGATTATTGCCAGTTGAGCAGCATGATTCGTCACTGCTGAGCTCCATGCTTATTGCCTGCTGATTGCGTGGTTCGTGTCTGCTCAGCTCTTTGAGTATTGCCTCCTGAGGTCCCTGTTCGGTCGCCACCTGCCGGGGACCAGCCCCAACTGATCCAGGGTATTCGAAGGAGAGATGGCCTAGGCGACTATTTATATGCTAATCAGAGATGTCAAGAATAATAGTATGAGGAGAGCTCAGTAGGAAAATTCGGTGGAGAAAAGAGACTGAGTAGCTTGGTTTACGCGGAAGACCAATCAAACTTCAAGACAAGAAGTTTGCACCACTTACGTAGGCCGCAGGCGCCCTCTCGAATAGCGAAAGGTGCCTCACCCTAGACACCTTCTCGAGTGGGTCTTAGCAGCCCAGGCATAATTAGTAAGCGTGGTGGGTTCCGCGCTCCAGATGGAGACTCAGCTGGAAGTTAAAGGGAAGAATGACAAGGAACTTTATGAATTGGAGCTGTAAGTTAACTCTTTGACAGAGAGAGCGAGATGGTGGTGGGGGACAGCCCCCAGTGAAATCAGAGGTGAGAGCACAAAGCAATACAGTAGGCAGACTCCGGTTTTTTTGGGGGGAGATGCTCGAGAATATCCGGGTGGACTCCTGAGGCTCGATCCCGCATTTGCGTATGCCGAGCCTCCTTCCTCATGACCTTTGTCCAGAGTGGAATGCCTCCCCGGCTCCCGGCACATGATCAGTGCATGCTCAGTCACGATATCAGTGCCTGCTCAGCCACGTGATCACTGACGGCACAGTCACGTGATCAGCGCCTCTCAGTCACGTGATCACCGTATGATAAACACGTGATCAGTGAACGACCAGCCACGTGATCACTGCATGCGCGGTCAGGTGGTCAGTTCCTGATCAGCCACCTGATCAGTGCGTGCACAGTCCCCTGATCAGCGCCTGTCAGTCACTGATCACTGCCTGATAAACACGTGATCAGTGCCCGAACAGCCACGTCATCAGTGCATGCGCAGTCACGTGATCAGTGCATGATAGCCACGTGATCAGTGCGTGCACAGTCCCATGATCAGCGCCTGTCAGTCACTGATCATTGCCTGATAAACACGTGATCAGTGCATGATGAGCCATGTGATCAGTGCCCGATCAGCCACGTCATCAGTGCATGCGCAGTCACGTCATCAGTGCATGATAGCCACGTGATCAGTGCATGCTCAGTCACGTGATCTGGACTTGATCAGCCACGTGATCAGTGCCTGCAGAGTCACGTGATCAGGGCCTGCTGAGCTGCGTGATTCCTGCCGGCTCATCTGCATGACAATTGCCAGCTGAGCTGCGTGATTCCTGTCGGCTCATCTGCTTGACAATTGCCAGCTGAGCTGCGTGATTCCTGCCTGGTCACGTGCTTGATTATTGCCAGTTGAGCAGCATGATTCGTCACTGCTGAGCTCCATGCTTATTGCCTGCTGATTGCGTGGTTCGTGTCTGCTCAGCTCTTTGAGTATTGCCTCCTGAGGTCCCTGTTCGGTCGCCACCTGCCGGGGACCAGCCCCAACTGATCCAGGGTATTCGAAGGAGAGATGGCCTAGGCGACTATTTATATGCTAATCAGAGATGTCAAGAATAATAGTATGAGGAGAGCTCAGTAGGAAAATTCGGTGGAGAAAAGAGACTGAGTAGCTTGGTTTACGCGGAAGACCAATCAAACTTCAAGACAAGAAGTTTGCACCACTTACGTAGGCCGCAGGCGCCCTCTCGAATAGCGAAAGGTGCCTCACCCTAGACACCTTCTCGAGTGGGTCTTAGCAGCCCAGGCATAATTAGTAAGCGTGGTGGGTTCCGCGCTCCAGATGGAGACTCAGCTGGAAGTTAAAGGGAAGAATGACAAGGAACTTTATGAATTGGAGCTGTAAGTTAACTCTTTGACAGAGAGAGCGAGATGGTGGTGGGGGACAGCCCCCAGTGAAATCAGAGGTGAGAGCACAAAGCAATACAGTAGGCAGACTCCGGTTTTTTTGGGGGGAGATGCTCGAGAATATCCGGGTGGACTCCTGAGGCTCGATCCCGCATTTGCGTATGCCGAGCCTCCTTCCTCATGACCTTTGTCCAGAGTGGAATGCCTCCCCGGCTCCCGGCACATGATCAGTGCATGCTCAGTCACGATATCAGTGCCTGCTCAGCCACGTGATCACTGACGGCACAGTCACGTGATCAGCGCCTCTCAGTCACGTGATCACCGTATGATAAACACGTGATCAGTGAACGACCAGCCACGTGATCACTGCATGCGCGGTCAGGTGGTCAGTTCCTGATCAGCCACCTGATCAGTGCGTGCACAGTCCCCTGATCAGCGCCTGTCAGTCACTGATCACTGCCTGATAAACACGTGATCAGTGCCCGAACAGCCACGTCATCAGTGCATGCGCAGTCACGTGATCAGTGCATGATAGCCACGTGATCAGTGCGTGCACAGTCCCATGATCAGCGCCTGTCAGTCACTGATCATTGCCTGATAAACACGTGATCAGTGCATGATGAGCCATGTGATCAGTGCCCGATCAGCCACGTCATCAGTGCATGCGCAGTCACGTCATCAGTGCATGATAGCCACGTGATCAGTGCATGCTCAGTCACGTGATCTGGACTTGATCAGCCACGTGATCAGTGCCTGCAGAGTCACGTGATCAGGGCCTGCTGAGCTGCGTGATTCCTGCCGGCTCATCTGCATGACAATTGCCAGCTGAGCTGCGTGATTCCTGTCGGCTCATCTGCTTGACAATTGCCAGCTGAGCTGCGTGATTCCTGCCTGGTCACGTGCTTGATTATTGCCAGTTGAGCAGCATGATTCGTCACTGCTGAGCTCCATGCTTATTGCCTGCTGATTGCGTGGTTCGTGTCTGCTCAGCTCTTTGAGTATTGCCTCCTGAGGTCCCTGTTCGGTCGCCACCTGCCGGGGACCAGCCCCAACTGATCCAGGGTATTCGAAGGAGAGATGGCCTAGGCGACTATTTATATGCTAATCAGAGATGTCAAGAATAATAGTATGAGGAGAGCTCAGTAGGAAAATTCGGTGGAGAAAAGAGACTGAGTAGCTTGGTTTACGCGGAAGACCAATCAAACTTCAAGACAAGAAGTTTGCACCACTTACGTAGGCCGCAGGCGCCCTCTCGAATAGCGAAAGGTGCCTCACCCTAGACACCTTCTCGAGTGGGTCTTAGCAGCCCAGGCATAATTAGTAAGCGTGGTGGGTTCCGCGCTCCAGATGGAGACTCAGCTGGAAGTTAAAGGGAAGAATGACAAGGAACTTTATGAATTGGAGCTGTAAGTTAACTCTTTGACAGAGAGAGCGAGATGGTGGTGGGGGACAGCCCCCAGTGAAATCAGAGGTGAGAGCACAAAGCAATACAGTAGGCAGACTCCGGTTTTTTTGGGGGGAGATGCTCGAGAATATCCGGGTGGACTCCTGAGGCTCGATCCCGCATTTGCGTATGCCGAGCCTCCTTCCTCATGACCTTTGTCCAGAGTGGAATGCCTCCCCGGCTCCCGGCACATGATCAGTGCATGCTCAGTCACGATATCAGTGCCTGCTCAGCCACGTGATCACTGACGGCACAGTCACGTGATCAGCGCCTCTCAGTCACGTGATCACCGTATGATAAACACGTGATCAGTGAACGACCAGCCACGTGATCACTGCATGCGCGGTCAGGTGGTCAGTTCCTGATCAGCCACCTGATCAGTGCGTGCACAGTCCCCTGATCAGCGCCTGTCAGTCACTGATCACTGCCTGATAAACACGTGATCAGTGCCCGAACAGCCACGTCATCAGTGCATGCGCAGTCACGTGATCAGTGCATGATAGCCACGTGATCAGTGCGTGCACAGTCCCATGATCAGCGCCTGTCAGTCACTGATCATTGCCTGATAAACACGTGATCAGTGCATGATGAGCCATGTGATCAGTGCCCGATCAGCCACGTCATCAGTGCATGCGCAGTCACGTCATCAGTGCATGATAGCCACGTGATCAGTGCATGCTCAGTCACGTGATCTGGACTTGATCAGCCACGTGATCAGTGCCTGCAGAGTCACGTGATCAGGGCCTGCTGAGCTGCGTGATTCCTGCCGGCTCATCTGCATGACAATTGCCAGCTGAGCTGCGTGATTCCTGTCGGCTCATCTGCTTGACAATTGCCAGCTGAGCTGCGTGATTCCTGCCTGGTCACGTGCTTGATTATTGCCAGTTGAGCAGCATGATTCGTCACTGCTGAGCTCCATGCTTATTGCCTGCTGATTGCGTGGTTCGTGTCTGCTCAGCTCTTTGAGTATTGCCTCCTGAGGTCCCTGTTCGGTCGCCACCTGCCGGGGACCAGCCCCAACTGATCCAGGGTATTCGAAGGAGAGATGGCCTAGGCGACTATTTATATGCTAATCAGAGATGTCAAGAATAATAGTATGAGGAGAGCTCAGTAGGAAAATTCGGTGGAGAAAAGAGACTGAGTAGCTTGGTTTACGCGGAAGACCAATCAAACTTCAAGACAAGAAGTTTGCACCACTTACGTAGGCCGCAGGCGCCCTCTCGAATAGCGAAAGGTGCCTCACCCTAGACACCTTCTCGAGTGGGTCTTAGCAGCCCAGGCATAATTAGTAAGCGTGGTGGGTTCCGCGCTCCAGATGGAGACTCAGCTGGAAGTTAAAGGGAAGAATGACAAGGAACTTTATGAATTGGAGCTGTAAGTTAACTCTTTGACAGAGAGAGCGAGATGGTGGTGGGGGACAGCCCCCAGTGAAATCAGAGGTGAGAGCACAAAGCAATACAGTAGGCAGACTCCGGTTTTTTTGGGGGAGATGCTCGAGAATATCCGGGTGGACTCCTGAGGCTCGATCCCGCATTTGCGTATGCCGAGCCTCCTTCCTCATGACCTTTGTCCAGAGTGGAATGCCTCCCCGGCTCCCGGCACATGATCAGTGCATGCTCAGTCACGATATCAGTGCCTGCTCAGCCACGTGATCACTGACGGCACAGTCACGTGATCAGCGCCTCTCAGTCACGTGATCACCGTATGATAAACACGTGATCAGTGAACGACCAGCCACGTGATCACTGCATGCGCGGTCAGGTGGTCAGTTCCTGATCAGCCACCTGATCAGTGCGTGCACAGTCCCCTGATCAGCGCCTGTCAGTCACTGATCACTGCCTGATAAACACGTGATCAGTGCCCGAACAGCCACGTCATCAGTGCATGCGCAGTCACGTGATCAGTGCATGATAGCCACGTGATCAGTGCGTGCACAGTCCCATGATCAGCGCCTGTCAGTCACTGATCATTGCCTGATAAACACGTGATCAGTGCATGATGAGCCATGTGATCAGTGCCCGATCAGCCACGTCATCAGTGCATGCGCAGTCACGTCATCAGTGCATGATAGCCACGTGATCAGTGCATGCTCAGTCACGTGATCTGGACTTGATCAGCCACGTGATCAGTGCCTGCAGAGTCACGTGATCAGGGCCTGCTGAGCTGCGTGATTCCTGCCGGCTCATCTGCATGACAATTGCCAGCTGAGCTGCGTGATTCCTGTCGGCTCATCTGCTTGACAATTGCCAGCTGAGCTGCGTGATTCCTGCCTGGTCACGTGCTTGATTATTGCCAGTTGAGCAGCATGATTCGTCACTGCTGAGCTCCATGCTTATTGCCTGCTGATTGCGTGGTTCGTGTCTGCTCAGCTCTTTGAGTATTGCCTCCTGAGGTCCCTGTTCGGTCGCCACCTGCCGGGGACCAGCCCCAACTGATCCAGGGTATTCGAAGGAGAGATGGCCTAGGCGACTATTTATATGCTAATCAGAGATGTCAAGAATAATAGTATGAGGAGAGCTCAGTAGGAAAATTCGGTGGAGAAAAGAGACTGAGTAGCTTGGTTTACGCGGAAGACCAATCAAACTTCAAGACAAGAAGTTTGCACCACTTACGTAGGCCGCAGGCGCCCTCTCGAATAGCGAAAGGTGCCTCACCCTAGACACCTTCTCGAGTGGGTCTTAGCAGCCCAGGCATAATTAGTAAGCGTGGTGGGTTCCGCGCTCCAGATGGAGACTCAGCTGGAAGTTAAAGGGAAGAATGACAAGGAACTTTATGAATTGGAGCTGTAAGTTAACTCTTTGACAGAGAGAGCGAGATGGTGGTGGGGGACAGCCCCCAGTGAAATCAGAGGTGAGAGCACAAAGCAATACAGTAGGCAGACTCCGGTTTTTTTGGGGGGAGATGCTCGAGAATATCCGGGTGGACTCCTGAGGCTCGATCCCGCATTTGCGTATGCCGAGCCTCCTTCCTCATGACCTTTGTCCAGAGTGGAATGCCTCCCCGGCTCCCGGCACATGATCAGTGCATGCTCAGTCACGATATCAGTGCCTGCTCAGCCACGTGATCACTGACGGCACAGTCACGTGATCAGCGCCTCTCAGTCACGTGATCACCGTATGATAAACACGTGATCAGTGAACGACCAGCCACGTGATCACTGCATGCGCGGTCAGGTGGTCAGTTCCTGATCAGCCACCTGATCAGTGCGTGCACAGTCCCCTGATCAGCGCCTGTCAGTCACTGATCACTGCCTGATAAACACGTGATCAGTGCCCGAACAGCCACGTCATCAGTGCATGCGCAGTCACGTGATCAGTGCATGATAGCCACGTGATCAGTGCGTGCACAGTCCCATGATCAGCGCCTGTCAGTCACTGATCATTGCCTGATAAACACGTGATCAGTGCATGATGAGCCATGTGATCAGTGCCCGATCAGCCACGTCATCAGTGCATGCGCAGTCACGTCATCAGTGCATGATAGCCACGTGATCAGTGCATGCTCAGTCACGTGATCTGGACTTGATCAGCCACGTGATCAGTGCCTGCAGAGTCACGTGATCAGGGCCTGCTGAGCTGCGTGATTCCTGCCGGCTCATCTGCATGACAATTGCCAGCTGAGCTGCGTGATTCCTGTCGGCTCATCTGCTTGACAATTGCCAGCTGAGCTGCGTGATTCCTGCCTGGTCACGTGCTTGATTATTGCCAGTTGAGCAGCATGATTCGTCACTGCTGAGCTCCATGCTTATTGCCTGCTGATTGCGTGGTTCGTGTCTGCTCAGCTCTTTGAGTATTGCCTCCTGAGGTCCCTGTTCGGTCGCCACCTGCCGGGGACCAGCCCCAACTGATCCAGGGTATTCGAAGGAGAGATGGCCTAGGCGACTATTTATATGCTAATCAGAGATGTCAAGAATAATAGTATGAGGAGAGCTCAGTAGGAAAATTCGGTGGAGAAAAGAGACTGAGTAGCTTGGTTTACGCGGAAGACCAATCAAACTTCAAGACAAGAAGTTTGCACCACTTACGTAGGCCGCAGGCGCCCTCTCGAATAGCGAAAGGTGCCTCACCCTAGACACCTTCTCGAGTGGGTCTTAGCAGCCCAGGCATAATTAGTAAGCGTGGTGGGTTCCGCGCTCCAGATGGAGACTCAGCTGGAAGTTAAAGGGAAGAATGACAAGGAACTTTATGAATTGGAGCTGTAAGTTAACTCTTTGACAGAGAGAGCGAGATGGTGGTGGGGGACAGCCCCCAGTGAAATCAGAGGTGAGAGCACAAAGCAATACAGTAGGCAGACTCCGGTTTTTTTGGGGGGAGATGCTCGAGAATATCCGGGTGGACTCCTGAGGCTCGATCCCGCATTTGCGTATGCCGAGCCTCCTTCCTCATGACCTTTGTCCAGAGTGGAATGCCTCCCCGGCTCCCGGCACATGATCAGTGCATGCTCAGTCACGATATCAGTGCCTGCTCAGCCACGTGATCACTGACGGCACAGTCACGTGATCAGCGCCTCTCAGTCACGTGATCACCGTATGATAAACACGTGATCAGTGAACGACCAGCCACGTGATCACTGCATGCGCGGTCAGGTGGTCAGTTCCTGATCAGCCACCTGATCAGTGCGTGCACAGTCCCCTGATCAGCGCCTGTCAGTCACTGATCACTGCCTGATAAACACGTGATCAGTGCCCGAACAGCCACGTCATCAGTGCATGCGCAGTCACGTGATCAGTGCATGATAGCCACGTGATCAGTGCGTGCACAGTCCCATGATCAGCGCCTGTCAGTCACTGATCATTGCCTGATAAACACGTGATCAGTGCATGATGAGCCATGTGATCAGTGCCCGATCAGCCACGTCATCAGTGCATGCGCAGTCACGTCATCAGTGCATGATAGCCACGTGATCAGTGCATGCTCAGTCACGTGATCTGGACTTGATCAGCCACGTGATCAGTGCCTGCAGAGTCACGTGATCAGGGCCTGCTGAGCTGCGTGATTCCTGCCGGCTCATCTGCATGACAATTGCCAGCTGAGCTGCGTGATTCCTGTCGGCTCATCTGCTTGACAATTGCCAGCTGAGCTGCGTGATTCCTGCCTGGTCACGTGCTTGATTATTGCCAGTTGAGCAGCATGATTCGTCACTGCTGAGCTCCATGCTTATTGCCTGCTGATTGCGTGGTTCGTGTCTGCTCAGCTCTTTGAGTATTGCCTCCTGAGGTCCCTGTTCGGTCGCCACCTGCCGGGGACCAGCCCCAACTGATCCAGGGTATTCGAAGGAGAGATGGCCTAGGCGACTATTTATATGCTAATCAGAGATGTCAAGAATAATAGTATGAGGAGAGCTCAGTAGGAAAATTCGGTGGAGAAAAGAGACTGAGTAGCTTGGTTTACGCGGAAGACCAATCAAACTTCAAGACAAGAAGTTTGCACCACTTACGTAGGCCGCAGGCGCCCTCTCGAATAGCGAAAGGTGCCTCACCCTAGACACCTTCTCGAGTGGGTCTTAGCAGCCCAGGCATAATTAGTAAGCGTGGTGGGTTCCGCGCTCCAGATGGAGACTCAGCTGGAAGTTAAAGGGAAGAATGACAAGGAACTTTATGAATTGGAGCTGTAAGTTAACTCTTTGACAGAGAGAGCGAGATGGTGGTGGGGGACAGCCCCCAGTGAAATCAGAGGTGAGAGCACAAAGCAATACAGTAGGCAGACTCCGGTTTTTTTGGGGGGAGATGCTCGAGAATATCCGGGTGGACTCCTGAGGCTCGATCCCGCATTTGCGTATGCCGAGCCTCCTTCCTCATGACCTTTGTCCAGAGTGGAATGCCTCCCCGGCTCCCGGCACATGATCAGTGCATGCTCAGTCACGATATCAGTGCCTGCTCAGCCACGTGATCACTGACGGCACAGTCACGTGATCAGCGCCTCTCAGTCACGTGATCACCGTATGATAAACACGTGATCAGTGAACGACCAGCCACGTGATCACTGCATGCGCGGTCAGGTGGTCAGTTCCTGATCAGCCACCTGATCAGTGCGTGCACAGTCCCCTGATCAGCGCCTGTCAGTCACTGATCACTGCCTGATAAACACGTGATCAGTGCCCGAACAGCCACGTCATCAGTGCATGCGCAGTCACGTGATCAGTGCATGATAGCCACGTGATCAGTGCGTGCACAGTCCCATGATCAGCGCCTGTCAGTCACTGATCATTGCCTGATAAACACGTGATCAGTGCATGATGAGCCATGTGATCAGTGCCCGATCAGCCACGTCATCAGTGCATGCGCAGTCACGTCATCAGTGCATGATAGCCACGTGATCAGTGCATGCTCAGTCACGTGATCTGGACTTGATCAGCCACGTGATCAGTGCCTGCAGAGTCACGTGATCAGGGCCTGCTGAGCTGCGTGATTCCTGCCGGCTCATCTGCATGACAATTGCCAGCTGAGCTGCGTGATTCCTGTCGGCTCATCTGCTTGACAATTGCCAGCTGAGCTGCGTGATTCCTGCCTGGTCACGTGCTTGATTATTGCCAGTTGAGCAGCATGATTCGTCACTGCTGAGCTCCATGCTTATTGCCTGCTGATTGCGTGGTTCGTGTCTGCTCAGCTCTTTGAGTATTGCCTCCTGAGGTCCCTGTTCGGTCGCCACCTGCCGGGGACCAGCCCCAACTGATCCAGGGTATTCGAAGGAGAGATGGCCTAGGCGACTATTTATATGCTAATCAGAGATGTCAAGAATAATAGTATGAGGAGAGCTCAGTAGGAAAATTCGGTGGAGAAAAGAGACTGAGTAGCTTGGTTTACGCGGAAGACCAATCAAACTTCAAGACAAGAAGTTTGCACCACTTACGTAGGCCGCAGGCGCCCTCTCGAATAGCGAAAGGTGCCTCACCCTAGACACCTTCTCGAGTGGGTCTTAGCAGCCCAGGCATAATTAGTAAGCGTGGTGGGTTCCGCGCTCCAGATGGAGACTCAGCTGGAAGTTAAAGGGAAGAATGACAAGGAACTTTATGAATTGGAGCTGTAAGTTAACTCTTTGACAGAGAGAGCGAGATGGTGGTGGGGGACAGCCCCCAGTGAAATCAGAGGTGAGAGCACAAAGCAATACAGTAGGCAGACTCCGGTTTTTTTGGGGGAGATGCTCGAGAATATCCGGGTGGACTCCTGAGGCTCGATCCCGCATTTGCGTATGCCGAGCCTCCTTCCTCATGACCTTTGTCCAGAGTGGAATGCCTCCCCGGCTCCCGGCACATGATCAGTGCATGCTCAGTCACGATATCAGTGCCTGCTCAGCCACGTGATCACTGACGGCACAGTCACGTGATCAGCGCCTCTCAGTCACGTGATCACCGTATGATAAACACGTGATCAGTGAACGACCAGCCACGTGATCACTGCATGCTCGGTCAGGTGGTCAGTTCCTGATCAGCCCCCTGATCAGTGCGTGCACAGTCCCCTGATCAGCGCCTGTCAGTCACTGATCACTGCCTGATAAACACGTGATCAGTGCCCGAACAGCCACGTCATCAGTGCATGCGCAGTCACGTGATCAGTGCATGATAGCCACGTGATCAGTGCGTGCACAGTCCCATGATCAGCGCCTGTCAGTCACTGATCATTGCCTGATAAACACGTGATCAGTGCATGATGAGCCATGTGATCAGTGCCCGATCAGCCACGTCATCAGTGCATGCGCAGTCACGTCATCAGTGCATGATAGCCACGTGATCAGTGCATGCTCAGTCACGTGATCTGGACTTGATCAGCCACGTGATCAGTGCCTGCAGAGTCACGTGATCAGGGCCTGCTGAGCTGCGTGATTCCTGCCGGCTCATCTGCATGACAATTGCCAGCTGAGCTGCGTGATTCCTGTCGGCTCATCTGCTTGACAATTGCCAGCTGAGCTGCGTGATTCCTGCCTGGTCACGTGCTTGATTATTGCGAGTTGAGCAGCATGATTCGTCACTGCTGAGCTCCATGCTTATTGCCTGCTGATTGCGTGGTTCGTGTCTGCTCAGCTCTTTGAGTATTGCCTCCTGAGGTCCCTGTTCGGTCGCCACCTGCCGGGGACCAGCCCCAACTGATCCAGGGTATTCGAAGGAGAGATGGCCTAGGCGACTATTTATATGCTAATCAGAGATGTCAAGAATAATAGTATGAGGAGAGCTCAGTAGGAAAATTCGGTGGAGAAAAGAGACTGAGTAGCTTGGTTTACGCGGAAGACCAATCAAACTTCAAGACAAGAAGTTTGCACCACTTACGTAGGCCGCAGGCGCCCTCTCGAATAGCGAAAGGTGCCTCACCCTAGACACCTTCTCGAGTGGGTCTTAGCAGCCCAGGTATAATTAGTAAGCGTGGTGGGTTCCGCGCTCCAGATGGAGACTCAGCTGGAAGTTAAAGGGAAGAATGACAAGGAACTTTATGAATTGGAGCTGTAAGTTAACTCTTTGACAGAGAGAGCGAGATGGTGGTGGGGGACAGCCCCCAGTGAAATCAGAGGTGAGAGCACAAAGCAATACAGTAGGTAGACTCCGGTTTTTTTGGGGGGAGATGCTCGAGAATATCCGGGTGGACTCCTGAGGCTCGATCCCGCATTTGCGTATGCCGAGCCTCCTTCCTCATGACCTTTGTCCAGAGTGGAATGCCTCCCCGGCTCCCGGCACATGATCAGTGCATGCTCAGTCACTATATCAGTGCCTGCTCAGCCACGTGATCACTGACGGCACAGTCACGTGATCAGCGCCTCTCAGTCACGTGATCACCGTACGATAAACACGTGATCAGTGAACGACCAGCCACGTGATCACCGCATGCGCGGTCAGGTGGTCAGTTCCTGATCAGCCACCTGATCAGTGCGTGCACAGTCCCCTGATCAGCGCCTGTCAGTCACTGATCACTGCCCGATAAACACGTGATCAGTGCCCGAACAGCCACGTCATCAGTGCATGCGCAGTCACGTGATCAGTGCATGATAGCCACGGGATCAGTGCGTGCACAGTCCCATGATCAGCTCCTGTCAGTCACTGATCATTGCCTGATAAACACGTGATCAGTGCATGATGAGCCATGTGATCAGTGCCCGATCAGCCACGCCATCAGTGCATGCGCAGTCACGCCATCAGTGCATGATAGCCACGTGATCAGTGCATGCTCAGTCACGTGATCTGGACTTGATCAGCCACGTGATCAGTGCCTGCAGAGTCACGTGATCAGGGCCTGCTGAGCTGCGTGATTCCTGCCGGCTCATCTGCATGACAATTGCCAGCTGAGCTGTGTGATTCCTGTCGGCTCATCTGCTTGACAATTGCCAGCTGAGCTGTGTGATTCCTGCCTGGTCACGTGCTTGATTATTGCCAGTTGAGCAGCCTGATTCGTCACTGCTGAGCTCCATGCTTATTGCCTGCTGATTGTGTGGTTCGTGTCTGCTCAGCTCTTTGAGTATTGCCTCCTGAGGTCCCTGTTCGGTCGCCACCTGCCGGGGACCAGCCCCAACTGATCCAGGGTATTCGAAGGAGAGATGGCCTAGGCGACTATTTATATGCTAATCAGAGATGTCAAGAATAATAGTATGAGGAGAGCTCAGTAGGAAAATTCGGGGGAGAAAAGAGACTGAGTAGCTTGGTTTACGCGGAAGACCAATCAAACTTCAAGACAAGAAGTTTGCACCACTTACGTAGGCCGCAGGCGCCCTCTCGAATAGCGAAAGGTGCCTCACCCTAGACACCTTCTCGAGTGGGTCTTAGCAGCCCAGGCATAATTAGTAAGCGTGGAGGGTTCCGCGCTCCAGATGGAGACTCAGCTGGAAGTTAAAGGGAAGAATGACAAGGAACTTTATGAATTGGAGCTGTAAGTTAACTCTTTGACAGAGAGAGCGAGATGGTGGTGGGGGACAGCCCCCAGTGAAATCAGAGGTGAGAGCACAAAGCCATACAGTAGGCAGACTCCGGTTTTTTTTGGGGGGGGAGATGCTCGAGAATATCCGGGTGGACTCCTGAGGCTCGATCCCGCATTTGCGTATGCCGAGCCTCCTTCCTCATGACCTTTGTCCAGAGTGGAATGCCTCCTCGGCTCCCGGCACATGATCAGTGCATGCTCAGTCACCATATCAGTGCCTGCTCAGCCACGTGATCACTGACGGCACAGTCACGTGATCAGCGCCTCTCAGTCACGTGATCACCCTAAGATAAACACGTGATCAGTGAACGACCAGCCACGTGATCACTGCACGCGCGGTCAGGTGGTCAGTTCCTGATCAGCCACCTGATCAGTGCGTGCACAGTCCCCTGATCAGCGCCTGTCAGTCACTGATCACTGCCTGATAAACACGTGATCAGTGCCCGAACAGCCACGCCATCAGTGCATGCGCAGTCACGTGATCAGTGCATGATAGCCACGTGATCAGCGCGTGCACAGTCCCATGATCAGCGCCTGTCAGTCACTGATCATTGCCTGATAAACACGTGATCAGTGCATGATGAGCCATGTGATCAGTGCCCGATCAGCCACGCCATCAGTGCATGCGCAGTCACGCCATCAGTGCATGATAGCCACGTGATCAGTGCATGCTCAGTCACGTGATCCGGACTTGATCAGCCACGTGATCAGTGCCTGCAGAGTCACGTGATCAGGGCCTGCTGAGCTGCGTGATTCCTGCCGGCTCATCTGAATGACAATTGCCAGCTGAGCTGCGTGATTCCTGTCGGCTCATCTGCTTGACAATTGCCAGCTGAGCTGCGTGATTCCTGCCTGGTCACGTGCTTGATTATTGCCAGTTGAGCAGCATGATTCGTCACTGCTGAGCTCCATGCTTATTGCCTGCTGATTGCGTGGTTCGTGTCTGCTCAGCTCTTTGAGTATTGCCTCCTGAGGTCCCTGTTCGGTCGCCACCTGCCGGGGACCAGCCCCAACTGATCCAGGGTATTCGAAGGAGAGATGACCTAGGCCATTATTTATATGCTAATCAGAGATGTCAAGAATAATAGTATGAGGAGAGCTCAGTAGGAAAATTCTGTGGAGAAAAGAGACTGAGTAGCTTGGTTTACGCGGAAGACCAATCAAACTTCAAGACAAGAAGTTTGCACCATTTACGTAGGCCGCAGGCGCCCTCTCGAATAGCGAAAGGTGCCTCACCCTAGACACCTTCTCGAGTGGGTCTTAGCAGCCCAGGCATAATTAGGAAGCGTGGTGGGTTCCACGCTCCAGATGGAGACTCAGCTGGAAGTTAAAGGGAAGAATGACAAGGAACTTTATGAATTGGAGCTGTAAGTTACCTCTTTGACAGAGAGAGCGAGATGGTGGTGGGGGACAGCCCCCAGTGAAATCAGAGGTGAGAGCACAAAGCAATACAGTAGGCAGACTCCGGTTTTTTTGGGGGGAGATGCTCGAGAATGTCCGGGTGGACTCCTGAGGCTCGATCCCGCATTTGCGTATGCCGAGCCTCCTTCCTCATGACCTTTGTCCAGAGTGGAATGCCTCCCCGGCTCCCGGCACATGATCAGTGCATGCTCAGTCACGATATCAGTGCCTGCTCAGCCACGTGATCACTGACGGCACAGTCACGTGATCAGCGCCTCTCAGTCACGTGATCACCGTATGATAAACACGGGATCAGTGAACGACCAGCCACGTGATCACCGCATGCGCGGTCAGGTGGTCAGTTCCTGATCAGCCACCTGATCAGTGCGTGCACAGTCCCCTGATCAGCGCCTGTCAGTCACTGATCACCGCCTGATAAACACGTGATCAGTGCCCGAACAGCCACGTCATCAGTGCATGCGCAGTCACGTGATCAGTGCATGATAGCCACGTGATCAGTGCGTGCACAGTCCCATGATCAGCGCCTGTCAGTCACTGATCATTGCCTGATAAACACGTGATCAGTGCATGATGAGCCATGTGATCAGTGCCCGATCAGCCACGCCATCAGTGCATGCGCAGTCACGCCATCAGTGCATGATAGCCACGTGATCAGTGCATGCTCAGTCACGTGATCTGGACTTGATCAGCCACGTGATCAGTGCCTGCAGAGTCACGTGATCAGGGCCTGCTGAGCTGCGTGATTCCTGCCGGCTCATCTGCATGACAATTGCCAGCTGAGCTGCGTGATTCCTGTCGGCTCATCTGCTTGACAATTGCCAGCGGAGCTGCGTGATTCCTGCCTGGTCACGTGCTTGATTATTGCCAGTTGAGCAGCATGATTCGTCACTGCTGAGCTCCATGCTTATTGCCTGCTGATTGCGTGGTTCGTGTCTGCTCAGCTCTTTGAGTATTGCCTCCTGAGGTCCCTGTTCGGTCGCCACCTGCCGGGGACCAGCCCCAACTGATCCAGGGTATTCGAAGGAGAGATGGCCTAGGCGACTATTTATATGCTAATCAGAGATGTCAAGAATAATAGTATGAGGAGAGCTCAGTAGGAAAATTCGGTGGAGAAAAGAGACTGAGTAGCTTGGTTTACGAGGAAGACCAATCAAACTTCAAGACAAGAAGTTTGCACCACTTAGGTAGGCCGCAGGCGCCCTCTCGAATAGCAAAAGGTGCCTCACCCTAGACACCTTCTCGAGTGGGCCTTAGCAGCCCAGGCATAATTAGTAAGCGTGGTGGGTCCCGCGCTCCAGATGGAGACTCAGCTGGAAGTTAAAGGGAAGAATGACAAGGAACTTTATGAATTGGAGCTGTAAGTTAACTCTTTGACAGAGAGAGCGAGATGGTGGTGGGGGACAGCCCCCAGTGAAATCAGAGGTGAGAGCACAAAGCAATACAGTAGGCAGACTCCGGTTTTTTTGGGGGGAGATGCTCGAGAACATCCGGGTGGACTCCTGAGGCTCGATCCCGCATTTGCGTATGCCGAGCCTCCTTCCTCATGACCTTTGTCCAGAGTGGAATGCCTCCTCGGCTCCCGGCACATGATCAGTGCATGCTCAGTCACGATATCAGTGCCTGCTCAGCCACGTGATCACTGACGGCACAGTCACGGGATCAGCGCCTCTCAGTCACGTGATCACCGTATGATAAACACGTGATCGGTGAACGACCAGCCACGTGATCACTGCATGCGCGGTCAGGTGGTCTGTTCCTGATCAGCCACCTGATCAGTGCGTGCACAGTCCCCTGATCAGCGCCTGTCAGTCACCGATCACTGCCTGATAAACACGTGATCAGCGCCCGAACAGCCACGTCATCAGTGCACGCGCAGTCACGTGATCAGTGCATGATAGCCACGTGATCAGCGCGTGCACAGTCCCATGATCAGCGCCTGTCAGTCACTGATCATTGCCTGATAAACACGTGATCAGTGCATGATGAGCCATGTGATCAGTGCCCGATCAGCCACGCCATCAGTGCATGCGCAGTCACGTCATCAGTGCATGATAGCCACGTGATCAGTGCATGCTCAGTCACGTGATCTGGACTTGATCAGCCACCTGATCAGTGCCTGCAGAGTCACGTGATCAGGGCCTGCTGAGCTGCGTGATTCCTGCCGGCTCATCTGCATGACAATTGCCAGCTGAGCTGCGTGATTCCTGTCGGCTCATCTGCTTGACAATTGCCAGCTGAGCTGCGTGATTCCTGCCTGGTCACGTGCTTGATTATTGCCGGTTGAGCAGCATGATTCGTCACTGCTGAGCTCCATGCTTATTGCCTGCTGATTGCGTGGTTCGTGTCTGCTCAGCTCTTTGAGTATTGCCTCCTGAGGTCCCTGTTCGGTCGCCACCTGCCCGGGACCAGCCCTAACTGATCCAGGGTATTCGAAGGAGAGGTGGCCTAGGCGACTGTTTATATGCTAATCAGAGATGTCAAGAATAATAGTATGAGGAGAGCTCAGTAGGAAAATTCGGTGGAGAAAAGAGACTGAGTAGCTTGGTTTACGCGGAAGACCAATCAAACTTCAAGACAAGAAGTTTGCACCACTTACGTAGGCCGCAGGCGCCCTCTCGAATAGCGAAAGGTGCCTCACCCTAGACACCTTCTCGAGTGGGTCTTAGCAGCCCAGGCATAATTAGTAAGCGTGGTGGGTTCCGCGCTCCAGATGGAGACTCAGCTGGAAGTTAAAGGGAAGAATGACAAGGAACTTTATGAATTGGAGCTGTAAGTTAACTCTTTGACAGAGAGAGTGAGATGGTGGTGGGGGACAGCCCCCAGTGAAATCAGAGGTGAGAGCACAAAGCAATACAGTAGGCAGACTCCGGTTTTTTTGGGGGGAGATGCTCGAGAATATCCGGGTGGACTCCTGAGGCTCGATCCCGCATTTGCGTATGCCGAGCCTCCTTCCTCATGACCTTTGTCCAGAGTGGAATGCCTCCCCGGCTCCCGGCACATGATCAGTGCATGCTCAGTCACGATATCAGTGCCTGCTCAGCCACGGGATCACTGACGGCACAGTCACGGGATCAGCGCCTCTCAGTCACGTGATCACCGTATGATAAACACGTGATCAGTGAACGACCAGCCACGTGATCACTGCATGCGCGGTCAGGTGGTCAGTTCCTGATCAGCCACCTGATCAGTGCGTGCACAGTCCCCTGACCAGCGCCTGTCAGTCACTGATCACTGCCTGATAAACACGTGATCAGTGCCCGAACAGCCACGTCATCAGTGCATGCGCAGTCACGTGATCAGTGCATGATAGCCACGCGATCAGTGCGTGCACAGTCCCATGATCAGCGCCTGTCAGTCCCTGATCATTGCCTGATAAACACGTGATCAGTGCATGATGAGCCATGTGATCAGTGCCCGATCAGCCACGTCATCAGTGCACGCGCAGTCACGTCATCAGTGCATGATAGCCACGCGAACAGTGCATGCTCAGTCACGTGATCTGGACTTGATCAGCCACGTGATCAGTGCCTGCAGAGTCACGTGATCAGGGCCTGCTGAGCTGCGTGATTCCTGCCGGCTCATCTGCATGACAATTGCCAGCTGAGCTGCGTGATTCCTGTCGGCTCATCTGCTTGACAATTGCCAGCTGAGCTGCGTGATTCCTGCCTGGTCACGTGCTTGATTATTGCCAGTTGAGCAGCATGATTCGTCACTGCTGAGCTCCATGCTTATTGCCTGCTGATTGCGTGGTTCGTGTCTGCTCAGCTCTTTGAGCATTGCCTCCTGAGGTCCCTGTTCGGTCGCCACCTGCCGGGGACCAGCCCCAACTGATCCAGGGTATTCGAAGGAGAGATGGCCTAGGCGACTATTTATATGCTAATCAGAGATGTCAAGAATAATAGTATGAGGAGAGCTCAGTAGGAAAATTCGGTGGAGAAAAGAGACTGAGTAGCTTGGTTTACGCGGAAGACCAACCAAACTTCAAGACAAGAAGTTTGCACCACTTACGTAGGCCGCAGGCGCCCTCTCGAATAGCGAAAGGTGCCTCACCGTAGACACCTTCTCGAGTGGGTCTTAGCAGCCCAGGCATAATTAGTAAGCGTGGTGGGTTCCGCGCTCCAGATGGAGACTCAGCTGGAAGTTAAAGGGAAGAATGACAAGGAACTTTATGAATTGGAGCTGTAAGTTAACTCTTTGACAGAGAGAGCGAGATGGTGGTGGGGGACAGCCCCCAGTGAAATCAGAGGTGAGAGCACAAAGCAATACAGTAGGCAGACTCCGGTTTTTTTGGGGGGAGATGCTCGAGAATATCCGGGTGGACTCCTGAGGCTCGATCCCGCATTTGCGTATGCCGAGCCTCCTTCCTCATGACCTTTGTCCAGAGTGGAATGCCTCCCCGGCTCCCGGCACATGATCAGTGCATGCTCAGTCACGATATCAGTGCCTGCTCAGCCACGTGATCACTGACGGCACAGTCACGTGATCAGCGCCTCTCAGTCACGTGATCACCGTATGATAAATACGTGATCAGTGAACGACCAGCCACGTGATCACTGCATGCGCGGTCAGGTGGTCAGTTCCTGATCAGCCACCCGATCAATGCGTGCACAATCCCCTGATCAGCGCCTGTCAGTCACTGATCACTGCCTGATAAACACGTGATCAGTGCCCGAACTGCCACGTCATCAGTGCATGCGCAGTCACGTGATCAGTGCATGATAGCCACGGGATCAGTGCGTGCACAGTCCCACGATCAGCGCCTGTCAGTCACTGATCATTGCCTGATAAACACGTGATCAGTGCATGATGAGCCATGTGATCAGTGCCCGATCAGCCACGTCATCAGTGCATGCGCAGTCACGCCATCAGTGCATGATAGCCACGTGATCAGTGCATGCTCAGTCACGTGATCTGGACTTGATCAGCCACGTGATCAGTGCCTGCAGAGTCACGTGATCAGGGCCTGCTGAGCTGCGTGATTCCTGCCGGCTCATCTGCATGACAATTGCCATCTGAGCTGCGAGATTCCTGTCGGCTCATCTGCTTGACAATTGCCAGCTGAGCTGCGTGATTCCTGCCTGGTCACGTGCTTGATTATTGCCAGTTGAGCAGCATGATTCGTCACTGCTGAGCTCCATGCTTATTGCCTGCTGATTGCGTGGTTCGTGTCTGCTCAGCTCTTTGAGTATTGCCTCCTGAGGTCCCTGTTCGGTCGCCACCTGCCGGGGACCAGCCCCAACTGATCCAGGGTATTCGAAGGAGAGATGGCCTAGGCGACTATTTATATGCTAATCAGAGATGTCAAGAATAATAGTATGAGGAGAGCTCAGTAGGAAAATTCGGTGGAGAAAAGAGACTGAGTAGCTTGGTTTACGCGGAAGACCAATCAAACTTCAAGACAAGAAGTTTGCACCACTTACGTAGGCCGCAGGCGCCCTCTCGAATAGCGAAAGGTGCCTCACCCTAGACACCTTCTCGAGTGGGTCTTAGCAGCCCAGGCATAATTAGTAAGCGTGGTGGGTTCCGCGCTCCAGATGGAGACTCAGCTGGAAGTTAAAGGGAAGAATGACAAGGAACTTTATGAATTGGAGCTGTAAGTTAACTCTTTGACAGAGAGAGCGAGATGGTGGTGGGGGACAGCCCCCAGTGAAATCAGAGGTGAGAGCACAAAGCAATACAGTAGGCAGACTCCGGTTTTTTTGGGGGGAGATGCTCGAGAATATCCGGGTGGACTCCTGAGGCTCGATCCCGCATTTGCGTATGCCGAGCCTCCTTCCTCATGACCTTTGTCCAGAGTGGAATGCCTCCCCGGCTCCCGGCACATGATCAGTGCATGCTCAGTCACGATATCAGTGCCTGCTCAGCCACGTGATCACTGACGGCACAGTCACGTGATCAGCGCCTCTCAGTCACGTGATCACCGTATGATAAACACGTGATCAGTGAACGACCAGCCACGTGATCACCGCATGCGCGGTCAGGTGGTCAGTTCCTGATCAGCCACCTGATCAGTGCGTGCACAGTCCCCTGATCAGCGCCTGTCCGTCACTGATCACTGCCTGATAAACACGTGATCAGTGCCCGAACAGCCACGTTATCAGTGCATGCGCAGTCACGTGATCAGTGCATGATAGCCACGTGATCAGTGCGTGCACAGTCCCATGATCAGCGCCTGTCAGTCACTGATCATTGCCTGATAAATACGTGATCAGTGCATGATGAGCCATGTGATCAGTGCCCGATCAGCCACGCCATCAGTGCATGCGCAGTCACGTCATCAGTGCATGATAGCCACGTGATCAGTGCATGCTCAGTCACGTGATCTGGACTTGATCAGCCACGTGATCAGTGCCTGCAGAGTCACGTGATCAGGGCCTGCTGAGCTGCGTGATTCCTGCGGGCTCATCTGCATGACAATTGCCAGCTGAGCTGCGTGATTCCTGTCGGCTCATCTGCTTGACAATTGCCAGCTGAGCTGCGTGATTCCTGCCTGGTCACGTGCTTGATTATTGCCAGTTGAGCAGCATGATTCGTCACTGCTGAGCTCCATGCTTATTGCCTGCTGATTGCGTGGTTCGTGTCTGCTCAGCTCTTTGAGCATTGCCTCCTGAGGTCCCTGTTCGGTCGCCACCTGCCGGGGACCAGCCCCAACTGATCCAGGGTATTCGAAGGAGAGATGGCCTAGGCGACTATTTATATGCTAATCAGAGATGTCAAGAATAATAGTATGAGGAGAGCTCAGTAGGAAAATTCGGTGGAGAAAAGAGACTGAGTAGCTTGGTTTACGCGGAAGACCAATCAAACTTCAAGATAAGAAGTTTGCACCACTTACGTAGGCCGCAGGCGCCCTCTCGAATAGCCAAATGTGCCTCACCCTAGACACCTTCTCGAGTGGGTCTTAGCAGCCCAGGCATAATTAGTAAGCGTGGTGGGTCCCGCGCTCCAGATGGAGACTCAGCTGGAAGTTAAAGGGAAGAATGACAAGGAACTTTATGAATTGGAGCTGTAAGTTAACTCTTTGACAGAGAGAGCGAGATGGTGGTGGGGGACAGCCCCCAGTGAAATCAGAGGTGAGAGCACAAAGCAATACAGTAGGCAGACTCCGGTTTTTTTGGGGGGGGGATGCTCGAGAATATCCGGGTGGACTCCTGAGGCTCGATCCCGCATTTGCGTATGCCGAGCCTCCTTCCTCATGACCTTTGTCCAGAGTGGAATGCCTCCCCGGCTCCCGTCACATGATTAGTGCATGCTCAGTCACGATATCAGTGCCTGCTCAGCCACGTGATCACTGACGGCACAGTCACGTGATCAGCGCCTCTCAGTCACGTGATCACGGTATGATAAACACGTGATCAGTGAACGACCAGCCACGTGATCACTGCATGCGCGGCCAGGTGGTCAGTTCCTGATCAGCCACCTGATCAGTGCGTGCACAGTCCCCTGATCAGCGCCTGTCAGTCACTGATCACTGCCTGATAAACACGTGATCAGTGCCCGAACAGCCACGTCATCAGTGCATGCGCAGTCACGTGATCAGTGCATGATAGCCACGTGATCAGGGCGTGCACAGTCCCATGATCAGCGCCTGTCAGTCACTGATCATTGCCTGATAAACACGTGATCAGTGCATGATGAGCCATGTGATCAGTGCCCGATCAGCCACGTCATCAGTGCATGCGCAGTCACGCCATCAGTGCATGATAGCCACGTGATCAGTGCATGCTCAGTCACGTGATCTGGACTTGATCAGCCACGTGATCAGTGCCTGCAGAGTCACGTGATCAGGGCCTGCTGAGCTGCGTGATTCCTGCCGGCTCATCTGCATGACAATTGCCAGCTGAGCTGCGTGATTCCTGTCGGCTCATCTGCTTGACAATTGCCAGCTGAGCTGCGTGATTCCTGCCTGGTCACGTGCTTGATTATTGCCAGTTGAGCAGCATGATCCGTCACTGCTGAGCTCCATGCTTATTGCCTGCTGATTGCGTGGTTCGTGTCTGCTCAGCTCTTTGAGTATTGCCTCCTGAGGTCCCTGTTCGGTCGCCACCTGCCGGGGACCAGCCCCAACTGATCCAGGGTATTCGAAGGAGAGATGGCCTAGGCGACTCTTTATATGCTAATCAGAGATGTCAAGAATAATAGTATGAGGAGAGCTCAGTAGGAAAATTCGGTGGAGAAAAGAGACTGAGTAGCTTGGTTTATGCGGAAGACCAATCAAACTTCAAGACAAGAAGTTTGCACCACTTACGTAGGCCGCAGGCGCCCTCTCGATAGCGAAAGGTGCCTCACCCTAGACACCTACTCGAGTGGGTCTTAGCAGCCCAGGCATAATTAGTAAGCGTGGTGGGTTCCTCGCTCCAGATGGAGACTCAGCTGGAAGTTAAAGGGAAGAATGGCAAGGAATTTTATGAATTGGAGCTGTAAGTTAACTCTTTGACAGAGAGAGCGAGATGGTGGTGGGGGACAGCCCCCAGTGAAATCAGAGGTGAGAGCACAAAGCAATACAGTAGGCAGACTCCGGTTTTTTTGGGGGAGATGCTCGAGAATATCCGGGAGGACTCCTGAGGCTCGATCCCGCATTTGCGTATGCCGAGCCTCCTTCCTCATGACCTTTGTCCAGAGTGGAATGCCTCCCCGGCTCCCGGCACATGATCAGTGCATGCTCAGTCACGATATCAGTGCCTGCTCAGCCACGTGATCACTGACGGCACAGTCACGTGATCAGCGCCTCTCAGTCACGTGATCACCGTATGATAAACACGTGATCAGTGAACGACCAGCCACGTGATCACTGCATGCGCGGTCAGGTGGTCAGTTCCTGATCAGCCACCTGATCAGTGCGTGCACAGTCCCCTGATCAGCGCCTGTCAGTCACTGATCACTGCCTGATAAACACGTGATCAGTGCCCGAACAGCCACGCCATCAGTGCATGCGCAGTCACGTGATCAGTGCATGATAGCCACGTGATCAGTGCGTGCACAGTCCCATGATCAGCGCCTGTCAGTCACTGATCATTGCCTGATAAACACGTGATCAGTGCATGATGAGCCATGTGATCAGTGCCCGACCAGCCACGTCATCAGTGCATGCGCAGTCACGCCATCAGTGCATGATAGCCACGTGATCAGTGCATGCTCAGTCACGTGATCTGGACTTGATCAGCCACGTGATCAGTGCCTGCAGAGTCACGTGATCAGGGCCTGCTGAGCTGCGTGATTCCTGCCGGCTCATCTGCATGACAATTGCCAGCTGAGCTGCGTGATTCCTGTCGGCTCATCTGCTTGACAATTGCCAGCTGAGCTGCGTGATTCCTGCCTGGTCACGTGCTTGATTATTGCCAGTTGAGCAGCATGATTCGTCACCGCTGAGCTCCATGCTTATTGCCTGCTGATTGCGTGGTTCGTGTCTGCTCAGCTCTTTGAGTATTGCCTCCTGAGGTCCCTGTTCGGTCGCCACCTGCCGGGGACCAGCCCCAACTGATCCAGGGTATTCGAAGGAGAGATGGCCTAGGCGACTATTTATATGCTAATCAGAGATGTCAAGAATAATAGTATGAGGAGAGCTCAGTAGGAAAATTCGGTGGAGAAAAGAGACTGAGTAGCTTGGTTTACGCGGAAGACCAATCAAACTTCAAGACAAGAAGTTTGCACCACTTACGTAGGCCGCAGGCGCCTCTCGAATAGCGAAAGGTGCCTCACCCTAGACACCTTCTCGAGTGGGTCTTAGCAGCCCAGGCATAATTAGTAAGCGTGGTGGGTTCCGCGCTCCAGATGGAGACTCAGCTGGAAGTTAAAGGGAAGAATGACAAGGAACTTTATGAATTGGAGCTGTAAGTTAACTCTTTGACAGAGAGAGCGAGATGGTGGTGGGGGACAGCCCCAGTGAAATCAGAGGTGAGAGCACAAAGCAATACAGTAGGCAGACTCTGGTTTTTTGGGGGAGATGCTCGAGAATATCCGGGTGGACTCCTGAGGCTCGATCCCGCATTTGCGTATGCCGAGCCTCCTTCCTCATGACCTTTGTCCAGAGTGGAATGCCTCCCGGCCCCGGCACATGATCAGTGCATGCTCAGTCACGATATCAGTGCCTGCTCAGCCACGTGATCACTGACGGCACAGTCACGTGATCAGCGCCTCTCAGTCACGTGATCACCGTATGATAAACACGTGATCAGCGAACGACCAGCCACGTGATCACTGCATGCGCGGTCAGGTGGTCAGTTCCTGATCAGCCACCTGATCAGTGCGTGCACAGTCCCCTGATCAGCGCCTGTCAGTCACTGATCACTGCCTGATAAACACGTGATCAGCGCCCGAACAGCCACGTCATCAGCGCATGCGCAGTCACGTGATCAGTGCATGATAGCCACGTGATCAGTGCGTGCACAGTCCCATGATCAGCGCCTGTCAGTCACTGATCATTGCCTGATAAACACGGGATCAGTGCATGATGAGCCATGTGATCAGTGCCCGATCAGCCACGTCATCAGTGCATGCGCAGTCACGCCATCAGTGCATGATAGCCACGTGATCAGTGCATGCTCAGTCACGTGATCTGGACTTGATCAGCCACGTGATCAGTGCCTGCAGAGTCACGTGATCAGGATCATTGCCTGCTGAGCTGCGTGATTCCTGTCGGCTCATCTGCTTGACAATTGCCAGCTGAGCTGCGTGATTCCCGCCTGGTCACGTGCTTGATTATTGCCAGTTGAGCAGCATGATTCGTCACTGCTGAGCTCCATGCTTATTGCCTGCTGATTGCGTGGTTCGTGTCTGCTCAGCTCTTTGAGTATTGCCTCCTGAGGTCCCTGTTCGGTCGCCACCTGCCGGGACCAGCCCCAACTGATCCAGGGTATTCGAAGGAGAGATGGCATAGGCGACTATTTATATGCTAATCAGAGATGTCAAGAATAATAGTATGAGGAGAGCTCAGTAGGAAAATTCGGTGGAGAAAAGAGACTGAGTAGCTTGGTTTACGTGAAGACCAATCAAACTTCAAGACAAGAAGTTTGCCCACTTACGACAAGCGAAAGCCTCACCCTAGACACCTTCAGTGGGTCTTAGCAGCCCAGGCATAATTAGAAGCGCCGCCTGATGGACTCAGCTGGAAGAAGGCAGGAACTTTATGAATTGGAGCTGTAAGTTAACACCGAGATGGTGGTGGGGGACAGCCCCCAGTGAAATCAGAGGTGAGAGCACAGCAATACAGTAGGCAGACTAGATGCTCGAGAAGGGGTGGACTCCTGAGGCTCGATCCCGCATTTGCAGCCGAGCCTCATGACCTTTGAGAGTGGAAGTCCCGACATGATCAGTGCATGCAGTACGATATCAGTGCCTGCTCAGCCACGTGATCACTGACGCTGTGATCAGCGCCTCAGTTCCTGATAAACACGTGATCAGTGAGCGCCAGTGATGCATGCGCGGTCAGTGGTCAGTTCCTGATCAGCCACCCAGTGCGTGCACAGTCCCCTGATCAGCGTGTCAGACTGCACTGCCTGATAAACACGTGATCAGTGCCCGAGACGTCATCAGTGCATGCGCAGTCACGTGATCAGTGCATGATAGCCACGGATCAGCGTGCACAGTCCCATGATCAGCGCCTGATCACTGATCAGTGATCACGTGATCAGTGCATGATGAGCCATGTGATCAGTGCCCGATCAGCCACGCTTCCGCATCATGTCATCTGATGTGCCAGTCAGTGGACTTGATGCCTCCCCTGATCAGTCGAACTGCCTGCGTGATTCCTTCCTGCATGACAATTGGCTCATCTGATGGATTGCCAATTGCCTGAGCTGCGTGATTGCTTGATTATTGCCAGTTGAGCAGCATGATTCGTCACTGCTGAGCTCCATGCTTATTGCCTGCTGATTGCGTGGTTCGTGTCTGCTCAGCTCTTTGAGTATTGCCTCCTGAGGTCCCTGTTCGGTCGCCACCTGTCGGGGACCAGCCCCAACTGATCCAGGGTATTCGAAGGAGAGATGGCCTAGGCGACTATTTATATGCTAATCAGAGATGTCAAGAATAATAGTATGAGGAGAGCTCAGTAGGAAAATTCGGTGGAGAAAAGAGACTGAGTAGCTTGGTTTACGCGGAAGACCAATCAAACTTCAAGACAAGAAGTTTGCACCACTTACGAGGCCGCAGGCGCCCTCTCGAATAGCGAAAGGTGCCTCACCCTAGACACCTTCTCGAGAGGGTCTTAGCAGCCCAGGCATAATTAGTAAGCGTGGTGGGTCCCGCGCTCCAGATGGAGACTCAGCTGGAAGTTAAAGTGAAGAATGACAAGGAACTTTAAGAATTGGAGCTGTAAGTTAACTCTTTGACAGAGAGAGCGAGATGGTGGTGGGGGACAGCCCCTAGTGAAATCAGAGGTGAGAGCACAAAGCAATACAGCAGGCAGACTCTGGTTTTTTTGGGGGGAGATGCTCGAGAATATCCGTGTGGACTCCTGAGGCTCGATCCCGCATTTGCGTATGCCGAGCCTCCTTCCTCATGACCTTGGTCCAGAGTGGAATGCCTCCCCGGCTCCCGGCACATGATCTGTGCATGCTCAGTCACGATATCAGTGCCTGCTCAGCCACGTGATCACTGACGGCACAGTCACGTGATCAGCGCCTCTCAGTCACGTGATCACCGCATGATAAACACGTGATCAGTGAACGACCAGCCACGTGATCACTGCATGCGCGGTCAGGTGGTCAGTTCCTGATCAGCCACCTGATCAGCGTGCACAGTCCCCTGATCAGCGCTTGTCAGTCACTGATCACTGCCCGATAAACACGTGATCAGTGCCCAACAGCCACGCCATCAGTGCACGCGCAGTCACGTGATCAGTGCATGATAGCCACGTGATCAGTGCGTGCACAGTCCCATGATCAGCGCCTGTCAGTCACTGATCATTGCCTGATAAACACGTGATCAGTGCATGATGAGCCATGTGATCAGTGCCTGATCAGCCACGCCATCAGTGCATGCGCAGTCACGCCATCAGTGCATGATAGCCACGTGATCAGTGCATGCTCAGTCACGTGATCTGACTTGATCAGCCACGTGATCAGTGCCTGCAGAGTCACGTGATCAGGGCTTGCTGAGCTGCGTGATTCCTGCCGGCTCATCCGCTTGACAATTGCCAGCTGAGCTGCGTGATTCCTGCCTGGTCACGTGCTTGATTATTGCCAGTTGAGCAGCATGATTCGTCACTGCCGAGCTCCATGCTTATTGCCTGCTGATTGCGTGGTTCGTGTCTGCTCAGCTCTTTGAGCATTGCCTCCTGAGGTCCCTGTTCGGTCGCCACCTGCCGGGGACCAGCCCCAACTGATCCAGGGTATTCGAAGGAGAGATGGCCTAGGCGACTATTTATATGCTAATCAGAGATGTCAAGAATAATAGTATGAGGAGAGCTCAGTAGGAAAATTCGGTGGAGAAAAGAGACTGAGTAGCTTGGTTTACGCGGAAGACCAATCAAACTTCAAGACAAGAAGTTTGCACCACTTACGTAGGCCGCAGGCGCCTTCTCGAATAGCGAAAGGTGCCTCACCCTAGACACCTTCTCGAGTGGGTCTTAGCAGCCCAGGCATAATTAGTAAGCGTGGTGGGTTCCGCGCTCCAGATGGAGACTCAGCTGGAAGTTAAAGGGAAGAATGACAAGGAACTTTATGAATTGAGCTGTAAGTTAACTCTTTGACAGAGAGAGCGAGATGGTGGTGGGGGACAGCCCCCAGTGAAATCAGAGGTGAGAGCACAAAGCAATACAGTAGGCAGACTCGGGGGAGATGCTCGAGAATATCCGGGTGGACTCCTGAGGCTCGATCCCGCATTTGCGTATGCCGAGCCTCCTTCCTCATGACCTTTGTCCAGAGTGGAATGCCTCCCGGCTCCCGGCACATGATCAGTGCATGCTCAGTCACGATATCAGTGCCTGCTCAGCCACGTGATCACTGACGGCACAGTCACGTGATCAGCGCCTCTCAGTCACGTGATCACCGTATGATAAACACGTGATCAGTGAACGACCAGCCACGTGATCACTGCATGCGCGGTCAGGTGGTCAGTTCCTGATCAGCCACCTGATCAGTGCGTGCACAGTCCCCTGATCAGCGCCTGTCAGTCACTGATCACTGCCTGATAAACACGTGATCAGTGCCCGAACAGCCACGCCATCAGTGCATGCGCAGTCACGTGATCAGTGCATGATAGCCACGTGATCAGTGCGTGCACAGTCCCATGATCAGCGCCTGTCAGTCACTGATCATTGCCTGATAAACACGTGATCAGTGCATGATGAGCCATGTGATCAGTGCCCGATCAGCCACGCCATCAGTGCATGCGCAGTCACGCCATCAGTGCATGATAGCCACGTGATCAGTGCATGCTCAGTCACGTGATCTGGACTTGATCAGCCACGTGATCAGTGCCTGCAGAGTCACGTGATCAGGGCCTGCTGAGCTGCGTGATTCCTGCCGGCTCATCTGCATGACAATTAGCTGAGCTGCGTGATTCCTGTCGGCTCATCTGCTTGACAATTGCCAGCTGAGCTGCGTGATTCCTGCCTGGTCACGTGCTTGATTATTGCCAGTTGAGCAGCATGATTCGTCACTGCTGAGCTCCATGCTTATTGCCTGCTGATTGCGTGGTTCGTGTCTGCTCAGCTCTTTGAGTATTGCCTCCTGAGGTCCCTGTTCGGTCGCCACCTGCCGGGGACCAGCCCCAACTGATCCAGGGTATTCGAAGGAGAGATGGCCTAGGCGACTATTTATATGCTAATCAGAGATGTCAAGAATAATAGTATGAGGAGAGCTCAGTAGGAAAATTCGGTGGAGAAAAGAGACTGAGTAGCTTGGTTTACGCGGAAGACCAATCAAACTTCAAGACAAGAAGTTTGCACCACTTACGTAGGCCGCAGGCGCCCTCTCGAATAGCGAAAGGTGCCTCACCCTAGACACCTTCTCGAGTGGGTCTTAGCAGCCCAGGCATAATTAGTAAGCGTGGTGGGTTCCGCGCTCCAGATGGAGACTCAGCTGGAAGTTAAAGGGAAGAATGACAAGGAACTTTATGAATTGAGCTGTAAGTTAACTCTTTGACAGAGAGAGCGAGATGGTGGTGGGGGACAGCCCCCAGTGAAATCAGAGGTGAGAGCACAAAGCAATACAGTAGGCAGACTCCGTTTTTTTTGGGGGGGAGATGCTCGAGAATATCCGGGTGGACTCCTGAGGCTCGATCCCGCATTTGCGTATGCCGAGCCTCCTTCCTCATGACCTTTGTCCAGAGTGGAATGCCTCCCCGGCTCCCGGCACATGATCAGTGCATGCTCAGTCACGATATCAGTGCCTGCTCAGCCACGTGATCACTGACGGCACAGTCACGTGATCAGCGCCTCTCAGTCACGTGATCACCGCATGATAAACACGTGATCAGTGAACGACCAGCCACGTGATCACTGCATGCGCGGTCAGGTGGTCAGTTCCTGATCAGCCACCTGATCAGTGCGTGCACAGTCCCCTGATCAGCGCCTGTCAGTCACTGATCACTGCCTGATAAACACGTGATCAGTGCCCGAACAGCCACGTCATCAGTGCATGCGCAGTCACGTGATCAGTGCATGATAGCCACGTGATCAGTGCGTGCACAGTCCCATGATCAGCGCCTGTCAGTCACTGATCATTGCCTGATAAACACGTGATCAGTGCATGATGAGCCATGTGATCAGTGCCCGATCAGCCACGCCATCAGTGCATGCGCAGTCACGCCATCAGTGCATGATAGCCACGTGATCAGTGCATGCTCAGTCACGTGATCTGGACTTGATCAGCCACGTGATCAGTGCCTGCAGAGTCACGTGATCAGGGCCTGCTGAGCTGCGTGATTCCTGCCGGCTCATCTGCATGACAATTGCCATCTGAGCTGCGTGATTCCTGTCGGCTCATCTGCTTGACAATTGCCAGCTGAGCTGCGTGATTCCTGCCTGGTCACGTGCTTGATTATTGCCAGTTGAGCAGCATGATTCGTCACTGCTGAGCTCCATGCTTATTGCCTGCTGATTGCGTGGTTCGTGTCTGCTCAGCTCTTTGAGTATTGCCTCCTGAGGTCCCTGTTCGGTCGCCACCTGCCGGGGACCAGCCCCAACTGATCCAGGGTATTCGAAGGAGAGATGGCCTAGGCGACTATTTATATGCTAATCAGAGATGTCAAGAATAATAGTATGAGGAGAGCTCAGTAGGAAAATTCGGTGGAGAAAAGAGACTGAGTAGCTTGGTTTACGCGGAAGACCAATCAAACTTCAAGACAAGAAGTTTGCACCACTTACGTAGGCCGCAGGCGCCCTCTCGAATAGCGAAAGGTGCCTCACCCTAGACACCTTCTCGAGTGGGTCTTAGCAGCCCAGGCATAATTAGTAAGCGTGGTGGGTTCCGCGCTCCAGATGGAGACTCAGCTGGAAGTTAAAGGGAAGAATGACAAGGAACTTTATGAATTGGAGCTGTAAGTTAACTCTTTGACAGAGAGAGCGAGATGGTGGTGGGGGACAGCCCCCAGTGAAATCAGAGGTGAGAGCACAAAGCAATACAGTAGGCAGACTCCGGTTTTTTTGGGGGGGAGATGCTCGAGAATATCCGGGTGGACTCCTGAGGCTCGATCCCGCATTTGCGTATGCCGAGCCTCCTTCCTCATGACCTTTGTCCAGAGTGGAATGCCTCCCCGGCTCCCGGCACATGATCAGTGCATGCTCAGTCACGATATCAGTGCCTGCTCAGCCACGTGATCACTGACGGCACAGTCACGTGATCAGCGCCTCTCAGTCACGTGATCACCGTATGATAAACACGTGATCAGTGAACGACCAGCCACGTGATCACTGCATGCGCGGTCAGGTGGTCAGTTCCTGATCAGCCACCTGATCAGTGCGTGCACAGTCCCCTGATCAGCGCCTGTCAGTCACTGATCACTGCCTGATAAACACGTGATCAGTGCCCGAACAGCCACGTCATCAGTGCATGCGCAGTCACGTGATCAGTGCATGATAGCCACGTGATCAGTGCGTGCACAGTCCCATGATCAGCGCCTGTCAGTCACTGATCATTGCCTGATAAACACGTGATCAGTGCATGATGAGCCATGTGATCAGTGCCCGATCAGCCACGTCATCAGTGCATGCGCAGTCACGTCATCAGTGCATGATAGCCACGTGATCAGTGCATGCTCAGTCACGTGATCTGGACTTGATCAGCCACGTGATCAGTGCCTGCAGAGTCACGTGATCAGGGCCTGCTGAGCTGCGTGATTCTGCCGGCTCATCTGCATGACAATTGCCATCTGAGCTGCGTGATTCCTGTCGGCTCATCTGCTTGACAATTGCCAGCTGAGCTGCGTGATTCCTGCCTGGTCACGTGCTTGATTATTGCCAGTTGAGCAGCATGATTCGTCACTGCTGAGCTCCATGCTTATTGCCTGCTGATTGCGTGGTTCGTGTCTGCTCAGCTCTTTGAGTATTGCCTCCTGAGGTCCCTGTTCGGTCGCCACCTGCCGGGGACCAGCCCCAACTGATCCAGGGTATTCGAAGGAGAGATGGCCTAGGCGACTATTTATATGCTAATCAGAGATGTCAAGAATAATAGTATGAGGAGAGCTCAGTAGGAAAATTCGGTGGAGAAAAGAGACTGAGTAGCTTGGTTTACGCGGAAGACCAATCAAACTTCAAGACAAGAAGTTTGCACCACTTACGTAGGCCGCAGGCGCCCTCTCGAATAGCGAAAGGTGCCTCACCCTAGACACCTTCTCGAGTGGGTCTTAGCAGCCCAGGCATAATTAGTAAGCGTGGTGGGTTCCGCGCTCCAGATGGAGACTCAGCTGGAAGTTAAAGGAAGAATGACAAGGAACTTTATGAATTGGAGCTGTAAGTTAACTCTTTGACAGAGAGAGCGAGATGGTGGTGGGGGACAGCCCCCAGTGAAATCAGAGGTGAGAGCACAAAGCAATACAGTAGGCAGACTCCGGTTTTTGGGGGGAGATGCTCGAGAATATCCGGGTGGACTCCTGAGGCTCGATCCTGCATTTGCGTATGCCGAGCCTCCTTCCTCATGACCTTTGTCCAGAGTGGAATGCCTCCCCGGCTCCCGGCACATGATCAGTGCATGCTCAGTCACGATATCAGTGCCTGCTCAGCCACGTGATCACTGACGGCACAGTCACGTGATCAGCGCCTCTCAGCCACGTGATCACCGTATGATAAATACGTGATCAGTGAACGACCAGCCACGTGATCACTGCATGCGCGGTCAGGTGGCCAGTTCCTGATCAGCCACCTGATCAGTGCGTGCACAGTCCCCTGATCAGCGCCTGTCAGTCACTGATCACTGCCTGATAAACACGTGATCAGTGCCCGAACAGCCACGCCATCAGTGCATGCGCAGTCACGTGATCAGTGCATGATAGCCACGTGATCAGTGCGTGCACAGTCCCATGATCAGCGCCTGTCAGTCACTGATCAGCCTGATAAACACGTGATCAGTGCATGATGAGCCATGTGATCAGTGCCCGATCAGCCACGTCATCAGTGCATGCGCAGTCACGCCATCAGTGCATGATAGCCACGTGATCAGTGCATGCTCAGTCACGTGATCTGGACTCGATCAGCCACGTGATCAGTGCCTGCAGTGTCACGTGATCAGGGCCTGCTGAGCTGCGTGATTCCTGCCGGCTCATCTGCTTGACAATTGCCAGCTGAGCTGCGTGATTCCCGCCTGGTCACGTGCTTGATTATTGCCAGTTGAGCAGCATGATTCGTCACTGCTGAGCTGCATGCTTATTGCCTGCTGATTGCGTGGTTCGTGTCTGCTCAGCTCTTTGAGTATTGCCTCCTGAGGTCCCTGTTCGGTCGCCACCTGCCGGGGACCAGCCCCAACTGATCCAGGGTATTCGAAGGAGAGATGGCCGAGGCGACTATTTATATGCTAATCAGAGATGTCAAGAATAATAGTATGAGGAGAGCTCAGTAGGAAAATTCGGTGGAGAAAAAGAGACTGAGTAGCTTGGTTTACGCGGAAGACCAATCAAACTTCAAGACAAGAAGTTTGCACCACTTACGTAGGCCGCAGGCGCCCTCTCGAATAGCGAAAGGTGCCTCACCCTAGACACCTTCTCGAGTGGGTCTTAGCAGCCCAGGCATAATTAGTAAGCGTGGTGGGTTCCGCGCTCCAGATGGAGACTCAGCTGGAAGTTAAAGGGAAGAATGACAAGGAACTTTATGAATTGGAGCTGTAAGTTAACTCTTTGACAGAGAGAGCGAGATGGTGGTGGGGGACAGCCCCCAGTGAAATCAGAGGTGAGAGCACAAAGCAATACAGCAGGCAGACTCCGTTTTTTTTGGGGGGGGGAGATGCTCGAGAACATCCGGGTGGACTCCTGAGGCTCGATCCTGCATTTGCGTATGCCGAGCCTCCTTCCTCATGACCTTTGTCCAGAGTGGAATGCCTCCCCGGCTCCCGGCACATGATCAGTGCATGCTCAGTCACGATATCAGTGCCTGCTCAGCCACGTGATCACTGATGGCACAGTCACGTGATCAGCGCCTCTCAGTCACGTGATCACCGTATGATAAACACGTGATCAGTGAACGACCAGCCACGTGATCACTGCATGCGCGGTCAGGTGGTCAGTTCCTGATCAGCCACCTGATCAGTGCGTGCACAGTCCCCTGATCAGCGCCTGTCAGTCACTGATCACTGCCTGATAAACACGTGATCAGTGCCCGAACAGCCACGTGATCAGTGCATGCGTCAGTCACGTGATCAGTGCATGATAGCCACGTGATTGCGTGCATGA